>NC_052018.1:13661267-13970532 GCF_015832195.1 Motacilla alba alba
TCAGGCAATTGTCTAAGTACACTGCAATTTTATGATCACCATTTTGTTATTTAAACATCAAATAAATTACATCAATAATTGTCAAACAAACCTTTCACTGACATCAAAGTCTTGTGCCATTGCTGACCTTTGATGACACTCCACGTTGCCATTTTTGAGCTTTAGAGATTCAAGGTAAGACCATTAAAACATTCACTTATAAGAGAAAGGGGAGATAACCATAAATATTTTTGGAGGATACATTACATGTATTTTCAGAGAATTGAAAGTGTCTCTGTGGGCAAACACCACCTCCCCACATCAAGAAGCTCTGCCATTAACTAAGTTCTCAAGCTCAAAACTATCTCAAAACTGGATCTTACATCATGGGATAAATGAGAAGGTACAACTCATCCAAAAGGAGCAGACTAGAGCCTTGCTTTTTCTTCTGCGTGTATTATTCTCCTTTTGTAAAATGCAAAACCTAAATCAAAGACTCCCAAACTGTCTCTTACATAAGATTTCCTGATTAGTTTCTATAAAGTTTTATTTTTATAAAACTAACTCCAACTGCAAATATTCTCCAAGTAGTTCCAAGGATAGATACCTTTATAAAGTCAACATCATTTGTCAGGCATACTGTGAAAATTTCAGAACAGTACTTGACAAATAAATAGTAAAAAGGAAAGGGTTTCCTTTCTTATAAATAAAAACAAATCACAAAATCAATGAATGACAGAATATGTTGAGTATTGTCCACTGCTGGACAATACTCTTTTTTTGATTTAGAGATGGGGTAACTGAGAGGTGTTTTAAAAATTTTTATTTTATTTTCAGTCTTATGAGAAAGATGAGACAACACAGATGTTACAATTCACACTATCACAATCAGAAGCTAACTATTTTTAATTACAATATACTATAAGTGTTCTTGGCTTATCAGTTTTTTGTTACACTATGTCATAGATATCTTAAAGCTAATTATCTAAAACTGCTTTTCATGTATCTTACAGTTTTATTTGTCTAAAATATTTAGTTTTATTTGTAAGGTCATCTTTTGAAACTTTTTATAGCTTTATTTCTCTCTCAACAATATCTGCCCTATTATATGGCATTTTTAAGTCAGCATTTCTTGTTTCAAAGTTTATGTACAAATACATACTGTGTAAGCTTTTTGTTAAGCTCTGAGAACTTTCTACAAACCCATTTCCCACACACCCACAAGAATCATTGAGCTCAGCTCCTGGCCCTGCACACGTCCACCCTCAGTAATTGCACCACATGTGTCAGAGTGTTGTCCAAACAATTCTTGAGCTCTGTCAGGCTTGGTGCTGTGACCACTTCCCTGGGGAACCAGTTCCAATGCCCAACAACCCTCCAAAGTGGTGAAGTGTTGTTTTAATTTTTTAAGATTTTGCTAAGCCTTCTGATGTTTGCATTCTTGTAAAGCACTTTCTCACACAATTCTATAAATATCTTATTGTTTTGCATTCTTTCATGGAAGAAGAGAAATTTGATAGACTGTTAGTTTGTCCAGTGTCATTGGAGAGGTAGGCACTCTCACCCTCCAATCCACTGTCACTTTTAGAAAACTATAAATGCTGAAGTCAGAAAAATAAACTTCCCTTTTTTTCTTCACCTTGAGAGCAGCAGTGTACATGTCATGTCGTGTCCTATAGTGACAGTGAAGGACCTTTTTCTCATATCCAACCTAAACCTGCCCTGGCACACCTTCAAGCCATTTCCATGTGTCCTGTCTCTGGTCACCACAAAGATCAGTGTCGGCCCCTCCTCTTCCCCTCACAAGGAAGCTGTAACTGCAGTGAGGTCTCCCCTCAGTCTCCTCCAAGCTGAACAGAACAAGTGACCTCAGCCACCCCTCACACAGCTTCCCCTCAAGGCCCTTCACCATGTTTGTTTCTCTCCTTTTGTCTCTCTGAAATAATTAAATGTCTTTTCTTACATCGGGGAACCAAAAAATGCCCCCAGCACTGGAGGTGAGGCTGCCCCAGTGCAGAGCAGAGAGGGGCAATCCCCTCCCTTGTCCAGCTGGCGATGCTGTCCCTGATGTCCCCAGGGCAGGGTTGGCCCTCCTGGCTGCCAGGGCACTGCTGGCTCATGTTCAACTTGCCATAGGCAAGAACGCCCACAGAAAGTACCTTTCCGTGGTGCTACTTTCCAGCATCTGATTCCCCTGTCTGTCCACAGACCCAGGGTTGCCCCATTCCAGGAGCAGAATCCAGCACTTTCCCTTGTTGAACTTCTTGTGATTAGATAATTGCCCAAACCCTTAATTTGGCAAGGTCTCTCTGCACATCCCCTCTGCCTTCGAGGGAGTCAATAGCTCTTCCCAGTTTTGTATCATTTGTGAACTTGCTCAATATACCTTCTAGTCCTTCATCCAGGTAATTTATGAAGATTTTGAAAAGCACAGGGCTGAGCATGAAACTCTGTGAACACCACTAGTGACAGGTCACCCATGTGATGTTCCCCCATTCCCTATAACCCATATGGAATGGAATCATGGTTGTGCCCAACCCAGCCCAGTTGCTCACCCATGTCATGATGAGTGTATCCAGCTGAATGCTGGACATTTTGTCCAGAAGGATGCTGTAGAGATCTGTCCTGCAGAAGAGACAGTACCAAAATGTTTATTGAAATCCATAATATTACAGTTAGATTACATTGACTGTTTTCCCTTGATCAGATGAGTGGGTTACCTTGTCATTTGTTGTAGTGTGTTTTCTTTAGTTTTATTAGTATGCTATTAGATTTGTAATTCTGTAATTCCCTTATGCTGTCCTTTCCCTGCCTTTAGAGTGGCACAGGTTTCCCATTTTGTATCTTATGTTTCTAAAACTAGACTCATTCCCTCATTGTTATTTAGTTTAAGTGTTGGTTTTGTGTTTGTTACCTAGCTACTCTCTCCTAAGTTTTAAACCCCCTGCCCTTTCCCCAGAACTTTCTTTACTCCTCCTTTCATTAAGTGTCAATCTCTCCCTGAACCTGCCTTCCCCCTTGAAACTTCCCTGTCAGTTTTGAATTCTTCCAAACCCCATTAATTCACTGAAGCTGTTCTCGTCCCTTGAAACTCTTTATTGGTTTACACATTGTATTCCCGCCTTGTATCCCACCTCCCAGTTCTCCTGATTAAGTTAGAGATTGTTAAAGATTGTATCCTCCCTAGAGATAGTTAAAGATTCTGTCCTCCCCTGAGACCTCCCCCCCCCCCCCACCCTTTATAAACTATTTTCTGCCCTAAGTTCAGGGTCCTGGGACCCTGGGGAGGGGGAGTTTCACCGTCGAATAAAGTTACCCCAGTTCCACCCCAAGATCCATGCTGCTCTTTTGGTTCTGCGCTGCACCTCCACTGGTGGCTGGGATTCGGCGGAGCTCGGAAGAGGGGGGCTCTGTCGCACCCCCTGTTACCATCTAGCCAGGACATGCGACAGTCATTAAAGGCAAACAGGTTTGATAAGCAGGACTTTCCTCTCATGAAGCCATGCTGGCTGTGACCAATGTCTTTTTTTGAGATTCTGATGAGAATCTCTTTTTCCTTTCTTTGTCTCATGTGGGGAATTTCTAGTCTCCAAACCTCTTCACTGCGAATAGGAAGAAGAGCTATTTCTCATGTTGACAACCCTCTTCAGAATAGAAACTGCTTGTTCAAAGTGCTCTTTCAAACTTCACACTTCTCCATCACACCCATAATAATGGATGAGGGTTCTTAGAGTCCATGTCAATAAAGCTGGATGTGCAGACACCTCTGTTAAAAAGATTTGCCCTGAAACAGCTTCATAATGTCAGAGAGACTCTGTGCACTGAATAGAAAGGGATGCATAGATCACCACTCTGTCTCTAAACAAGGGGAAAATGGGATACTGGTGTTATTTTTTCACAAGGCTGGAAGAAGAAAAAGACCATAAAATGTATGTCAATCCCAAGAGAAAGATATTAAAATAAACAGAAATTTCTTATTAACCAGAGGTCACAAAAACTCTACATTTCATTTATTGCAATTGATATCAGTAAATAGTTCAATGCAGATAACCTGTCTGATGTAAATTATTATAATGCATTAGAATGGTTGTACTTTAAAAATAAATACAAACTAAATAACTATGTTAACCAAACATTTAGTTATGCTGTTTTATTTATACTAAGATGATTTTTGTGTCCTAATTCTACTGAAGAGAGAAGGTTCTCAGAGTCCAAGAAATGTGTTGATTTTCATACTCATCATGAATAGTGGAGGGCAAAATTTGAAATCTTATAGCAAGAAAGAAGAGTGCCTTCCAAGTTCAAGGGGAAAGGGCTCCCACTATGTTTTTCTGTACTCAAATAATGTATCAGAGTTACACAATCAGTTCTATATAATAGCAGAAACTCTCAGCTAAAATCTATAACATTTCCTAGCCAATCAACAAAAGGACATCAGATACAACAATGTGCTTAAAATGAAAATGTTGCAATTGTATTCCTAACATTACACTAAAGCACACACAGTTGTCCATTGCTAACAAAATAAATATACTTCTAGAAGATGAAAAAAGATATAAATTTACATGGTATGAATGTGTCTTGGTGCATATCCAAATGACGTATAAGATATTACTTCCAGGCTTATGAAAAAGGACAGTGGTAAGTATTTTTTTCTCCCTCAAGTGATAGATATTCGGGGCATTCAATGTACTTAAAGAAATACAAGGAGAGAGATGACTGAATTCCAGCCTTCCTGTGAATGAACTACAATTTCTGCTTGATAGAGCATTAACATCAGTACGCTTCAGCTAGGGATATTCTAAATTATCTGAAATCACAGAGGGGGCTCAGACTTTTACAGTTTTACTCATAGTGGAGATCTGAAGAAACAAGTAACACCTCTGCTTAAAAGACAAAAGTAATATATATTGCATGTATCCCTGTTTGAGCTTCAGTATTCTAACTCCCAAAGATGTCTTGTGTCATGTACAATACTTCTTCAGTTCAAATATTATGGAAAATTTTTGAAAAATTATCTACACCTTGAAAAGGGTTACAAATTGTGGTTGGAATGTACATGCTTACTTCTTTTTAGTATTGAAATTATCATTAGAATAACTTGTTTGCCTCATTATTTTAAAAAATAGTTTTCATCATGTTAACATTAGTATGTAAACATCAAAATACTTTTAAAAATAATTCTGACTTTTAAAAATTCAATTAATCGTGGAAAAAAGTAAATAAATTAAATTTTCAAGTGCTGCACTCAGATCAATGCTATGCATTTCTTTTTTTTTTTATTTTAAATCCATGAAAATATTACATACGACAAAGAAAGTTTGGAAGGATATCATATTCTAAACATAATAAAAAGAGGCAGTCATTCATATGTCTCAAATTTATTTTAAATTTACAAATCCATTTTAATATTTTAACACAAATGCTGACTTTTTATGGAGAATGAAGAAAAAAACTCTGCTCAATTTTGTTAATGAGAGAGGTATGGCAAATTGCAGTGCTCTTGTAAGTATTTATGTTCAAATAATGGTGGGGAATCAGCTTATTTGAAATAAAAAGCATACAAGTCCTCAAGGATGGTGGGGCAATTTAATGCTGTATAGGATTATTTTTGTGAGAGCATTCTGTGAAGGTCCTGAGGGTCTCATAGCTCACTTATACCAAATTTTTAACATCCTCATTTGAATTTCCTCAGACTTAATAATATGCCCTTAAGTCAGAATTTGCTATTTAGGGAAAATATAAATACAGCAATTATCAGCTCAGTACTACCCTCAAAGACAATGAACATACATAAAATCATCCTGCTGGGTTTGCTAGGAATAAGTAAGAAGACTGGAGTTTTCACGTATCCTTGCACTGATCCGTGGACAGATGCTGTTAGAGATGAGCAACCTGTGCATATGAGTATCCTCCCCAAGTCAGGCACAGCACAACTACAACTGGATGTTTTACGGACCGAAAAAGGCTCCCAAACAGGTTTAACCTTCAAGTGTACAGAGGATTTAGAAATCAATAAGCCAAACTTGTTCTTGGTTAGTATATACTTCAATACTACTTCTCTAGAAGATATCCAAAATACTGTGTGCCCATGTGCCTACTGAAGCTACAGGGTAAAGGAGAATGGTAGAAACATTTCATATTTTAGTGACCTAGTATAATGCTAAATGAGGTCAAATACTTTAAGTTAGAGACAAGTTCTGGGTCTTTTTTGATCTGAATCATTTTGGGTGGAAAAAATTACAACTCAAAAATACAGTCCAGTGGCCTGCAACAAGAAGAAAAAAGGTTTTTTTGCCTCATTTTGTCTTTTGGTGTTTTTTTGTAAACATTGTACATAATTTCACTGATGTAGAAAATAATAGTATCATAAGCAGTTTTGTGACCAGTTGCACGTATTTAAAACTGTTAATGAAGGTAAGTCTTGAAAGTTTTCTCCCTGATAATCCATGCTGCTACACAGCCAAGACTTTTGAATAATAAATACTTAATCAGCAGAAAAAAATATTATCCATACTTACTAGTATTTTCTTGAAAATCCCTAAAGCAGTGATGTGTCCCATATACAGCTGAGATTTACCCACACATGTGTGAGATGTGCAGGCACCTCTAAAATTTATTCTGGAAAAATTTTGAATCATTTAGGCCTAGGTTATCTGCACCTCCATCACCATATACTGATTTGGGGTAGTCCCAGTTCCAGGAAAGTTATTCAACCAGCCATACAGAGGGAAAACTGAAGTACAATCAATGCTTTTGATCAGATGGAGGTCAGTGATGAGCGGTGTCCCTCAGGGGTCTATATAGGGACCAGTACTGTTTAATAACTTCATCAATGATGCATTCAGAGAGATCAAGTGCCCCCTTGACAGGTTTGCAGATGACATGAAGCCAAGTGGTGAGGATCAAGAAGGATGAAGCCATCCAGAGGAACTTGTAAAGTTTAAGAAATGGGCCTGTATGCACTTCATGCAGTTTGATACAGCTGGGGCAATGAAGGATTGAGAGCAGTCCTGCATAGCAGGACTTGGGGCCTCTAATGGATGAAAAGCTGGACATGAGCCAACAGTGTGCACTCGCAGCCCAGAATGCCAGTCACCTTCATGGCTGCATTCAAAGCCCAATGGACAGTGGGGTGAGGGAGGGGATTCTGCTCCTCGAGGTCCCACTGGTGACACCCCACCTTCAGTGCTGCATCCACCTCTGGGGTTCCCAGCACAGGAGGAATGGACCTGTTGAAGCGAGTCCAGAGAAAGGACGCAAAGATGATCAGAATGCAGCACCTCTCTTATGAAGGCAGGCTGAGAGACCTGGGTTTATTCAGTCTAGAGAAGAAAAAAAGAAGAAAGCATTTTACCCAGGCAGATTATCATACGACAGGGTGGAATGCCTTTGAATGGAAAGAGGTCAGGTTTAGATTGTACATAAGGAAGTTCTTTCTTGTGAGGGTGATGAGGGTCTAAAATAGGTTGCTCAGGGAAGTTGTGGATGCCCCATCCCCATAAGTGTTCAAGGCCAAGTTGGATGCGGCCCTGAGTAACCTCATCTAGTGGGTGGTATCCCTGCCTGTGGTAGGATGTTTGGAACTGGATGATTTCTATAGTGTCTTTCAAAGAATCCACTCTATAATTCTAAGAATATTAAGAATGATTATGCAATATAATGAAATCTCTTAATATTACAAGAATAATAACTAATACAGAAACTGAGAAGAGAGAATTCATATTCATTGAGAAATTAGTAATCTAGCAATATCTTACTTACTCAAAAATTCAGAAGAGCAACCTCTCATAAAGTTGCTAGGAAGAAAAATGAATAGCTTTGTTAATGATCAATTAAGTTTTGAAATTAGCTTTAATAGATTCAGAACAACTCAAAGTTTAAATTAGTGTTTTGAGACCTTAAAAACACATACATATAAACTATGATTCTGTTAACTTTTTTGAATCCTATTAAATCTGGATGGAAATGAAAACCTATCACAGAAAATAGACTCATTGAAATACCAGAAAACAAAGTTTAATTTAAAATTCTGTTTTACCTCAAGAACAAAGTAAGTCATAAATATACTGAATAGTCATTAAAACAATTAGACATCCACGAACTGAAATTGAAACCAGGAGCAATCCATTAAGATACATAAAAGAAAACAGTAGAGGGATGGAAGGAGTTATGTTAGGTACTAGACAAAGTTACAAAATGTGCAATAAATATAAAGCTTTGATTGGGTTATTATTGGTACTGGATAAATGTTCATCAAATTCTGGAAAACTGAGACTGTAAACAGCATGGGCACATGGTTCCTTCTAAGAAGCAACTAATGGACTGGCAAGAAAGTATAGAAGTCCATTCTGTGAGTGGGCATTACAGATATGCTGCCTTGTTTCTCGCATTGCGTTGCATTCATTCTATTAATTACCTTGTGTTCCTGCTTTCCTGTGGGGTTTGTTATGACAGACATTTTATATCACCATTTCAAGAGTGTCCTTTCTTTGCTCTGGCTATCAGGTCAACCCCTGTAAAAATGACTCCTTGTACTCCAAAGTGGGACAAATCTACCAGTGCAGTTATTGTGCACTGGGGCAAAGTTGGGGCACTATGTTTTTATCTTTTGCCCTGATCAATCACATCAGCAGCAATAGCAACAAGCAGCGTCCATCAATGGCATTGGTCTAAGAAACACTGCACTATACCTGAACTTAGCTGTTCAGAGGCAAGGTACAGATGCAGATTAATTTACACTACTCCAAACTGCCAGGTCTGTACTTGTTAAAAAGAATGAGGAAAGTGAAAATGAGATTCAACAGCTACCATTTTTCACCATCGTCTGGTTTGTTAGAGCAATGATGTCTCTTTGCACTGGGTCACTATGTAAAATGAAAATGAAACTCTAAGCAGAAGAAAACCTGTAGGATAAGAAAAAGTGTGTTCTGTGTGTAAGAAAATGGAAAAGGACTGGTAGCAATAATAGTCACTGTAGAGAAGACAGCTTAATTGGTTCATTTGGAAGCTTACAACCCCGACCTCCGTTGCTGTGCCAATAGTCAGTTCAAGGACTGAAAAACCATTTGGAGAATAACCTTCCCTGTTCCTGATCCATGATACCTTTTAGTAATGGTGTGTGCAATCCTATCAGGCTTTGCCCAAGTGAAGCTCTCAGCTGCTTTGGCAGTACTGATGACACAGACATAACCTATCCAGACTCCTCAACAGTTATGCTTCAGCAACCAAAAGAGATGGTATGCCGCCATTTTATTTCATATTTCATATTTTTGTGTCTCTGGATAGCTACCACCGCTGTGAGATGGCCTAGCAAAATACATGGTGGCCATGCTCACACCACCTTCCTAAAGTACAATGGGGAAACATCCATGTTTAACTGTGGTGCTGGTGTAGACAAGATTAATGGAGCCTTTGTGCCATTGTTACTTGGCAGAACACTTAAGAGATTCTTATTACCATGGCTCATAAAGTTCACAAATGCAACCTCATCTATCACCATTACATCTTTAGTTACCACCTGAGGAGTTGCCAGATGGCCAGGGAATAAGTTTTTCATGGAGGAATGGACTTAAATCACTCTTCTTTACTTAGTCTCAATCTTGTTTGGTATTTGCAAAAGTAAAAGGGGCACATACAAAAGGAACAGGAGCAGAAGATCAAGTAAAGCCATGACTACTACCTGTGCCAGCTGAGTCTATTTCACTAATCTATGTGAACCCAAAGTGAAAAATCATAAGGGATATTTTGGCTGAAAATTTTATGTAAATTTTTGACAGCTCTTTTCCTGCACCAGGAAATTTCATAGATAGCAGATGCAAGTCATTAAAATAAGTGCCTTTCTTTTTTTTTTTTTTTTTTTCCCATTTCCTTCTTTCCCCTGATGTCACTGGGCTGTCACAGTGCAGCCTCTGGCAGGCACTGGCCTGAAGCTGGGAATCCAAATTCAGCTGTATTTTAAATCCCAGCCCTACAGCCTTTGGGATCCAAAACCTCCATTTGGCAGCTCTGGAGGTTTTATTCCAGCTCTGGTCTTTTTGTCATTGATACTAACTTACACTGAAGGGCCAAAAAATATGATTACACTTCCACAGTGAGCAATGAAGCATGTAAGGCTTGATTGAAAACAAAATGCACAGTGAAAAATGGATAGAAAAATGGAACAAATTAATTTGAAACAATTTATGGTTTAAAGTGTAGAGGATGAAGAAATGCTGGTTAGTTACCAGTTTCTCTTTTGCATTTGCAAACAGGAGGTGCCGTATCAATGAACTGACATCAGCCAAGAGCAGGACTCTCAGGCTTCCACTCTCCTAGCAGGAGAGGTAATTTGGGAGCTGCTGGACATGCAGTGACCTCTCTTATAGAAGTAGCGATGCGT
The DNA here is from genome assembly GCF_015832195.1 of Motacilla alba alba. Taxonomy (NCBI): domain Eukaryota; kingdom Metazoa; phylum Chordata; class Aves; order Passeriformes; family Motacillidae; genus Motacilla; species Motacilla alba. Next base: position 13,671,628 of record NC_052018.1, read on the forward strand.
GGGCTGTGAAAGGATGGGGTGGCAAAAGTAGTTAGGAAGCAGAAATGGAACTGAGTCTGCAGTTACATTGGCTTTATGTAGTAGAGTCTTTTCTAAAAAAAATATATTAACCCTTTGAATCTATAACAGCCTTATGAGCTCAAAAAAGAGGGTAGATGTTGCCTGGCTATGAAAAAAAAGCAGTTATTCTGATGTGTCTTAATAACTGCTTTCCCATTATGAATCCATGTCAAGAACAGCCAAGATCCTTTATATTTCTGCAGCCACCTCCCCCCCATTCTGCCTATTTTTAACTGTGATATGTTTTCTCTGGTCTCAGCTGAGCTGGAAAGCTCTCTAGCTTAATTTATTTTCTTAAAATAAGCAAGGAAATAGAAGAGGTCAATATTCTCTCTCCATCAAGACATGAAAATGTCCTTTTCTTAAAACTATAAAACATGTCTATCATTTCTGAAGATGTTATAAAGGCATTTGTTCTCTAAGTGGAAACAACAACAACAAAGAGTAGGAAAAATGTTGAAGTGAGGGGTTAGATAACTATACCTCAGTTTTGGGACAGTGTCTCCCCAAAGTGTTAATGTATCTAGGAGCCTGAATCCCTTTTTGAGAGAGCAGCAGCAACAGTCCTTGCAATTGGTTGGTGGATAAACAGAAGTTAGTGATGCAGCAGGTAAATTATTAGGTAGGTAAGGCCTGACAAAGCTTTGCAGTCTATATTATATGGTGAAACATAAAGTTTTGAGTAAATGGAATTTTTTTCATTAGAAATGTATTGAAATTCCTTATGATTTCTGTTAGAAAAATATCAAACAATTGCTTAAGCATATTAATCTCTCTGTTCAGAATCTTCCATCTTGAACAATTATTTCCTTATTGTTTCATTTTTCACTCTAGAAAATAATCAAGGCCTATTCTTCCAAGAAAAAAATGAAAGTATTGGATACATAATAAAGTTTTTAAAATTTATTTTAAACAATGATGTCAAAAGTGAAATATTTCAGGAGTTTTTGTTGCTAATAAATGAAAATTCAAAGGGGTTTTTTTAGGTATTTTGAGACTGACTAAAAAATCTGATCCTTTGGGTAAACTTTATTTTGAAAACAAAGTGTTTTAAATGGATTCACTTGACTCATTTTAGTATGAATAAGTAACAGCAAGAGAATAAGAAGGGAATTAAAATCCTCAAAAATTAAAATATTCATCATACAGTTTAAATAAAGCAAAAATATAAACTAGAGAATCAGTCAACTCAGTCTGAAAAGATTTTCAGGAACACTGCCTAGATCTCAGTAAGTTTATCACAGTTCTTCAGTAATTACTTCCTTATTGACATTGCTTAATTTCCTTGGCATAGTCAGTCCCATTTTAGTAAAGAAATTACTGTTCTTAGCAGTTTGAATTTTTAATTGTGCTTTTTAATTAAATCACTTATGAGAAACACGTTCCTCTGTTGTCAACTTATACAATATTCCTCCATGACCACTATCTGAAGTAAGTTTCTAATCCCGAGAGTGACATTCTTGTCTATTCAAAAAAAATCATGACAGTCATGACATTGGTATAAAGCTATCATTAACAATTATATCTATATATATTTTTTTAAAAAATTCATTGTATTTGGAAACAGTATAAATTCTGTTTCATTTATTACTGAAACTATGAAGTCTATACATTTCAGTGCTCATGTATAGAATGGATATATTCATGTAGTAAACTAACTTCCTGCTACAAATCTCACTGCAGTTTTCCAAACCCTCATTTGCCCCACTTTTTTTGCTCCTATGACTGAAAATATATGGGCCAGTAAGAATTTTCACCTGGCCAGCAGAATACTTCAGCTATATTGAAGCTGGCCTCATGTACATACATTCTGATAGACAAAACATCAATAGCAGGATTAAGATACAAATAGCCCTTTGCAGATAAAAAAAAGCCCTTTCCATTTGACTTTCTTGTATCAGGTGAGTTGTAAATGATAATATATATATTTCTTGAAAAAAAAAGCCTCTATTCAATATGAAACTTATATATGAGTGTACACAGAAACAGAAAGGTAATTTTCATATAGAGCAATTTTAATGATTTTTAGTTTTCTGTCTTATTTAAGAGAATTGGGGAAAAAATCTGTAAATTAATTTTCTGATTTAAAACACATTTGTAGTTCATAACTGGTTGCATCTAGTGATGAGAAAAAACATCTATTTTACACTGTGTTTTCAAATTATGCATAAAACACAAAAGCACAAATTTACAAAGCACCATTTTTTACACCAAATTTCCATAGATGCCAAATTTGAATCAAAATTTAGTAACATAACTATCTGTATTATAATAATTTTTTGACAAATGATTGAAACTCCATTTTCTTATTGCTCATTTTTCATGACTTGCATTACGTGACAAGGGCAGTCCAAGTATCTCCTCTGATCAAAAAATAAGACTTTGACCTCTGTTCTAAATTGGGATTATTACAATCCTCATATAAAAATCTTCTATTCTGATGGAGCATTTTAAGTGTAAGCCTTCTTAGCTCATCAGTTGTTTGGGAGCAGGTGGTGAATATGATCTGGTGGTTATAGTTGGGCTCTTTCAATAGAGAAATTCACCATTTCTCCAAATAATAACCAAACAAGTTATATACTGGCATTTCCAACTCATTAAATAGAATTCATATATATACATGATTGAGCACAGGAAACTCAAATGTCCTGGGTAATATCTTCAGTATTCTTGTCAACACTTTTAAGAAGTGCAGCATATTTTGCTAGTAAAATGAAATTAATGCAGAATATATTCTGAATATACATGTATATTAATATATTATAAGTATATTAAAAATAGAAATGTTTACAATGAACATAATACTCATTACTTCTTGGATTCACCCAGATTTAATGTCTTGAAATAGTTCTCAGTGTTATTTTTGAGTTGGCTTAAATCTCTATGGAGCCAAACAAAAAAAGGCATGAATATTTGTTAGCTTTGAATGATGTTTAAACATACAGATTCCTCACACTTATAATCGCGTGATGGATATGTTCTTCAAGATGAACATATAAAATATTTCCAGTAAAGCTGAAAGGCTCAGATTTTTACTTTTTTTTTAAATTCAGCTAAAGTTAAGTAATTTCTGACCAAGTATGTAGTTTTCAAAAATCTAACACATGTTCTAACTACAGATACATAGATTAATGAATGAATGAAAAAAAAGCTGATTCACTTTCATCTGTTTTAAAGAAAAGAAGAAAATTGCTTTTTAAAAAATTATTTTAATGAGGATGAACTTTAGGGACAAGCAACAAGAATGAGATATATTCCTTTCGTAGATTAAATCTGGGTGTTTTTATCCAAAAATTGCTCTATGTAAAAAACATGAGTAGCATTGGGAGCTTCATTCCCACACTTTATAGATATGATAATTTTTAAGCTACTTCCAGTATGATAACTAGAAACAGATTTTCTGAAGACTGATTTACTTTACTACTGGCATAAAAAAATCTGAGTCCATGATCACTTAAAATTATATTGTCTCCCATCATGTGAAAGAATTTTGGTTTATGTTTTACTGAGTTCATATGTATCTGAAAACTGATAAATGCTTATGGATGTTTTAATTGGTTATTTAAATCTTGCAAATGCAGGCAAAGGTAAAATTTATGGTTTTTACTCATCCAGATCAGAATACATCAGGTGTAATGGACATAACATAGCTTTTAATTCTTTTGAATTTCATCTTGATCATCAATTAATTGTGGCTTCCCAGTCACCTGTAAATTATATTTCATTTACCATTGCTGTGGTACTCTTCTGCTATTTAACACCAACAAGATCCTCTTTTGAGTTTAGAGGCTCTATAACAAAGGAATTGCAGACTGTGATTATTTAAGACTTTAATAGTCCTGATTCATGATTTGTAGAATCAAATTTAATGTGACTATTCCCATGTAATATCAAGAGTGAAAATGTTTGTAAAATTTGGCCTGACACTAACAAGTATAGCTATTAAATTTGTAGCTATCTTTGTTCTTTTCATGGTTTCACTCTATCCCCTACTACCATTTCTTTTCATAGTTAAAATAGGTAGGAAAAGACTGACTTAGTGCAAAATAATTTTTTCTCACTTATTTCCAAGGAAAAAGGAAAGTTCAAAGTACCTTTGAAGATTATGTTTATACCATTCTACTTTGTGGATATGCTAATTTTGAGGGCCAAGTGCATTGAATAAGTTCACATCATTTTCAGTGGATAAGAGTTCCTAAAGAAAACCTGGATTTCAAAGTGATATAATTTATTATTTTTGGACCAGCTATATAGGTGCCAATGTTTGTCAGAGTGGAAAAATTTGTAAATTTGCTTAACAAGTAAATCAATAGATTGATACATGTTCGAACTTTCATCAGGAACCTGATAGTATATTTTCTATAAATTACAATCAGACAATAATGAAATTGTATATGTCCTGCACAGACTGTCTTGCAGTTTGTCTGCAGGAGCATGCCCAAGACAAACAAATTTGATCTGGGAAAGCAGTCTCTAAATTTAATGTAGTCTTTGCCCACTCTAGTTTAATTCAGAAAATAAAGATTATTTTATTCATCAGTATGAGAGTCTGTATAAGTGACTAATTAAATTTAATTTAAATTGAACATTCATTTTTCTCATACCTCTTTTTACAGACATTCAATGTTTGGGGGTTTTTTTTTCACTCAATTAAAAATATAGCAGCTGAAGATGAGCTGGCATGTGGTCAAACAGACAAGAAGGCCAGTGGAATCCAGGTTTGTATGAGAAATTGTGTGGCCAGGTGAACAAGGACAGTGATTGTCCCCTCCTACTCGGCACTGGTGAGGCTGCAACTCAAATCCTGTGTTCAGTTTTGGGCCTCTCATTACACGAAAGGCTCTTAGGTTCTTGTCCAGAGCAGGGTGATGGAGTGGTGAAGGATCTGGAGCACAAGCCAGGAAAAGGAGGCTCAGGGGAGACCTCATCACTCTCTGCAACTCCCTGAAGGAGGGTGTGGCCAGGTGGGTGTTGGTCTCCTCTCCCAGGCGAAAAGTGACACAGCCAGAGCACACAGTCTTAAGCTGTGCCAGCGGAAAGTTAGACTGGATATTAGGAAGAACTTATTGACAGAGAAAGTTGTTCAAATATTGGAACATGTGGCTCAGGAAAGTGTTTTAGCCACCATCTTTGGAGATATTCAGAAGACATTGATGTGCCACTTGGTGACATAGTTAAGTGGTGGACCGGCTTTGCTGGGTTTGTGGCTGGACTCAGTGGCCTCAGTGGACTCGGAGATCCTCAGAGATCCTCTCCAACCTAAAAGATTTGATGATTCTATTGTATGATTACATCATTACATGATAGAGATTACATCATTACATGATACAGATTTCAGAATGCAAAGATTGTACCTATTGTATGATTACATCATACAATAGGTACAATCTTTGCATTCTGAAATCTGTATCTTATTTTAAATCCAGCATGTTTCCATCCAATGGAAACAATAATTTTTTTATTTTACTTTTAGTTTTACTATTAAGCGTGTAAATTTTTTTTCTAATTTCAGTAAAAGCAGGATAAACACCTTCATCAATTAAAGATGACTAATGATTGTTTAATTGTGTTGAGAAACCTTTTTATGGGGAAGGCAAGCAAAATTATGAAACTTAAGATCTGAATTTCAATAGCACCATTATTATATTTCTATTATTTGCTTCTTATTTAAAAAAATATCTGCACAGTCACAACTTATGAGCACAATCCATCAATAAAGTAATATTACCATAGCTCAGCTTTTAAATTATGATCCATTTAGAATACTGTAAGAGCCTCTGGGATCCTTTATATATAGTTTCCTCTAGTGTTTATTTTTTAATTTGTAACATGTACCACAGAAATGAGTTATAGTGATGAATTTCTGTTTTGTGATTATTAGTTTTTTAGATTAAGCATTTTATCTTGCTGGCTGCAGCCAAATAAATATAATTTACACACAGAGCAGTCTATTATACTCATTCAGTACATGGGGTTTCAATTTTCTCAATTCAAGTGCAATCTCTGTGGCTTGCTAACAATACTGTGTGGTGATCAAAAGCTGCAAAGTAATTATTAACAAATATATCACATTACCATATAGGTACAGATCACTGCTGGACCTTACAGGAATAATTGTTCTGATGTTTTATTGTTTTATTTTCCTCTTCATTTTTCAGAATAACTATTGAACATTTAGGTTATTATTATTATTATTATTATTATTATTATTATTATTATTATTATTATTATTATTATGCAACTATTGAAACTACAATTGGATCAATGTATTTAATACCAAATTTATTAATTTCAAATTATTTGTATCCGATGGCAATGATAGGTCGCAACTGTAGAAATGTGAGGTTCTTCTCTAATGAGCAGCAGATTCTGTATCCTTTGGATGTCCTTTTCCATCATTACTTTTCTTGCCACCGCTTCCTGTGTTAATCATATAAGATTTTAGGAGAAGCAAGGCATTTTTCCCAAAATGCATTTTTTGTATTTGCATGGCAAGCCTCTGGAGACTCCAGGGTTCTGTTAAAAGCTGCCTGAAGCTTTTCCCATCTCAGGCACGGCCAATGCCAACCAGCTCCAGGACAGACCCACCACTAGCCAAGGACTAGCCCATCACCAACAATGGTAGCACCTCTGAGATTACAGAGCTAGGGAGAAAAAAGTGCTGCAGAAGGACAAGTGGAGTGAGGACCTAAAGTATGTGAAAGCAACAACCCTGCAGACCCCAAGGTCAGTGCAGAAGGAGGGTCAGGATATGCTCCAGGTGTCACAGCAGATTCCCCTGCAGCCCGTGGTTCAGCCCATGGTGAGGCAGCTGTGCTCCTGCGGCCCGTGATGGTCCATAAGGGTGCAGAGGTCCATCTGAGAAGTCATAAGATTAACCCTATCACACCAGAAAGTGAAACTTTGATATTGACACTATCTGGGGCTATAATAAAACAGACCAAAAAAATTCAAACTATCCCATTTTGTAACAACATCTTGAAAATTTCCCAAGCATAATTTTTTATTTCAATCAATTTTGAGGAAGAAAATTCCTTTTCTGTGTTGGTCAGGAGCATTAAGAATTAAAGGTTAATTTCTTCTTGTTTAATATTTTCATACTAAATACCACCTTACTGTACTGTTGTCACTTTCATCTCATGGCTGCTAGGCATCCCCATTTCACCTTTTGATTATATAGTATACTAATTTTTCTGTGTAGATTTTCCATTATCTCCTGCCTTCTTCAGTGACCTTCATTACCCCAAATGAAGAAACATTTTTTACTGTGTGGGTGATTGGACACTGAAACATTCTGCTGGTGAAGTTTTGGTGTCTCCATCCATGTTGATTTTCAAAACTCAAAAGAAAATTCTCTTGAAAAACCAGCTTGAGTTGATCCCACTTTGAACAGGAGTGAGGTAAAATGATATTGCAAAGACTGTAAAACTAAGGCTGTAAGCTAGCCTGTGAGTGGCTGACTTGTTCAAAATTACTACATTAGGAAGAAGAAAGAATCAGGTAGATAAACATAATTTAAAAGGTCTTTCTATAGCAGACTGGTTGGGGACACCTTCAATTAAACACTACTTCCCCTTACTTCCCTTTAAATCTGGACTTAAATCTCCTGTTTAACAAAAAATAATATGCTTAATTTCTTATGTAAATCACTTCTCAATGAGATGATGTAGCAGAAGCAATATTTCAATTCGCAGTAGAAAGAGAAAAAAATCAAACTGAGAAATAGTCAAAAAAGGATCAGATAGAATTAGCATGATAAATCTGGCCAAGGGGAATTGAATAAATTATTTTTTCAGATCTACATTAGTACAATAGTTACAATAGTTGTTGTATATTTCTGATAAATTTGGATATGGTAATTTGTGAACAAAATGTGAATACTGTTGAATATTTTTTTTTCTGTGATTACACGATTTTTCCATATTGACAAATCACAATGCCAACAAAGGCTTTAGATTAAATAGTTCTGGTGGTATAAATCAGCAAAATGTAGCCATTTTTAGTTTCTTAATCTACAGCTGTTCTTTTTGCTTTGTATGTCTTTGTCTATTTAGGTAAAAATTTTTAGCGCTTTTGGAACAGCATAAAATGAGTATAGAATAACCTCGGTGTCCTCTTCATTCATGCTCTCAATATAAAATCAGGTCGGAATTCTACCTGTCTGTGTGAACAATTGTTGTAACATAACAGAAGCTCTATTTGCCTACAGGGCACAGCACTGCCAACATTTTAATTCATGACTTTGTAAAACACCTTACAACATCCAACGTCTGGAAAGCAGCATGAACAATTTAATTTTATTATTGTGAATGTAAAAGAAGATTAAGCAATTCCAGGTATATTAGTTTTCTTCCATATACTTGTCACTGCAGAAATGTAGAGGTACATGATTAAAGTAGAAGGGCAGAAATAGAATGCTTATTGAGAATAGCCACTACTCTTCCAAACAGTAGAACCACTTATGATAGAACTCAAGCCTTGCTCATGTTCAAGACGTTCACATTGACAAAGTTCCAAATTGTGGTCTTGAGATCTTAGGCTGGGGTAGAGTTAATTTTCTTCACAGTGTCTGGCATAGGGCTATATTTTTGATTTATCCAGAAAACAGTGTTGATATTATAGAGATGTTTTTTGTTATTTCTGAGTAATATTGCTTTTCTACTTTTTACTGCTACTTTGGCAAAGGGGCTGGGAGTGAATGGGGAGCTGGGAGGAGACAGCTGGGACAGGTAGCTCCAATTGACCAAAGGGATATTCCAGACCATGTGACATCATTCTCAGTATATAGAATGGGGGAAGATGGAGGGAGGGGGATATTTGGAGTGTTTGTAGTTTTATTCCCAGGTCAGTGTTATGGTCAGTTCTACCCCAGTGTGGTGGGACTCCGCTCTTCTGGAAGTGGCTGAAGAGCTGTCAAGCCTTAAGAAGCAGTAAACTAATTCTGTGTTTTGCTTCGCTTCTATGCACGGCTTTTTCTTTCCCTATTAAACAGTCTGTAGCTCAACCAATGGATTTTCTAGCTTTTACTCTTCTGAGGAAGGAAGAAAAGCACCCAATTTTCATTAAAATCATGGGACCTATTCAGATCAAAGTTCTAAAACTCCCCACAAACATTTGGCCATCATAATAACAAGATACTTGAAGTAAAAGCCTTTCTAAAATTCATAAAACTACTTAAATAATTAACAGGGAGGAAGCAATAGGACACCCCTATATAATTATATAAACCACATATTTTCAAGCAACAAATAAGATTTTGAAACGAAATAATTCTTTTGGGAAAAGGTGGGAAATTTCATCTTCATTTTTATGTGAGTCCTCAGAATAAACTTATTGGATGAATCTGTACTAGTAAGCATGAGTCTTCAGCTATCTTTGAAAGCAGACTTAAAGAATTACTTCCAGACTGTGTATTGGAACTATCTTTGCCCTACTATGAATTTCAATCCATGCTAAGAAAGGGCTCTGAAGAGTAGGAAGTAATTTAAACCAAAGTTATGCCAGAGGCTTTTTTTGCAATTTAGCTGTACAGAAAAATTGAACTCAACTGTCTAAGAATGTTGCCAGTACAGACATGTTTCTTTGGAATAGGTGAACTCTGTTTTTTGATATTTATGTTGCTTGGAATTTATGCTAAGTGTCTGCATAAATCCGTAATTTTACCATTCAATTCCTTGGTTCTGTATAATCATGATTTAAAAATTCTTTGATTTTAAGTATTTTTCAATTCTTTGATTTCAAGTGGAATTTTTTTTTCAGAATGTTCAGCCTTCTTGCTTGCTTCATATCTTCATTACTTAAATGATTCATACTTTTAAGGTAATTTTTTTGTTTTGACATTGTAATGTTGAGGTTTATTTTATACTCTACTTATATCTATAATTTATTTAATTATGTTTGTATACATTCTTATGGAAAAAGAAAAAAAAACAGGTTTTGCACTATCAAGAGTAAATATTTCTATATTTTTTAGACAGTCTTCACCCTGCGACACTGTTAGGTCTACAACTGGACTTGATATTAAAGGTCTCGTCCAACCTAAATGATTCTGAGTAGATGTTTGTGGCTATGGTTTTTTAAAATGTTTTTCTATATTTTTTTTCTGTTTTCCAATGGATAAGTAGCTTGACTATATTGATACTTGATTTTATATGAATATTGAAGTGTCAGGATGAGCCTGGTTGTGAGACAATCTTATATCTTATGAGTAGATATTTAAGACTAAGCTTAAAAAACAAAAGGAAAAAAAAGGAAAATCCAAGAATAACAACAAAGCACAGGTTTGTAGGAAAATCTGTTTTCCCAACATTAAGTCAGTTTTTTCCTTCTTAATAATTTGCTGGTATCCTATATTATTCTGTACTTATGTTGACAGAGATTACTTCTTGTCTGTTTCCTTTACTGTGTATTAAATTGCATGATTATCTATCTCGTTTCATATTTCTATCCCTAAGGCATACCATACTTTCGGCAAATGAAGATGTTAGTGAACCTTACTTTGCTTAAACTGCTGAGCTTTGCATATTTCAGTCATGAAAAATGATTTAACATTATTTATGTAATCATTTTATCATAATTGGAGGATGAACAATATATTTTTTTTTTCATGCAGCAGAGTTCACCTACAGATATAGGAGTATTAAAGAATTCTCTGTTGGCCTATAAGATGTCTGAGAACTGTGCCCTTTCTCAAACAGACTGTTCATGAAATAATTTACAGCATATCTTATTCTTTTGCTCTTTGGCCCTCATCATTATTGGTTATTAATTGCCAGGTCACTTAGGAATTGAATTATAGTACTAATATATTTCCCTTAGGGTACTGATTATCCACTCCTCTTTCCCCTGGTAGCAATAAAATTCTCTCATGAAATTACTGACTGCCAGCACTGTGTTGTTACTACAGTTGAACAAACTCATTTTTGTCAAGATATCACATTAAAAAAAATGCTTCTGCATTATTCATGTAATAACTGCATACAAAGTAGAGATGAAAACCTGCTAGGAGAGTCAAGAAGCAAAGCAAGGGCACATATAATTGTATTAATAGCAAAGTGTATGTATAGATATATATAATATATAAACATCATGTACATATTTTATAGATATATATCTAAAATATACATAATGTATATGTAATGCAAATATAAGCAGTCTAAATCTGAGAAAGGAATGATATTTTACTGAAGAGGCATACAATGTAAACTCTAGAATTTTGTCTCTAGTATGACAAAGAGAATGATTTCTTTTAGAAACATTTTTTTTAAGTAGATAAGTTATACCTTTTCAAAACTTAGTAAAATTCACAGGACACAGGGCCTCTTTTAAGAAAGATACAAATAATTTCACTGGTACCTGAAGTCATCATGCCTAGGCAGAACAGGACAATCCCCTCCCTTGGCCAGCTGGCAATGATAAGTCCAGTGCACCCCAGGACACATTTGACCTCTTGGATGCCCTGTCTCTGGAAGTGTTCAAGACCAGGCTGGATGGGGCTGTGAGTCCCTGGTCTAGGGAAAGGTGTCCCTGCCCACAGCAGGGGCGATTTGAACTTGATGGCATTTAAGGTGCCTTTCAACCCAAGGCGTTCTATCAACCTATGCTTCTGCAGTCACAGACTAAAAGTTTTTTTGTTTTTTGTTTTTGTTTGTTTGTTTGTTTGTTTTGGGTTTTATGTTTTTGGGTTTTATTTTGTTTTGTTTTGTTTTTTCCTCAAGACACGTTTGCCTGTTTCTGTTTTGTGGAAGCTGGGTCGCTCCTTTTACTTCCATTAGGAAGCATGCTCCCGGGCTTCAGATTTCTGTGAAGTTCATGTGAGAATTTGATGTTGTCTCAACATGTGACAGGTGAAGCATCCTTGTGGCTGTTGTTTGCTCTTTTAGTGCCAGTACTCTCCATCCCAAATGTGATTGTGATAACTAGGTCCAAACTGACTTATCACCTGTAGGTTTTGCCCATGGTGGAATGTGTAAATAGGTAGTTAATAATGTATAAGCGGAAATTTAGAATTACACAAAGTATTCTATACTGTCAGGACCTTCTGCAACGGTATTAATGCTATCTTTACTGAAAATGTATCTCTAGAATGCTTAGTTTTCCTTTTCACAAAACGGTAATGCCGATGTGAAATTGATCCTGTATTTGACTGTCCTACATAGACCTTCCTTCCTGCAGTAATTTCCTGACATGACTTATCAGCACACAACAGAAAAGGAAAATATGTAAAAAATGCAGTCTCCTTTGGTCTGAGTAATAACCACCATGTAACTGCACAGCAAATGCTTTACAGAAATCCTAGTAATTTTATGATTTATGCCATGCTTACAAAATAGGGATAACAAATTAATCTATCAGGATCTTTAGTAAACCCCTTGACCCAAATTAATTTTTTAATTATGTAAGTAACAATATTTCTTTTTGATATGTATTTAGATGCTACCTACTAGGAAAATCAGATTATTTGGACAGATTAAACTCAGACTATTAAGAAAAGCAATATTCTCATACTCATCACCCATGTCTTGAATCAGGCTTTGAGGCACCTATACATTGTAAAGTTTTTTGGAGAACACAAGGATTGGCTAGTGTTAATGTATAAACACTATGGCTGTATAAAATGTGCCATAACTATCACAAGGCAGAAGAGAAAATGAGAATAATCTATAGGTCAGGGAGGAAACAGTTTTGAGGGAACAAGAGTAAACCCCGTTTCAACAGCTACTACCACCTGCTAGCCTTTAGAAGGAGAGTGCACCACCCTCTAGTTTGAAAACTGCATTAGGAACAAACTTTTAAATTTTTTGGAAACTAATGTGAATGTTCTCAGAAACAAAAGTTTGTCTTTAATTCCTGTTATTCCTTTTTGTATTTTAGTCCATTTGATTTATCAGATTAATTAAAAGTTGCTAAATCACATAGATTAGATTACAAAGGCTGCAAAGAGGAATAGCTGCTTAAGGGTAGGTAATTTCTTCTCTACTCTGGATAGCAATCAACACAAGGGATAATTTATACCCTGAAAGTAATCAAGGAAGTCCTCAGCAACAGCCTTATTTGTATGAATGATATTCATCTCATCCTCTTCAGCAGCCTGTATCCTTACCCCAGAATATGGAAAACTGAAGGAGTGTATTTTTTAAAAAATCTTTTTAGTATTTTTTTCTTTCATCCTTTATAAGTGTTATAATTTTATTTGGTCATACCATGTATGTTGACAACATAACTCTTATAATAAATGGGTCAGGGTATATGCATGTAAGAGGTATTTGCTGATCCTTCTTCAGCTAGGTTTCTTTGATCACAGATTCCTTATCTGAATTGTACATCATCTCTCATTTATTTCAATACTTGGCTAGTGACAAGTGAACATGATAGCATTTATCAGAAGCAGCAATTAGCCACCCCAGTGTGTAAATCCCATTAATCACAATGTCGAGCTAGATAACCATTGGGTCAAATGATAACTTCTGACCTATAATCATTTTTATCTCTGGATAAATGAATGTCTCATTAATATTAATACTTGGGCAGTTTAATTATATATTAATGAAGATTCCACCTATGCATTTAATCTTAAAAATGCATCAGAACCAAACTGAAGTATTAGAAATTCCCATAATAATTTCTTGTTTGCAATAAAGAGAAAAATGTAGTATCTTCAGAAATGCTTTTTTGTAGAAATATTGACTTGGTCTAGAAAAAGTAGAAAATAATCCAGACAGTTTAAGTTTCAATACCTTTCATTATGGATTAATTATTTATTTATATACTCAATATTATCACCTTTTACTGATCTAATGATGCTTCATGGAAGGTTATTCTCAAATATAATGGGTTACCATGTCTTTAGTTTTTTTCTCTGCATATGTTCCCTTTGGAGCGTATATTTGATTGAAGTGTCAGTGTGGCAGACCCTCAAAGGAACAGTCAATGAAATAGTTTTCTGAGGTCAATCTAATGACCAAAAAACCATTAAATGGGGCAGATGCCTGATAATAAAGGTCTGTGTCCCAGTTACCAGCTTTTCTCAGAAAGGAAACAAGGGAGCCAACCTCTAAGCATAAATGAGTCAAAAAAGTATGTTTTTTCTTGGTTTGAACTGTATGATTTAAGTCTAGCCTTAACATTATTAGAATCAGCAGAATGCCAAACTTCAAAATTGTAAACAAAGGGAAATGTTTATGGTTTGTTCCTACCAGTAGAAGAGTTGCACCAAAAATAGATTAAAAGTTTACCCTTATTCAGTTACTTACATTTACAGTCTCATATAATATCTTTTTTTTATTTGTCATGCTGTATCTGGACATGCACAATGATAGAAATTATGTGGGTGGTACAGAGAAAGTAAATGCCAAGCACAGCACAGTACAAGGGGCAGTACTGGGTCTCCAGTATGAAAAGAAGATTAGAGTAATCTAATACAGTGAGTTTAAAAAAAAAACTCTACTATTTCAAACAACAATAAAAGTAAAGAAGATTAAAAAAGCAGATGTTAAATATTTTTTCATATAAATTAAATTAATGAGCTGTGTTTCTGTTAGTTCTTATAAGTTTGGCCACACGCTGAAGGACACCATGAAAGAATGGTGAACACTGGACTAGTGAAAATATTATAGCAGTATGGATATATGTGCAAGTGTTTTGTACTGATAAAGATTGGTTTTAGACTTGTCAGGTGCTCACACTGCCAAAGTGTCTGGCTCTGGCTCTACACTCACTTCAAGGTTATTGATCCATTTTTTAACATAGGGGTAAAAGTCTGCAGTAGTTATTGCAAAGCTAAATCAGGGTAAGAGATTTGTCTCATCTAAACACTCCCTAATCCATCAATTTCACCTCCCACACAAAGCACAGAAGATTTGGTTCTTAGCTTCACTCATATCAATGAATGGACATGAGAAAAAATTTCTAAGCATACTGTAAGTATGACATTTAAAATGAAAGTGATTTAAAAATCAAAATATCAACTTTTAAACTACAATGGTAGTAAAGGAAGAACTACCAAAACTACCTTCCTAACCTGAATGAACCTTCTTTTCCTTGGGCATGCCCACTCTAAGTATTTTTTTTTTTTTGTATCCAAATTACTAACCACTAATAATACTCCACTGTTCTCTCTACTTTCTATAAACAGTTCATCCCACTCCATGCTCACCACTAATCTTATCCCTAACCTTAGTTTGAAGATAAAATTACTTTTTGTCCCCCATATTTTAAGTTTCAACTCACCCTTCTGGTTTGCTCTGCTATTATTGCATAAAATTACCAAGCATAACTGCAGATGTGCAGTATTTAAGAAAACACACTGCTTAGTCCTTAGGGTTCAAAAATTCACTATTTCAAATATTTTTGAAGGAAATCACAAGCATTATGTATTTAAAGTATATCTATGGCATAAATTTACTAGTAATTTTCTGTGCTTGGCAAGATCAAGGATTGAGATTTAAGTGTTAAATACTTGTAAAAAAAAGATTTGAACATTTTAAGCTGCAGTCTAGCTGAATTAGCTATTTAAGCTGTTGATAAACAGGATTTAGACTTAACCAGTGCATTTCAAAATACTGGACAAATCTCACTGGGGGCAAAATTATCCACCTGAGGCTCACTTTTGCTTCATGTACAGCATGATAAAAGGTAATCTAGAAAATAAAAATAACAGATTATTTAGACACTTCAATGTTTTAAAAAGCTACATTGATTCTTTCCTTTTAATCTTTATAGTCATCAACACAGCTGTCCTACTCATTGCTACACACTTTAAATCTTCTCAGAACTGAATCAATAATGACACTTTATACACAAAGGCAATCAGACCATATCCTTGCTGTTATGTACACCTGTAACAGGTGGATTGTTTTCAGGAAACTGCTGATCAAGCAATAATATTCCAATCAAGTAAGCAGGTTCCATTTTCTTGGATATTATGACTATATTCCAAATAAATATAATTTACTGTAATTCCAGAGAATGAAGAAAATAAAAATCCTTCTTTAAACAATTGGAATCTTTATTTTTCACATCAGAAAAAAATGCCAGCAATAAATTATTGATTACATTGCTGGATCAGTTACAAAACCGCAAACAACGGGAGAAAGAAGAGAAGTGACCTTCAATTAAGAAAGAACTTCCCTGTTTCTTTGGTTCTAAAATTTCTCTTTGCTTAAATGACATTCAGTTATTCCCCTCCCATATGTCTATGATTTAATTATAATCAAAGCTGCCATGGAGGTATTTTAAATCACAGGGCTTTGCCAATGTTTTTTGGCACAAGCACAGAAATTTTCTGTGCTAATCTTTGCTTTGAATTTATTTTTATTAATGGCCATCATTCCTCCGACTGCCTTCCTAAGAAGTACTAGGGATTGTGATGGAAAGAGAAATAAACTATATATCACCTATAGCACTGAGCAGCTGGTGTTTAAACTGTCTGAATACAAACTTAAGGTAAGCAATTCTGGCTTTATATGACATGGGTCTTTATGGCTCAGACACTAACAGCACCTAATTTGTCCACATCAACCATAAAGACTTACGTGAAGTGATAATGGTAAGGCATTAGAAAGAACACCTCTTTAAGTGGGAAAGCTCAAAAAAGCTAAGGAGATTCCAAATGGTCACTGAAAAAAACATTATCTCAAGTAGAGAAATGAAACATCTTAATGCCTATATACTTTTGAAAATTTATTAATTAGAACAAAATAAAACTCAACCAAGCCTCTAAATTGTATATTGACTATTCAGAGAGTTCTATATCTGATATACATCACTGAGCTTAGCCATAATACTTGAAATTTCCTGTTCTACTGCTCCATCTGCATTCTTTCTTTCAAGCTTGTGAAGCCACACTCTACTATGCCCAAGACAAATGGACCCACCATCCATTCACCACCAGGCAGAAAGAGGGGACCTCTGACATGGAGGGGAGTGGAAATGGGTTTCTGCTCAGGGTGGCTGCTGAAACACCCCCGAGTTGCCTCACCTCTCCAGGTGCCCTTAAAAACAGGTATGAGGGCCTGGAATCTGAAAACCAGGGAAATGTGAATGAGTGTCCATCTGGGCTGGAGAGATCATCTGTGGTAAAATAATCCATTCTGTGATTCTGTCACTCTGTGATACAAAAAAAGGGGGGAAACGCTTCTGTTATTACTGTTGTCATTTTTTAATATTGATGCAGATAATGTCTCTTGAGAGATATCTCTTTCAAAGAAATTGGTAAAATTACATCAGATTATCTCACCCTTTGTACTTAATTTGTAATGAAATAGCTTTGAATCTCTACAATGATTAACATTGCAGACATTACAAAAGAAAAGATCCAACTGGAAAAGTGTAGAAAGACTTAAATGTACGTTGCTTTCAGAGGTTTCATCTATACCCTGTTGCTGTAGAACTTTCTTTTCTTCTTCTGTCTTTCTAAAAAAAAGTTGCATCACATTCTCTTTTAAGATCCTAAGGATTTTAGTCCAATTTTTTGTTAATAGTGACCAGTCTCCTCTTTACCTATACTTTCTAGCAAACAGTATATCATCTGCACAAAGCATCTTGATAGAGTTGCAACTGGTGCATTGCTTTCTGCAAACCCAGTTCTTTTAAAACTGGACAACTCACTAATCACCATGCAAATGCAAAGCTGCTGCTGTAAGATGTCCATGAATGCAAAATAACAAAATCTTCTTTTAGGAGGCGATGGTACCACTTAGTCCCACAACATAAAAGCAGCTTGTAATCTTTTGGAAAAAAAAAATTCTAATTCGAAGGAAAGCTAAAAAATAGTTGCAGTGCATTCATTCCATCTTATGTACTAGGTTCTGCTTATGTATTTAGAAATATGATTGACACTTGTAATTCTTTCATCAGAGGGAGAAACACATACAAGTGTATTATTGTTACATTTGAAGTAATATACCCATATATATTAATGCAAATACTAATTCTACTGTCATGTGTTATATACATTAACTTCACATTTGAGGGGGTGAGGTAGGAGGAATATGTCTTCTCTATTTTGCAGTTTGAGATGATCCTCGTACACTTTGAAATTCTCAGGTCAACCATGAGAAAATGTATTTCTTGTAGATAAAAAAGCAGAAAATTCCAAGGCGCCAGCACAGTTAGGTATGGCTTTTATTCCAAAGGCACGAGTACTTTTTAAAATAACTTTCCCATAAGAATGCAAAATAGTTTGAGGATACACACTGGGAACTTGACCATGATTCAGAGGAAGTTTGTGCCACATTCCTGTTTATCTAATAACTTTACTAATTTATGTTTGACTAATGACCAGGACAGGTAAATAGGCATTCTGCAGTGAACATGGAAATGGGCAGCCAGGAGGTGTTGAGCTACTGCCTTAATCTGATAAATTGTCAACAGAAACATCTCATACAAGTAGCTAAACTTGAAACAAAGTTTTACATGTGTCCATGAGGTTTGATCTCCTTGAGTTTGATTAAACAAATTTATAGAAAATTAATACATACTTTACAGTTTCATCATCAACTTAATATTCTATCCTCTGCTTATGGTTCTAAGTATTAAAAAACCAGGCAAAGCAAGTTAGTGCCTTGGACTTTGTTTCTGATATTTATAGATTAGATATTTCACTTTTATTACAGTTTTCTACTAAGAACATAGGGTCTGATGACTGACTCTTTTATATTTCCTACAAAGAAACAATACACATTCCTCTGCCTGACCAAAGCATCTAATCATCCTTGGCAATCAAAAGGTTTGTAAATGTCACTGCACTTTGTCCCATCCTTCCAGATGACAGTGCAACAGTGATGATTTCACTCAAGTGCTAAATTCTCTTGTTTGACCTCCAAATGCAGCACACATGAAGAGTAAAGGAAACTGAAAGCTGGCATTTTCACACAGAAAAGCCTTAATCAAAGTTGTCAAATATGTTTATGTTCTATGGAGATAGGTTGTCCAATACATTTTAATTAAAATTGTCATTTTTCTCTAATTCATATGATTCTACCATAATAGCGTTTTAGGACCAAGATTAGCACTTTGCTGTGTCCTATTGCTAGTGAGCATTGTAAACTGTAAGCTGTATCATATTTAGGGACAGAGATAAGTGATTGTCATCCAGAGCACAAGATTTCCTTATCATGGAAAAAAAGTGGGCTTTATAATTTGAGATTTTTCTTAGCTTTTTTTTTTGTTTTTCTCTGAGGATTTTCTTTAAAATGCTTTTTCTGCTTTATGTGACCACATTGTGTTATAAATGACAAAGGAAATTTTAAATATTTTTATTGAATCACTGCCAGTATTCTACCACCTTTCTGTTTTTTCTCAGAAATTATAGATAAACAAGCAAACATAGGAATAAACTACCAGTTTACTTTCCAAACAAAATACAATTAAATTTTGCTGTATTATTAATAACAGAAATCAACATTTTTGTCTACCTTTGCTGAAATTCAATAAAGTGTGGCTTTGATGCCCAGAAGAAGCAAACCAGACGCTCCAAGAGAAAAACAACACCAAAGCAAAAATTCAAAGTACATGTCTGGTGCTGAGCTTTGCAGTGAGACTTGTGGTCAGATGTGTTTAACTGCAGGAGATTTGTACTCCACAGCTGACTCTCCAGGCACACTGGCCAGACACACTCTCTTACACAGGGAAAATGGGTATGGCCTGGGCAGGATTCTTGTTACTACCTACAACAAAGTAGGTGAGATCAATCATGTCTCATGAATGTCTGTTTTGTTAATTAGCTACAAAAACAAAATGGGATAATGATATCAAATATATATGCACATACACACCACACACACACATATATCTATACATACATATACATTTTCTATACAGACACATATATATTTAAACACACACAAAAATATACACACACACATAAATACATATATAGGTGCACTGTGGTTGAGTTTAACTCATTTGACACAGCTGGCAGTCTGTAATTTAAAGAAAACAACATTGTGAGTTTAGTTTGATTTATAGGTTATAGTGGTGTGTTTGCATAAAATGTATCAAAACATTGTGTTAGTGTTACATAATGGACAAAAAAAGCAAACTAGATGTCATCATTGACTTGGAAATATAAAGAAAGTTGGGGTTTTTTAGTATTAATCAATGGTCTGCCTATTTCTTGCTTGGTTTCAAAATCTATCTGGACCGTTTACCTAAAAAATTCAACAGAATGAGAAAGATCGAGAAGGGCAACAAGAAAAGTCAAAATAATGGAATATCTTTGGAGTGATGAATGAGTCAATAGACTGAGAGTCCCTAACCTTGAAAAGACAAAACTGAGATTCTGTAACAGATTTTAAAATGAGTGGCACACAGAAGGTGAGCAGACATGATCATTTACTTCTTATTATATAAGACCTATGAAATTTCACATGAAAATAACACTGAGTAATAAAAAGAAATATAGATGAGAGACACTAGATATTAGACAAAAAGAGTTTAGAGAAATTCACAGAAGAAGAAAAAAAGTGATGTGTAAATAGCAAAATTAATTTTGTCTTTATTTTAAAGAGCTCATTTATGAATACAAAGTATGACAGCTTGAAAAAGAGTCGAATAGTATTTTTTTCCTTGACAGGTGAAATGCAGGAAACCAATTCAACAACTGGTTCAAACTTGTTCTATAGGAGTCCTGAATACAAAGCTTTTAATATGAGCCTTTGAAAAGATCTGAAGAGGAAAAGGTACAGTACTGAAAGTCTAGTTATGTCTATTCTTACAGCTTTTGCACATTTTGGTGCCCCCTTCTCAAGAGTCAAGTGTAAAACTCTAAATCCTGTCACCTCAGGAGAGATACTACTCCTTAAAGGCACTATTCTAAAAGCCAAATGAGATGCACATATTCAAAGTTTTTACCTACAAATAAGGAGAAACATTTCTGTTTCCAAGGTTGAAAACATGATCTAATACACTGATTCACACTAGCGATTGCACTGCATTCCTGAAGGAACTGGTAACTTTTTCAGTTCTCTCTGCAGAGGCCATACATTATTTATGAGCCAGCCAAGTAGTTTTATCTTCAAAGAAAGACCAGAGATTCTCACTGACATCCCTGAGACATGGTTTGTTTTTTTCATTTTCTTTTTTAATTGATCGATTTATTTAAAACTTCACCATTAACTTAACAATGTCATTTCAAGCATATTGGTTAGAAGAATCCTGGTTTTCTTCAGCAGCTTTTCAGCAAGCAATAGAGTAGAACCTTGTCAGGTAGAAAAGGTGGAGCCCATGTGATATTATTAGTAGAAAAGAATTTCAAAGGAGCTTTTAATTATAGAGCTTTTGACAGTTCAGAAGTGTGAGTTTTGGTGTTTCTGTACTGGGATAATTAAGCCCTGACCCTGAAAATGTTATATATATATAAGCAGCTCTAGGCAGACTTCATATACCCTAATTTTAGTCATTAAAAAATTAGTATTTAGCTTAATCTAATTATCCAGCCTTTCTATAAAGAGACCAAAGAGTGACAGAAACTTCTTTTAAAACAGTTATCTGGGAGTAATTGTCATCTGTAGAATTCTGTTGCTCTCGTTGTCTGAAAAGGAATAGAAGTTATTATTTAGAAGAACATCCAGACTGATTCTTAGGTATCCATTATCTCTAAATCTGATCTAGTCCTGAGGGCTACTTTCATTAATAATGAACTATCACAAAAGAAAATTTCTCCAAAAATGCAAGTGGAAGGTAGATTAAATGATTTACTTTCTGTAGATGCCTATTTGTCTGGTTTGACTGTATAAGCGACTAGTTCAGAATTAAAAATGTACATTTTACTGTTAAAATTAGGCATGTGCAAGCCATTCATCCTTACCTTTTTATAGCTAAGGTTAAACATATTCCATTAAAATGCTTCCAAAAAATCTCAGCATGACTCTCTTTGCATCTTATTCTGTCTAAATATATCTAAAAACTCTCCTGTAAAATAAACGGACGAGGGTTTTTCTAGCTCTCAAGGATAATGGAATTTAAAATGCACTCAAGATTTTAGGATGACCGTTCCTACAAAAAAGGACAAGAGTCAACATGATAAATCTACAGAATTAAGGTTTTATCATTGTACTCAATATAGCACTGGTGAACCTAGCAGTTCATTATGGATGTATATAGAAGTAATTATAGTGCCTTATTTTTTTGTCTTTTTCTCCAAAAATCAGACGGTATTCCAGAAAATAAACAAAGGCTGGCTGTACTTTTAGACTTGTACCAAAGCTGTATTAATCTCTTCCACATTTGAAAAATCATTCAATTGATTCAAAATGACAGTGACATTAGACCTAATAGATATAATGAAAATAATGCTCAGTCCCACTTTGATACCTATTCCACCCTTCAAAATTGCACATTTCTACAAATTTGTCATTCTGGGGCAGGAAAAAGGATCTTTTAAATTGAAAAACTACTCTTTTATTTTAGACCACACCTGGTCTAGCGAGAGGTGTTTCTGCCCATTGCTGGGGGTTGGAACTAGATGATTTTTAAGGTCCCTTCTAACCCAAGTCATGTTCCATTCTACGGTTGTGGTTTGACCCTGGCCAAACACCATGAACCCACAGTGACTCCATGAGAGTCACTCACTGACCCTCTCCTGCCACAGCTGGGTAGACGAGAAGAAAAATTAATGAAGGGTTTGTGAGTTAAGTACCAGGAGAAAACACTACAAGGGCAAAACAGGCTCAACTTAAAGGTACAAAGTGAGTTTCTTCCTAACAGAATCAGAGAAAGAAAAGGAGGAGTAAAATAAGCCCTTAAAACACTCCTTCCCCCCTGCCCCCTTCCCCCCCCCCAGCCCTTCCCTCCTTCCCACTGACAGTGCAGGGAGACAGGGCATGGGGGTTTGGTCAGGTCAGCCCCGAGATTGTCTTCTGCTGCTCCAGGAGAGGAGTCCTTCCCCTGTGCGCCATGGGGTTCCTCTTACAGGAGACAGCTCTCCATGAACTTCTCCAGTGTGGCTCCACTCTCATGAGCATGCAATGTGAACTCCCCCCACAGGCAGCTAGTCCTCCAAAAACTGCTTCAGCGTGGATCACTCCTCCATGGGGTGCAGTCCTCCAAGGACAGGCTGCTCCAGCCTGGGAGCAAGGGCTCTCTCCCTCCACTGGGTCTCCCACTGGATCACAGCCTCCTCCAGGCCTCTGCCTGCCTTGGCATGGGCACCTCCTGTATGGGCTGCAGGTGGATCTCTGCATTCCCTATGGATCTCCATGGGCTGCAGGGGCACAGCTGCTTCACCATGGTCCCACCACAGCCTGCAGAGGAATTTCAGCTCTGGCTCCTGGAGCAGCTCGTCCCCATCCTTCTCTCCTGACCTTGGTGTCTCCATGTTGTTTCCTTCACATGTTCTCTCTATCCTCTTCCTTGGCTAGAAGAAAAACTGTGTGTGGCCTTTGTTTTGATTTTCTTCTTAAATATTTTATCACAGAGGTGTTACCAACCTCTCTAATGGGCCCAGCCTTGGCCAGCAGCATTTCCATCTTCAGGGCCATCAGGGGTTGGCTATGCTGGGTGTGGTGGAAGCTTCCACCAGCTTCTCACAGAAGCCACATCTGTGGCCCCGCCACTACCAAAAACCAGGCTGTGTAAAACCAACACATCTCTTATTTCAATCTATGATTCTATGACTGTTAAAAGAAAAAAAATCCCCTTACAACAAACAGAAAAGCTGGATTTTTTTGACAGCAAGTAAAAATATAGGCCTTCATTAATTTGTACAACTGTCACATTTGTATGCATGCTGCAATTAGATGCTTTGGAATTCCTCAGCAGGCTATATTGTACAATGGTATCTGTAAAAATATTTTAAAAGGGAGCACAAAACAACTAAAAATATGATAGTATTGTGTTAGACAACAAAACCCAGTTTAATGCAGGAAAGTAAACATAGCTTCCCTAATTACTTTTTAAACTTATTTATGTATTTCAAAAGGTATTAATTTAAATCTCACCCTACACAGACACTTCTGTTGATTGTGTTCTACTTCTTTCTGGTTCTTTATACCTGTTACCTCTTTCAGTAAACATTTTCTTCCAACTGTGGTAAAAAGGGCACTTTTAACACTATTACTATCACCTATTTGGTTGGCTTTACTCCCTGTGATGAAACACAGTGGCTTTGGCTGGGATGGAGTTAATTTTCTTCACAGTAGCTGGTACGGCACTGAGTTTGGGATTTGTACAGGAAAATGTGTTGACAGCACAAGGATATTTTCATTTCTGTTGAGCAGGGCTCACTCAGCATCAAGGCCTTTTCTGCTTCTCAGCCCACCCCATCATCGAGAAGGCTGGGGGTGCACAAAGAGCTGGGAGGGGACACAGCCAGGACAGCTGACTTTGACTGACCCAAGGGATATTCTATACTGTATGGTGCCATGCTCAAAATATAGAGCCGGGGAAAGAAGAAGGAGGGGGCATGTTCAGGGTGATGGAGTTTGTTTTCCCAAGTCATTGATACCCATGATGGAACCCTGCTCTCCTGGGGATGGCTGAACACCTGCCTGCCCTTGGGAAGTGGTAAATTAATTCCTTATCTTTGGTGGTATGCACATCCTTTATCTATTGTCTTTATCAGAACCCATGAATTTTTGGGTTTACCCTGATGATTCTTTTCCCCATCTCACTGAGACACCATGAGTGAGTGTACAGCCGTGTGGGGTGGAGCTGTCTACTGGGGTTAAACCACAGTGCATATGTTCCCAACCTTTACTTTGGAAAATAAGCTTTTGCTCACAAGAGTGATTAATCTCAATGGCTAATAATTTTGTAAGTGGTGGTGTGTTGGAACCAGCTGACATATTTCAGGCTGAAAAAGAGGGTGTAGTGGTTTCCTAGGAATATTTCTTCAAAGACCTGTCAGAGAATGTGATGTCAGAGAAAGGACAGGCTGTAGGACTGAGGACTCTACATGCAGTTTTTATTCATTCACTTTTCTATCTGCCTGTAGATAGCAGATGATAGTTCTATTGAACTTAAGAGACCTCATTCCCCATTATGGACATGATAATTACAAATAATACCAACTCTTTACAATTCACTGCTATAAAAAATGGAAAGCATAATTATATTCACTACCAATAATAATCAGCACTAAGAGCTAAAAGTCATTAACAGATAGATGTATCTTAGGTGAAATAATTTAGATGATTTCAAAAGATAAGGAACAAAGACAACTACATCCTTACAATTGACACCACATTAACATTTTCCATAGAGGTTGAAATTAATAGGATGAGTCCTTTGTTGAAGGTAAGTAATATGCTTAAATTCTCACCTATCTGGAATGTCATTATAAATCCTTTCACATCTAAATGTACTGAGTTTTTTTCCTACAGAAAGACAATATAAAGATGGTTTAATGCACTGTGAGGATGTGAATAGGCATATGAAACTAGGTTTGGCATTTTTCTGGAGAAAACAACAAAGAAACTCTTCGAGAAAACTAAATAAGTTGCCTAGGATCTTGGACAAATTTTATTTTCTTATCACTGCACTCTGAAATTTTGGCATCATAGGTTTTCATAACAAACAAGAGGAACAGTACATTTAACATGAGTTACAAATAACTTTAGGCAAATTGCTTTGTTTACAGTAATTTGACAAATTTGGGTCTTGACATCAAGAAAAGAAGTGAATCAGATAAGCTTTGATGTGTAGGGAGGCTTTTGGTGAGAGCAGAGGCATAACAAAGAGATGGATGTCAGCAAATCAAAGCACTCCGTTAAGTTCCAGAAAAATTCCATTAAATTCAATAGCAGTGGCTTAAGTCTCGAGCAATTAGTCATTGCAAGTGAATACCAGGATTTGCTTTTCTGGTAATAATCAACCATTATGCAATGTTTATTAATTTACCTTTTTGCATTTTGTCTTGACATCAAAACAAATCTGGTTTTTTGAGAATGGAATCTTGTCAGCTAACATGGAACTGGCCAGTTCCTGCTTCTGCTTTATTTCAGGCCAAATCACTGCCAATTCATGGTAATTTTTTTGGGATTTTTTTTTTTACAGTAGAAATATGTACATGCTGAATCTGCAGGAAGACGTGGCAATAACTAATTTAATTTAACTTTTTAACTTTTAGTTGCAAAGTTAAAAACCTGTTGAATGTGACTGCTTTTTTTTTTTTTCAGCATGAATCTTGTTTACTCAAACCTTGCAGAAATTCTGTTTTACAGGTTAAAAATGTATTTCACTCCCTACAGAGCTTAGTCAATAGCCACAGAATCCCCAGGCAGGTTATGCTTTTGTGAACTTGTTTCCTATTATTTCCTATCAGCTCTTTCCTTTTAATTCAAATACAAAATGCCCTTTCCTCAACAAATGCTGTGTTTTGTAAGTATTTTTATTCTTTTTTTTTCCTTAGATGACAGCCTTGGCTGCAATCTTAAATTATTCTCAGATAGACATACTCAATAATTATGAATTCTGTGTATGTACCTAAACAGCAATCATAATCATTCCTTCATCTTAGAGGTTAACTGGGTAATGCCAAATCATTCTACACTTTTTCACACTTCCAAATAAAAACTTGTGTTAATCTAATCATATCAAGCTTCTGAGGACTCAATCACTTATCAAAAAATATTGTGCAACCGGAAAATATAATCAGACATATTAACCTTTTCATTATGTTCTGAAATAATTATTGGCAGGAGAAGAAATATTTCTTTTTGATTGACTAAAGAGCATCACATAGTGTCCTCTAGTCGTAGGACTTTTTATTTTCTTATGTAATGTAGCTGCATTTGTTTCAGGAGATTGTAGGTTTTGCACCCCTGGGACTAAGTGTGAATTTTATCTCTGAGCTTTGGTTGAATCAATATGAGGCATGGGTTTACTCATTTCAACTATTCCCAAAATATTTTTCTGGGCAATTGCAAAGGTCAATAAACTTTCAACACTTTCTTTCATCCTGCACTCATTCCTGTGTCTGCAGCACAATTCCCTACCTCACAGTTCTTTAAAGTTAAAACTGTCTCAGTTCACTTAGCATCTTCCTGATGCAGAAACAGAGGAGAAAATTTTCTTCATGAGTTTTTCATGTAATCATTGAAATGGAAACAAAGAGGAAGGGACCCTCTGGAAGCTCTAATTAATCGTACCTGCAAAAGCAGCACTCATTTCTAGCTTCAGTATGTAATCTATCCATGTACATATGTCAAATTGTTTATGCAATTCCCCTGCACCAGTCTTTATTCCTATCCATATCAAGTATCACTCCTTAATAATTTTTCAGTCAACCCAAAAATTAATTTCAAACAAAATTTAGTCATTCCTCTATGAATTATTCTTAAGTTCCAACTGCACCCTATCAAAATAGCCAAATTACACAACATTAACAAAAAAATTGCTGTCCGTGAACTGGCAAGAACTACACCACTCACTTCCTACTACTGAGGAACAGTGGCAGGAAATCTGGCATCTCAATTGCAATTGCAATGTAACAAAAGTCTTACTGGTCTTTTTGTAGTACAAACACTGTTGTGTGTCATGGTATTTCTCTTGGATGCGTGCCAGTATATGGACTGGAAAAAGGAAGGTGATTGATTCCTGCTTTTTGTTTTGTTTTCTCTAGTTTTCAAAACATTTTTCAACAAGAACATGTGTCTGCATTTTGTTTTCATTGTCTTTCCTTATCAGGTTCAATATCATCATGCAGATTGACATTGTTCTTATTATTTAACTATACTAATTTGGCAGTACGCCAAAGTTTTCATCCCCAGCATAGCATGCATGTTGGGTATTAGCAAGTGCTATGACCAAATCAATCTCTTCAACATTTTGGATGAAGTTACACTTTTTGTGGGATAGAACATCTCAGCTGTATGAATGTGTAGTGAACAATACATATATATTATACTGCCTTGATTGAGGTTTTGACTGGAATAGATGCAGGCTCATTGGTTCTTTCATTTTACTCCATTTTCTGGCATTCCAGTGTTAAAATCAAGCTGAAAGGACTCTATGGGTTACATTTGTCCCAGTTTTGTCATTCATCTCAAGTTTTTTGGGTCCTATAATTCGCATTAAAAGGCCTATATTTAATTTGAATGTCATTGAAAGCTTATTGTTATTTCCTTATAACTTTGAAGATACCTGATACTTTTCTGTATTACTTTTTCTTCTTTTTATTTGCTTGCTATTTATAGTTAAGCTCCAACAGGGAAGAAAACAAGACAGTAGTAAGAGAAATAAGACAAACATCTGTGACTCAGTTTTAGTATTTGATAATCCCTGTTAGAACAGCAAAAGTTGGTCTGTTCAAAACCATAAATTGTGTCATGAGTAGTGATGTCTCTACGTGACACCATATAAGAAGCAAAACCTCTGGACAGTACAGGTCTATAAAGCAGGGCATGATATACAACCAAAACAAAACCTACCATGTCTTGTAGGTTAGCAAGAGCTGAAGACAGAAAAAAAACCCCTCTATTATTTCTTCCTTCCTGCCAAAGTGAGACAGTTCCCCACAGTGTAATTTTCTAGTGTTTTGCCCAGCCTCATTTTAAATTATTCTAACAACTGGGCTTCCACTTCTTCCGTTAGGAAGTAGTACCATAGATGACAAGTTGACAATCACTTTACACTTTAGTCCCTAGATGACACAGTTCAATGTAATGTGACATGAGATATATTCTGATGGACTCCAGCATTTAACAGGTTTCAGTGCAGTGTAATGTGCTGTGAACTGTTGATTTAAACTATGTGTAACAAAACTACTGCAGCTAAAATATAAAAGAGGTTGAAAATCTTGACAAAATGAAATAAAATAAAATAAAACATAGCTCTCTGAGCATTAATTTTAACCACAGTAAAACTATTTATATTGCAGAACACATGTACATTTTCTCTTCTAGGCTGTAGGGAGAATAAACAGAAGAGGCAAAAGTCAAAGATTAAACTTTGAACATTAAGAAACTAAAGTCTGTATTGTGAAACATGATGAATCTTATAGAGATAAAAATAAGGATCTAACAACATTTTTAAAAGATGACCACACATCTAACTGCATGTTCAGGTTCTCATTGCCTTTAAAAACTCATGTCATAGATTTTGACACGAGGTATTTTTACCAATTTTAACTGCTGGCTGTCCAAAGCTTTGTGTCAGCAGTAGGAAGGGGAAAGGAGATGGAGGAAGAAAAATCACTTAACTTCTGACAGTAGTGCTGGTAGGGCATTAGCACTGATCAGTGGTTTAGATATTATTGTATTGAAAATAAAGACTGCAAACAAAGAATAAAGAGGCGAGCAAGAGGAGCTGAGCAGTTAGGAAACCAATAGAGAGACAACAGGGCTATGGTTGGCACAAGCACACTAGAGTAACAAGTGTACTAATTAAAATGAAGCAGCTTTGCAGGACCATCTAGTCTACCTTATATAGGGTCTAATGAAAGAGAGACTCAAGCATGTTTAAACACACAGCTAAGGACCTGCAATTCAGAAGCTGACAGAATACTGGTTTTGTCAGAGGAGTGTTTTTATGATACATGACAGCTCTTGAAGTAATCTAATCTAATTCCTAGTGAAACGTGCTTTCCTCTCCAGCCTACTCTGCTGTTTTGTCTCTCTTTTACCTCAGCAGCCAATCCTCTACTGTGTCTGAGGGGTTTGTAGTCATCACCCACAACGTCTTTGAAGTTAGAGACTATAAATAGGATATGTCATCCTTATGGTCTGTGAATCCCTTCTTCCACTTGAGCAACTCATTCATCTTCACTTGAAAGGAAATCATTTTGACTTCTTATAGAAAATGAAACATAGGACATTCTTTACAGGTCACAGTCACTGTGAGATTAGGCACAGGCACCAGTGGTTCAATCTTTTATCAGAATATATATTCTTACAATGTTATGGCACTGCATCTAGGCTCTTCCACAGTGGCCAGAAGGTGAAAAGCTCTCCTGATTTTATGCTGCCCCTTTATCCTATGACAGTAAAGGAGTGTCAGTTCCAACAGCCAAAGACACTAAAGAGAATGAGGCTTCAGAGCATCATGTACTCATGGCTTTATCCCCTCAGGTGAGAGGGTGAGTTATCCATTTTAAACAAAGTCAAATGGAAGACTTATT
The DNA here is from genome assembly GCF_015832195.1 of Motacilla alba alba. Classification (NCBI taxonomy): domain Eukaryota; kingdom Metazoa; phylum Chordata; class Aves; order Passeriformes; family Motacillidae; genus Motacilla; species Motacilla alba. Next base: position 13,701,746 of record NC_052018.1, read on the forward strand.
TGCCACCAGAAAAAAAAAGCAATGTACAAATCTGAATCAATAGGCTCATAGAAACCTCTTTGCTCTCTCTCTGCTTCTGCAACACTTGTTTAAGAATTCAGGCGATATTTAGGATTATTTTTATTGTGCTTCAAGTGATCATAATATAATTTTCTTTTTTTAAAAGTTTTATATATACAAAGTATTCACAGTGAGAATTTTAAGAGTTATACCTTTTGCTGGCTACAAAGGGAGCAGATTTACAGAGACCTTGAAACTCAGCAAATATTTGCATTTAAACTGTATATCATTACTCTTTGCATTTTATTTTGAAGATTGTGCCCAAGTGTTAACTAGTGTAATATGACTTTGAATAAAACATTGAATGGATGATTTTCAAAGCAAGTAGTAAGCCCTATAAATGTCAGACAGTAAATCTGAAGAGCACTGACTGAAAAAAGGAATACACAATACAATTCTTTTATCAAAACTGAGAATGCTTTGCAATTTTTAAAAATGTCTTTTGTTAAAGAATATAGTACAGCTCATGCAACATGTCCCAAAGTATCTATTTTAAGAAGGATTTTTGTCTCTAAAGCTGTGAAGATATGAGGATCAGCAATAAGAAGGAATCCAGAAGTGTTCTGTCACCATCATAAAAATGCTCTCTAAAACCAGTTTGTGTTTACTTGCTTCCTTTTGCAAGGAGAAAGAAATCCACTTTTCTAAAGCTTAAAAATGCCTGCAATGTGGTGTTGACTTCTTCTTTTTTTTTTTCTTTTTATTGAGATCACCTGTCATTTATAAATCCTCACAAGTCCTAAAAATTGAAAGAAATATACTAAGGACTCAGAAATTTTTCAGGGGGATGTTATTAGTTTTTGTTCAGTTTCTCTCACTACTAAAAATAGCTGCTTAGTTCTCACATAATGAGATTATTTATTTTCTGGAAATCATTTACATAGTTTTAAATTAACCTTTATATAAATTTATAGAACTGTTATTTGTCTTACTTGTGACAATGTCAGAATATTTCAAAATCAAGCCTGAGAATTCCTGTATCAATATCACTAGCAAAATAACACACACTGGAGTTTTCCCTCACTTATATTCCATCATCCTTACATCATGATGTAATTACATCATCAAATGCAGTAAAACCAAAGTAATTTTAAAGACAGAAAATAAGAGAAAAGATTATGTCCTGATTTTTCAATTTTTTAAACTTTTTAAAAATTAAATTTAAAAGAACATTAAAAAAATGAAACAATGTATTTAGTATAAATAAATGCTTTCAGAACCTCCCTACTTGCAATTAAGTTTTATTGCTTAAAATTTGTCTAGGAAGAAAGATTGCAGTAATATTGTGTATGACAGAGAAAAAAAAATCTCAGCCTCTTGGTACCAAGTAATAATTTTTGGTCACTAGAAAAGAGCTGTTATTTATTATGATTTAGTTCTTATTAATGAATAAAATTAGTATGGAAACAGTGAGATATTAGTACAAAGAGTAGTTAACCAAGGCAACAAATTGGTGAAAGAATAATATTCTCAATTCAGCTAGGCTTGGGAAGGTATGGGTTGTTTCTTTGGCAAGCAAATAAGATAGAAATAAAACATAATGACCACCTCTGGGAAATTTAATTACTTGACATGCTTTCATTTCATGAAGGAAAACAATAAAATAGCAAAGCAATGTACTGAATGAAGCAGCATTGCTTCTTCATCATGAATGGAATAAATCTTGAAGCCTGTGCTGCTAGAGCCTACATCAGAAAAAAAAAAGATAATTTGATGGTTCTTTCAAAAGGTGACATAACTGGCCCTTGGTCAGACACAGCTCAGTCATTTCTCTGTTCTAACATAGCACATAGAAATGTATTAGTCTGTCACTAAGACATTTTTATGAAAATCCTTTTGTCAGGATTTTCTTCTCCTGAGAAGCTGAGGGCCTCAGGAACAAATGTAAACAAATTAATATCTGCTGTTGTGGAATGCAACAGGTACTTTCTTGATTGGTCCATGTTGGATGTTTCTACTTAATAACCAATCAAGGATGCAGCTGGGTCAGACTCTCTGGGAGTCACAAGCCTTTGTTATACATTCCTTTCTATTCCTGTCTCGCCTTCTGATGCATCTTTCTGTCTTTTTAGTATAGTTTTAGTGTGTTTTTTTAAATATAATATATATCATAATATAATGAACCAGCCTTCTGAAACATGGAGTCGAGATTTCAGTCTCTTCACAAGTCCTGCGTGCCCAGAAAGACCACATCAGTCATTCCATGTTATCTTTTACTTCCATATTAAAAAGATATGGTAGCTTGAAAAACTTAATAACTTCTTCCTTCAAGCAATAAAATAAATGTGAACTCCATACTTGAAGAGGCAAAATATGATAATACTGATAAATAGAGAGGAAAAGCACAATTGAAGTTTTATATAAGATGCTTCTCATTAATTTGTCTGTTTCCAAATAGTCTCTCTGACTTCATAGAATAAGATTTTGTGTTGTCATATGGTTTGTCTTAGATTGTTCACTTAAATGATTTTTGGAACTATTGATAAATGTTTAATTCACTCTTTCTTGAAATTAAGCCTTTCATCTTTAATGTTAAGAAACACTTTGAAAAATAATTTCTTATTTACCCTAAGCAGAAATGTAGAAAATAATACTATATTTTAATTTAAAGGAAAAAAAAGTTAATGGAAAATCAGTAGCTGGACAATTCTCTTTCCTTAATAGTTCTATTACTCACAATTAAAATAGGTATAGGGTTATATATATAAAGTGTATTTTTCTGCTTCCTTCCACAAATTCCAATGCTGTGTCATTGTTTTTCTCTGCACCTCAATTTATAAACCAACTGAGGTCAAAATGAAACTTAATAACAATGGTGACAGGGGAATTTGAGCTTTCTAAACCTAAATATTTGAAGATTAAAAAAACTCCTTTGTATCCAGATAGTTTTATATAGTCTTTTTTGAAATCTGTGTTTATAGACTGCAGAGAAATTATTTCTCAAGAAAATGACCAAAGCCTATTCTCAAGAAGTTGCTTCTCCAGAAACACCCAGCTTGGCCTTCTAACCTTCACAGAGATTATTCAGGATCTAAAACCAGTAAATTAGGTCACAAATCAGACATTCTCATTGTAATAGTCAGAATTCAGCACACAAAACTCTTGTTGCAGACTGCCCAATTTAACATATGTTGAGCAAATGCCCTAACTCTAGCTATCTACAAAATATTGTGTGAATTCCAGTTTCTTCTTCTCCAGGGCAGAAACTGAAGGCTCTCTCTATAATGGACTGCCAATCACAAGAATAATAGAAAGTTTAAAAAAAATACACCAGTGAGTAGACAACAATACAAGCCCTTCATTAAAGGCAAACATGGATGCACAGTAAAACATGAGTTCACAATTTTGAAATTTGGCTAAGGACAAGAGGATATTATCTAAATAAGTTATAGCTCTTGGATATCCATTCTACTGTCATAGAGCCAGTGTTCTTATTCATTCTAGTTTTACTACTGCAAAGGTTAATGATTATCTGCACTAGGACAAATGGGGAATCTTAATGTTTTATTTTAATTTATTTCTTTTTTGCAGTATTGCTTAATTATTGACTTGAAATGGAAGACAATATTATATTTCTCTCATCCCCACTGTGCTTTTGTAGATTTTCTTCTTGCACCCTTCGACCTCCTTTGAATTATTGCATACAAATTTATTTCCTTCACTAATCATATTTCTGACTGTTTGTGCCTTGCTTAGAACTTTCTTTTTTTACCTGAATAAACATATGAGGATAGAATCATTGCTTGGAGCTTGCCTAAGGCATCACATCTCAATACAGAGGCTTGCCTGAGCCCTAGTTTCACTGAAGTAGGCATTCTCACTGCAGAACTGATTATACATTTGCTCAACCAGATTCCTCCACTCAGTCACTATAGTGTCCAGAAAACCAGAGGGCATTTTCTTTGCCTACAGTCACTTTCTTTCCAATGTCTATGAGGGGTTTTTTCACACATTCTCTCATTTCATTTTGCTTTTGAGCCATGCTATGACCAAACTATCTAGGAGTATTATAGATGTTAAGTATTCCCATTGTTTTAAATTATACTTTTTACTGTAGTTCAGCTCTGTTTACAATGATGCAGCAAGGACCTGTGCACTGCCATTTTTTTTAGTCACAACAAAATATCTTTCAATGTTATCAGCTCTTTACTTGAAAAAGGAAATTCATTGAGCTTCAAAATAGAATTTACAATCTGACTAAATTTGGATTGAAAAATAAATGACCATTTACTGTCCATCTACTTTCTCTTTAACCTAAGAATTTACTCACATGATCTCTCCCCTTAACACTGTGAAAGAAAAGAAATTAACTAGGATGAAAGCAGAAAACAAAAATACAGTGTTTCTTGGTCTCTGAATAAATTCAAACTTGGTAAGTATCAAATTTTCCAAAGATATTTTTTCTATTCATTGAACTCCGTTTAAATGACCCTTTAATTGTCAGATAGTTACAGAGATTTTTTCATAGAAGTAGTGTCAAATGCATGTGAAAGTCAAATAGTAAGTGTTTCATTGTGTGACTGGCATGAACAGTCAGAGTTGCGCAAAATCTGTTGATGCTCCCAGTAAGATGGATTTTCTGCTGATGGCAGTGATGTTCTTTGTACAGTAGCTGCTTTCTCATGGAAGCACTGCAAATTTGCCCATAACTGTGCATTCAACTTCATGGCCTTTTTATCTCTGAAAAATCTCACTTAGTTTAACTTCAATAACTTTTAACCTTACGTGTCTCTCAGAAGCAATTAATGAGATCATGAGTATACTCTGGACCTCAGAAGAAGAGAGTGCTGTAATCTATGCAGATAATATGTTGGTTGAAGTCTCCATCAAAGACAGGCTACATGATTCAAGTACAGTTAAGAGCAGTGTACAGAAATACCTTAGCACATAGACTTATTTTAAGACAAGACACCAAAAAAAGAATTTTCTCTAAAACAGAGTTCATGCAATCTGGCAGCCAGCCTCCCTCCCTGGAGAGAAGGAGAGACAGGAGTCTCATCCAAGGTTCTGTACTACTGCTGATATGAAGTTATTAAGAGAAAATTGTTCAAATGTCAATGTAAACTTAGCTGAGTCTTTCTGTAACCATAAGCAACAGAATCATTTGCAGGTAAAGGAAATACATTATTGAGGGACAAAAATAGATGTATTTCCTGTCACGGCAAACATTCCTTCAAATTTGAAAGAAAAGGAACAAACCTAAGACATAAATGCCGGGTTTTGATATTTTTAGGAAGTCTATCAGTTAGATTATCAAGAGAAAAATGTAGATTGCACACTTGAAGTCGGGGAGGATTTAAATAAGGGGAGAGATGTGGTGGTTATTTTCTATAACAAAGGGACAAAAGTGACATTTTCTCTGACATTTTATAGCATAAAGCAAAGAGCAAGATGCATAGCATAAGGTAGGATGAGAAGGTGTGAGAAAAAGATTATGGTGTGACACAAACCTGTAATTTTATTGAGGCCATGCCTTGGTATCCACAGGAGTGATGGGTTTGAGTTCCCAGGCTCACCTTTTCAAGGTTTTTGTAGCTCTCTGAAAGTGTGAGATCCAGGGTTGAGCAGTCATTTTTCAATATATACTTTTCTGCTAAAAAATGGCTGATCCTTTGATCGGGATTGCTTTTGTAAACATCAGACCCAGCCAGACTGAAGCCCCAAGCACCCTCACATTTTGGCAGTTGGGGCCACCTCCTTGGCTACACAGCTGTGTTTTGTCTTCAGCCCTCATCACCACATCCAGGCACAGCCTTCTTCTAGGAGAGTCTCCAGTATAAAATAAGTCTTTTTTTTTTTTCCCCAGCAGATGTCTATGCAAATAATACCAGGTCTCTGGGCAGAACTTACCCTGCTTAAATTCCTAGATAATCAGGACCCTTACAGAGGGCAGATAACATAATTTCTTTAGATTTTATCTCATAGCTACATGACGTTACCAAGTCAGTGCTGCAGGATTTCTCTATCTTTCTTTTTTTTTTTAATTCAGCTTTAAACACCAGCCTTTGCCTTGAAGTCACTGCTGACAATGTTCTCCCACTGGAGAGTTAGAACCTAATCAGGTACCTGTTCTTCCTTACCCTGAACTCAGACTCTCAAGTCATTGTTCTCTTTTTGCTCCACTGAGCCAAAAGTGTCAGGGAAGGGCATAAAAGCCTAACCTGAAATGTCTCCATGTAATTCCTAAGTCTGTGAAAATTCCTCTAAATTTAACAGTCTCTAGACCCCTGTTTCATTTTTTGCCTGATTACTGACCCAGTCACAAACTCCACCATAATGGACCCTGCCTAGAGAAAGAACTTTATCTTTAAAGAATACTTTTGGCCAAATTAATTCCCAGATCTATTTGCACTGAATTCAATATATATTTTAGGGCTGAATTTCTTTCCATCACTCAGTGACTAATTAAGAAGACAATTTACAGCTCCCATGAGATATTGTATGAAGAAAGGTGCCCAAGCATTCTTCTGGATGTAATTTCTACCCTCCAGCAGGAGTAATCTCTTAGACAGTGTATGGACTTGCAATCCAAAGTAATTATTTAACCATGACCTGCTACTACTATTCTGTTAAAATTGACATCCATGAGGCATATTTTACAAGGCTAGCCAATTTCTGAAAACATACTATTGGAAATAAACCAAACAAACTGGAAATGGCATATATCAGGAAAGATGAACAGAGCTCATTGGGAATGGATCATGAAGTTAAAGATTTGAGACTTGACGTAAATACCCTGAAAGTCTGCAATGTACTTAAGTACGTGAAAAAGTGGTCTGTGTCAGCAAGCATATTGTTTCCGAAATTGACAGAAGGGAGTTATAAAGCTTGCAAAGTGCTTCTGAAAAGGAAAGCAGCCCCTGGTGCTAAGCAGATAACGGATTCTTAAACAGCCGCTAAATGTTTATGTTCTAGACTTCAGCCTTAACAGAGAATTTGCCAGCTAGAGATTATTAATAATAAAAAAGTAGTAGATGTTTAGCTAAGGATCTCTATGTTTTATGCACACTATGCAACTGACCTTAAAAATTTATTGGTAATACAGATGCATAATACATAATACATAATTGAATAATCCTCACATAGACAGAGAAATTTTATTTAAAATACTAAAATTCAAGGTTACAGAGCAAATCCTAAAAAAGAAAAGTATTAAATTCCTTGATTCTCTATATTTTATTCTAAAGCAACAAGGAAAAATGGCTGCAATGTATTATCCAAATGAACACCAGTCAGATGGAATGTGGTGGCAAACTTACCCTTGCAAGTGTGACATTTCTCCACTGGGTGTAAGATTTTCAGCTTCAGATGTACTCGTAATCCTGATATTTTTATAAAACATCTTGTTTTCTTGTCTATCTTCTCTGTCAGGTTACTTTAATGGAGAGTTCTTCTAATTGTCGTTGTATATGTTTGTTGTAGGTTTTTCTTAGTGGTAGCAGTAACAATAATCATAACAGGGTAGACTTAAGTAGTTCTTTTCTCCTAACTGAACACTGTGCTCCATGAATAGCTTCCTAAAAATATTTAAAGCCCCCTAATTCTGTCTGGGATACTCTGTTAATTGCTTATGAGGACAAGAAGAGCGGCATGTCATTTATATTACAAATTCTCTTTTCCCTTAGATGACATCCATCAGACAGGACCTTACCAGAAAATTAGTGAAGCTGGGGGTCCTCTTCCTTGTCAAGAAAGAGAATAATGCCCTTCTGCAGAAGTCATGCCACCTACCTATACTTCCACCTCTTGGGCCCAAGTCTGTCTATGATTGCAGAGAAATCTTAAACCGACCATGTAAATACAACTTACAGGTGATTATGGGAAGATGAATCCTGCCTTAATTTTTCAATTCATCTGTAGCAAAATAAAGCACATTCTCACTTTTTTTTCCTCCAAATGACATCACATGAAGTGGTAATATAAATAAGAAGAAAATAATTTTGAATGGAACTAAGAACTGTGGAATTATATCATGGCTCAGAATTACTGTATCAGAAAAATTAGCTGGCTTTCACTTACAGAAATGAATTATTACAAACTCACTTTACAATGATCAGATTTCAAGGCACCACTGCTAAGATCTTGTTCTTTGGTTGTGTACAAGGAGGATTTTTAAAATTCACAGAGCTGCCATGCTCTGATTTTAACAGCTGCAGAAGTGATTTTATTTTGCTTCTGTCTCTATCATACACAAGGGGTCACCTCTGATGACCTTATCACTGCATCCTCCCATTTGGCAAAGAGATAATTTTGTAAGGACTTCATTCAACGTCTAGCTCAGTCTTTCTAATCCTTCAAATTATTCTCCTTTGTTGTGGACATGGAGGACTATCACCGCAGGTGCTAGTGAAAACAGAACCATGCTTCCTTTATCAAACCACAAATACACCAACTGAACATTTTCCCTTTTTGTTGTTAAAATCGATGCTTAACCAATTTTTAGGTCAGGAAATCTCCAATGTTCTGGAATTTTTCCTCTGATTTCTCTAGGCTCATAGAGCATAAAGTGTCTTATCAAGTCCATGCTTTATTTTTTGGACAAAAGAAAATTTTATAAATAATACAATATACAGCTACAAATACATATTTATACTAGTGTATCAAGAGAAATCAATGCTAACAGAAAATCCACCTGAATGGAATATTAGGGTAGGTTCAGTGCAACTTCTTTCTAATTAGATATGTTCTGTATGTTTACACATAAATTTTGTAAATGGCTTGAGCATAACAAATATTGATGTTTTAATTATAATAAATAAAATTATTGTTTTAAATAGTGAGCCTTTAATATTAAATTCAATTTAATGGTAAAATGAAATCAGTAAGAGACTGGATCTTTCTTTGTGAAAAGTAAATGGAAAATTATGTACTGTAAAAGTGCAAAATTAACAATAGAATTCTAAAATCTGTCCAGAACATCAGAAGAAAACAAAATTTTGGAAAAAAAATTAAGAAGCATATTTTAACATGAATATTCAAAGATAAAGGTTTTATTTCCTAAATCCTTTGAAGAAAAAGTAATTGCTGCACTGAAATAGCAGTCTTACTCTAACTGGTCCAGAATTATCACTGTCTTAATTTGAAATAAAAATTTATAGAGGTTTTATTCCCTCTATTGCTTCTTGGCTTGTTTTGTTCTTTTGCTTGCACTTTTTCTTTCAAATACTTTGCTTTTAGGATTAAATATACACAGCAAGTTGACCCTGTTCTGACCTGATTATCTCATCACTGCAAATCCTATATTCAGGGAATTACAAAAAGTATGGTTTCTAATGCAATCTTGAATTTATTATGCTGCATGTTTTTCAAGCATATAATTTAAATATATATACTAGTGTCATAGATCACTTCATATATATATAGCAGTAGTGTTGAGCTTTGGTTGTATAATCACTTCCACATAAAGGTCTTTTTCAGTATTAACTTTAAGCTATGTATAACTCTGAAAAAGTATCTTTTACCAGTCTTTAATTTTCCATGTGTGATCTCATCTTGTTATGAACTTGTTATGAACCTTTAACCTTTTTTCTCTTGTGCCCTGGTTACATTTTTGTTTGGTTTTGGTTTGGTGGTTTTTTTGTTTGTTTGGTTGGTTTGGGTTTTTTTTAGTTTGCGTGACTTAGGGGACCATAGGGTGGCTTCTGTGAGAAGCTGCTGGAAGCCTCCATCATGTTGAGACAGACCCAATCCCTGATGGCTCCATCAGTGGATGTGCTGCTGGCCAAGGCTGGACCAACTGGAAATAGTGGTTATGCCTCTGGCATATTTCAGATAAAATCAAAACAGAAATTGTGGGGAGAGGAGAGGAGAGGAGAGGAGAGGAGAGGAGAGGAGAGGAGAGGAGAGGAGAGGAGAGGAGAGGAGAGGAGAGGAGAGGAGAGGAGAGGAGAGGAGAGGAGAGGAGAGGAGAGGAGAGGAGAGGAGAGGAGAGGAGAGGAGAGGAGAGGAGAGGAGAGGAGAGGAGAGGAGAGGAGAGGAGAGGAGAGGAGAGAGCGAACATGTGAGATGAATAAATATGCAGACACCAAGGTCAATGGGGAAGGAGGGGGTGGAGGTGCTCCAGATGCTGGAGCCGAGATCCCTCTGCAGACCGTGGTGAGACATGGTGAAGCAGCTGTGCCCCTGCAGCCCATGGAGATCCATAGGGAATGCAGAGATCCTCCACAGCCCGTGGAGGAGTTACCCATGCCAGAGCAGGTGGATGCCTGGAGGAGGCTGTGATCCAGTGGGTGACCCAGTGGAGAGAGGGGTCCCTGCTCCCAGGCTGGAGCAGCCTGTCCTTGGAGGACTGCACCCCATGGAGGAGTGACCCACGTTGCAGCAGTTTTGGGAGGACTATCTGCCTGTGGGAGGGAGTCACATGTCAGCAGTTTACAGAGAGCTGTTGCTCATGAGATGGACTCATGCTACAGAAGTTCACAGAGAACTGTCTGTCCCCTGTGGGATGCGTCTCACCTGCAGCATGGGAACAACTTCTCTTCCTGAGCAGCAGGAGAAGCCTGGGTGATGAACTGACTATAACTCCTATTTCCTGTCCTCTTGCACTGCTGGGAAGGAGAGAGGGATGGGGGGAATGTGCTTTTTAAGGGCTTCTTTTACTTCTCATTATCCTGCTCTGATTTTGTTAGTTAAAAATTTACTTTATGTCTCTAAGTTGAGCCTGTTTTGCCTGTGATGGTACTTAACAAGTGATCTCTCTCCCAGTCCTTATCTCAACTCAGAAATCCTCTATTAATTTTTCTTCTTCTTCAGCTGCAGAGGGGAATGAGTGAGCAGACTTCATGGCTGCCTGGCATCCTGCCAGTGTCAACCCATGATAGTTTTGAGCAAATTTTTACGATACTTTTCTGAAGAGAAAATAATTAATTAAAGCTGAAAAGTTTGAAGTGTTTTCTTCCTTTTTTCTTCTTTTTTTATTTTTAAATGTTACTTTGTCTGATTAATTTCTCACAGGAGTGCATTTTCTAATCTGGGTAAAAGCTTTTCAACTTTTTAAATCATTTTGCCACAACTTCAGATCATGTAACCATTGAAGAGGTACCTACAAAACAGAAGACATAATTGAAACTTAGCAAAGTATTTTGTTTAGGATCCTTCACAATTTCTTGGCTATAGTTCATTCCCATTTTGTTTTCTTTGACAGTAAACTTCTTTGTTTAAATAAAAATGGCTGTTTCAAAAGAGGTAAGTCTCTACAATGGGCCCTGAACAATTTTCCAGGCACTAGTGGTATACACTACTTGGTATACACTTCTTCCATGCCATGGATTTGTCCTGGGATGCATCCCAACTACATTTATCCCTCCCTTCCCTGCACCCATGTCCTCACATATCTCTTATAAACTCAGGCACTCAGATTGACAGGGAGCTATGACCCATGTTAATAAGTGTCTGTCCTAGTCCAGATGACCACAACAATGGAATGGATGTTGAAAAGGAATTGTTCTGCATATAGAAACAACCACAGAAATGAAAGAGCTGTTGCACTTTTTGTCTATAGAAGCTATATTCAAAACTTAAGAAACCATGCAATGAATGAGATGTTATATACAAGGCATTTATATAATTCTGTAGAGCTGCATCATTTGGACATATTGAAATCCAGAGTAGAGTTAAAAGTGTGTTTAAATTCTCCAGGTGGATTCCCTCAGAATATATAAGCAATCTTCTTTGCAATTCTGAAAATACAATGTTCCCAAATGCATTGCAAATGTTGATTGTTTGAGGTTTTCTATGGGAGAAATCTCACATTTATCTTCCTCCTTACTGTTACTCCAGAGTCCACCAAATCTCTAAGAGGGAAAATTGCCAAAGTTTGCAAGCCACAAAGGGACAGGTTTTACTGATAGAGAGCAAATGGTGCAAAGACTTGATTAACATCCATAGTGACTATAGAAGGGCCGTTCAATTAGTCAAAAGTTTTTAATTACTCCAGCACTCAGATGAACTTTATGGAGCTCCTCTCTTTATGTTCTGGTGATGGGACACAACACAGAAACCCCCAGAATCATTAGTCTAAGGCCTGGGAATTTGTAAGCGAAAGATGCCCTGTTGTGTGATGATCACTGAGCACAATGCCTGTAATTCTGAAATTCTGTGGGTTATTGAAAACAGTCTTCTGTCAACATGTTATGTAATTAGTTGAAAGTATTTGTTTATCTGTATTTTAAATCCTTATCTCTTAAATTTAGCACAATTGCAATGCAGTTTATGAATTGAAAAAAACACTAGGAAGTATTTTCATGAACTGTATCGCAAATTTACAAACAGCAAACAGCTTGGATTTTTTTTTTAAATAAATTAATAGGTTCTGAACACCCATACCTGTTGCATCTTCCCAGGACAATTTAGCAGAGTTGAGGTAACCCTGTACCCCTGCCCTCTTTGGTTACTAGTACAGGCAGTTTGTCCTTGGTGAGCTACAGCTCACATTTCTCCATAAATATAAACAATAGTTTTAAACCAGTAATCAAAAACCTTAGTTTTTTAAGAAAAAAACTACTGCTGATTCCCCAAGAAGCTGAATAATTCTCCTAAGTATTTATAATGGCACCATCCTGAAGGATTTCTGGCAATATCTAAGATATTTATATGAGGGATTCAGTACAGGTAAAATCAGCTGCTGCTGAATCTGCCCTTGATCTGATGTATAGTGCAGTTAAATAAATTTATTAAAATGAAGAATATGAGGTTTTGCCTTATACTGCAGAGCAAAATTTAGTCTTATTTTCATGTTCATGAAGGACTAAAATTAAAATAAAGGATATTAAGAATATTAAGAAAAAAATTATAAATAAAATTAAGAATAAGCGTGTGATGGAGATACTCTTGAATGATGCTAATAGAAACAGTTTTTATGATAAATAAAGCTTAATTCTTTTTAATAAGGTTAGTTACTTCTGTGGACTCTTAAAAGTTCAGGATTTCATTTACTAAGTAATAAGCTATCTATTAAAGGCAATTCAAACATTACTTCACAGACTGTGTAAGCTGAGCTACAGTTTAGCAGAAGGGTTAAGTAGACCGAGTATTACGTATCCTTTACAGCAGTAGTATGGGGAAGAGAAAGAAGCACAGATATAATAGAAAAAAAATCCAGGAAATTTATATAGAAGGGAAATACATATGAGGAAAGTATACCACAATATAATTCTCAAATGCATATCCTGAACCAGAATTAAGTCTTTTACCACCACACACCGGAGTTGTAGGGCAGTTTGTATTTGTGCTGTTCTACACCAGGTGATGCTGATTTGATTTGAAATAAATGTTTTGCTTTATTCCTTGACTGTTTCCTAGAGACAGTGAATACATTTATTTTAAGCAAAAGCACAGTAATAAACTGCAAGTATGCCATATGGACATTTTGATTGTTCTCTAAGTGTCAGAGCACCCTGTTGAACTACTTGTGTAGTTTTAAGTATGGCAAAGCAGTGAGCTACAATGATACAGCACAAAAAAATAACAAAACTCACTCAATTTGCAGGTTTTTTTGTTGGCTTCAGGACTCTCGATCCTATATTTTTTAAAGAGGTCTTGGCATATTGCTCCCAAATGCACCTTCAGGAATGTTCTAGTGAATGCAGTCCTGTGACAATATTATCTTATTTTTTGAAAATTGTCATTCTGAATTTCTTCAGGAGGCTTTACTGTGAAGCATCCCAGCTCTTTCAGCAGTAGCTCAGAGATGCCCCATGGAGCATTTTGTCCACAGACCCGCACCTAAAATGGAAATGAGACAGAATGCTGATTTCTAAAGACAAAAGATTCTTCCAGAAAATGATACTCTAATATTTATTCAGTGTCTGTGATGACATCCTCAGAAACTTCTAAGTTACTGCAAATTCCCAGTAAGGTAGCTATCACTTACTCACTGTTGCATTCCAAAGATTAAGTAAAATTGTGTGTGAGCATTGAAAACATAGCCCTGGTAAAAGCCTTTCTGTGCTGACAGCTGCTTTTGTCTGAGCCAGTGCTGATGCGCCTATTCAATCCCTTACAAAGTCCTGGTGGCAGGACTGAAAGTTTGGGAAGCTGGAGGAAGGGGTTTGGTGCCTTCCTCCTCGCATGAATGGTCCGTAGTGCTCATTGCATAAAATGATTCACTACTCATGGGGTAGAGCTTGGTCTGTACCCATGCTGCTTCCTCCACTGCTCCTGATGACACTGGGAAGAACAGTATAGATCTCTTTGCTGTCTACAGGGTAAAAAAAATCTGTATGTTATTGGCTGAAACTGTAAAGAAATAACCAAAAAAATCCATTTTTTTGTGTGTGTAAGTTCTGTGAAGTATATACATTTGTCTTTTGCATTCTCCCCTTTTCAACAGAAGAAGATGAAAATGAATCTATATTTTTGTTAAAGTACAATGCTGTGGATGGGGGATTCTACAAGACAACATAAAACATAGATATAGATAGGGACAATGCATGGATGCCAAAACAAATAAGTTAAAAAGTGAATAAACCCCAATTTTACTGGTTTCTTCTGCAATGACTTTTTTTTTTTTTAGTCACTTGGATGTGATTAATACCATAATTTGAGATCAAACTTCTGGTGAAAAGTGAGTTTCACCTTGCTTGTGCTCCTTGCTGCTGCATAAGGAAGAATCCTTGCACCGTCATTCTGGTTACAGAAATCTTCATTCTTTTGCAAAACGAGACCTGTGCAGCAGTGTTGTGAGCAGGAAATGCCACTTCTTATCTTTCAATTTATTCTGGAAATAAATCAATCACAGAAATCACTGAATGCTCTAACCAGCAGAGCTAATCAGAGGGTCACATGCCTCATATGACTGGAATTTCTGGATTCTCACTTATTGCTGATGATCCATCAAAAACTGTTTTGTAGCTTAGTACCCTTCTATGAGGAAGCACCTGAATATGTAGGAGCTTAAATTTACAACTTCTTTCTTAGTGTCTTCTTTCTTAGCTTCTTTTGAAGCTAATTGCTTTTAAATGCCCTGTGAAAACTTATTTAGAGATATTCAAGTAGTAGGAAATATAAGGGATCACTCTAACAAGCAATAGAAATTGATGTGAGGAAATTCAGTCATGATTTCTTACTTGCGTATAGACTAGGAAATGGCAATATTCTGTATGTGAAATGTCAGAGATGAGTCTCCTTTGTTTATCCAGGGACTTAATGAACTCAGAAGTACCTAACTCCTGTAAAAATTGTTGGTTAAAATTCTGTTCAAACCTTTTGGATTATATAAACAAATTCCAAGAACTCGATGCTACTTATTACTTCCCAGAATAATTTCTTTAAACAGCACATATATCAAGATAAATATTTTTAAGTTTTGAAGCCAAATGTAGAAAGAGATTCTAAAAGATTTTTAGCTATGCCAAAATGTCTGAAATTTTGGAAGGGCTTCACAAGCATCATAAGCATCTGTGGCAGTGGGAGTTTGAAAATGTTTGGTCTCTCCCTGACTGTAGCCGTGGGGATTTGAAGATAGTATGTTTAGTTTCTGTCTAAAGTAGTTTACCACCTGTCTCCCCATGGCAGTTGTGATAATTCCAGATTTTTCCCTGTCTATCCTCAAAAATCCTGCCCCTGTAGCTTGTCTGTCATAATTTGTTACACCCCTTTATCCAGAAAGTTTGCTGTCAATTATGATGGTCTTGATGTCAGTTATTTCCTTTCTGCCATTGATATGTGACTTTCCAGCTCCAGATTATGTTTACATTTGTCTCCCCAGACCCCTCTTATCTAGCCATTGATTTGTTAGACGATCTCCTCCCAGGATTCCCCCCCCCACTCCATAAAAGCTGCTGTTTTTCTCTGTTTCCTGCTCTTTGCCACTGCCACCTCTTCGAGCCACCAGTTTGCAGCCTCAGCACCGCTCTCCGCCACGAGAAAGAAGAACACACGTGTGGTGCGGCATCAGCTGCCCCCGTTCGTGCCACGGGATGGATCGCCTGCGCTGCTGCTGCTTCTGCCCCAGCAGTGCTGTTGCACCCGGGTGGTGTTGCACCTGCCTTGCTTCGGCGCTGCTCCGCTGCAGAAAAGAATAACACCCGCGTGGTGGTGCTACTAATCCCACACGGTACCACCTCGGCACCGCTTCTGCGTGGGAAAGAAATAAAGCAGCTCGAAGAAGCAAGCAAAGAGTCCTTCCTTTTCCTTTACCCCGATCCTTCGACGTGGGTCTGCGATTATCGGCCATTCCTGCGGTCCGGGACCCCAGCCACTGGCCGAACCGCGATCCTGCCTGCTGGAGGCAGAGGCAGGGCATGGCCACTCCTGGCGTGCGTGCCGATCATTTCTCCTGCAGTCGGGACGCAACGTCAAGCATCCAACTCGTGGCGCTGCCCTGGACAGCTCCAAGAATCAAGCCACGTGCCTGAGAGCATTTTCAAAAGACTTCTTGAACTCTAACAGAGTTAATGCCCTGGCCACTTTCCTGTGAACCCTTCTCTAGTACCCTAAATTAATTTCTGGGGTGAATATTTCATTTCATAATGAACAGAGTTTGGGATCCTGAGTAAATAACCGAATTCAAGGCTGAGAAACTGAAGTACAACTAGAATCTACTTATCCAATTGCAGTTGTAGAATTTATAGAAAGGTAGCAGTCAATACAACACATTATTTCAGTAATACTTCACCACCACGGCTATAAGAAAATGTGGATAAATAAAAATTGTCCTTACAAGCTACCTCCCAAGCTTAGAACTCGTCATTTATTAAAGCTTAGAAAAGAGCTTATAAAACACTTGAATGTTTTGTTCTTTTTTCCACATTGAATTTTAGATGAAAAAAAAACTATTAAAGAAGGAAATATATTATCAACTTATTTGCAAGGGTTGAAAAAGAAGAATAAATGATGGCTTAGATCCTGTTAAAACATGCTTCTGGCTCCACTTCACTTGCTAATACAATGGTACTGCCTAGTTCATTCTCAATCTCTTTACAAAATCTAGTGGGTTCTTTTAAGCCCTGATGAAAATTAAGTATTTAATTGCTTGACAGTAAATCTGAAGATACACCTGGTATTATTCTGTTCAGGGCAAAATAGAGAATTCTGTGGATCTGGATTAGAATAATTCAGAAAAAAAAAAAAATACAGTGCATATATTTGCAAGAGCGCAGCAATTTAATTGTTGTCTTTCATAACTGATCAAATACTCTATAATACTCTACCATGTGATTATAGATTTTTTCTGTAGGGATAGAATGTGTGTTATGAAGCATGAAGACAAACCAGAACATGTAGCAAATGTCCTGAGAATTTACCCAAACACACTAAGCAGTGAAACAATCGGATGTTCTGCAAAAAAAGCAACACAAACCTCACTTTGTCATTCTTCCCCAAAGTTGAGGTTAGTGCTTAAATACAGCTAAAATCAGAATGCTAAGTTTTTTTCCTGGAGTAATTTCTTGAAATAACTCTTGGTTTATGCCAAAGAGTGAAAAGGATATGGCCTTTAGTCAGTGGGTTTTTGTGTTGGTTTTTTTTTGTTTTTAAACTGCAATGCTGCTTCAACAACTGTGTAAGAAAATACTTGCCTCTACTGGTGAACTTTTTGGATAATACAGTAGCTTAATTTTACAAAGTAAAAGTGTTGTGACTTTGGTTCAACAAGGATGTGCTTATGAGCGTATATTTATGAATGATATTCTTTCTGATTACTTGAAAAAGTTACTTCACCAACAGATTTATCATCCTCTGCTTACAAAAATGGATCACCTGAGCACTATATGAATCTGGCACTTAAATATTCTGAATTAACATGCAGAGGTATAGTAATCTCTTCTGAAAGTTAAGGGATAAATGTAACATAAGGACTGCATATTTTTATGCGAAAACACGGTCTGTTTTTCAAACATTCATGATCAAATACAATAGAATTTTATCTCTATCTTTGTGGTTCAATGCTGCCATATTGTGCTGCTTGATTCTAATGAAGTAATTAAAGGAAAAGTTTCAGCAGGAAGAATCAGAAGAATTTTTTTGTTCTTTTGGAAAATTAGTAAAAGTCTGTGTGGAGGAAACACCTGTAGCTCAGGTATCAGACGGGATGTGCTAAATACAGCTTTATCTTGACTAGAAGAGTAGCACAAAGAGAAGAAAGCTACATATGGGTAAATAGCTCATGATTTTTAGTACACCCACTTCTAGTTATGAAAATATTCTGACAACGTCTTACTCATTAAAATGGTCACAGGTACTCACATGACTTGGAATGTAATTGATGCTGTACTGCATTTGGGAACTTCAAGCTGCAGAACAAACTCTCAAAGCACACGACGATTCTGTTAAACAGGGATAAATATATTGTCCTTAATATTCCATTTGTTAATTTGCTTTTGCCTTCCATATTTCTGACAGAGATAGTCTTTCTATTAGTACTATTTGGCTTAATAGTTTTCAATAGAAGATGTCTCTCTGTGCTGTGTCCAGACGCTGAGTAGCATGAGATTTTAGACAATGACATGCCCATTATAACCTGAACAAAAAATGCAAAAAAAAGTTTTAGTTGAAAAATTGCAAACGTTCCAAACAGTCTTTCTTTTCCCTAAAGCCTTCATTTTTACATCCAAGGTGGTACAAAACAAGCCACTTCAACAGGTTTTCAGTAATGCAAAATGCTCTACACTTCCCACTCAATCCTTTTTCAAATTGCTTCTGCAATGTGTTTGTTCATCAGGTCTCAAGTCAACACAATGTTATGTAAATGAGAAAAAAATAAATGAATCAACTGAAAAACCCTTTGAGTGCAATAATGGCATGCCATGGAGAAAGCCCTTAGAAAAGAAGTTCTTGATATTTTACAGACCTGTCCAAAAAGGTAGGAATTGTTGCTCAAGAAAATGGTTTGTAAGGAAGAAACCTAAAGGAATAAAAGACCCAGCAGCACATGTTTAGAGAGATTCTAAAATACTATGCAACCAAGAGAGGAAAAAAAGTATTTTAATACAACTAAGAATAACTTTTTTTTAATGAAAATCCCTGATTCTTTGATGTTAAAGGAAGATTTAAAATACTACCTGTGCATAATTTCACTTCACTTGCTACAAAAACTTTACAAAAATCAATTCTTTCCCCTATGCCCTTTCAGCCTGCAAGTAGGACTGAGCCTGCTGCTTCCATTAACAGAGAAAATATGAGTTTATCCCTGTAAAATAATTTTTTTCATGTCATATATCAGTGTACAAGAGGTAGAAGTACTCTACATAAAAAGGTAAGAGCAGAAATGTGGGTTGTTTTAATGGGTTATTTACCACTCTCAGAACACAGTTTTATCCTCCTAAAACTCTATGTCCAGTTATGTATATAGTTGAAATAATCTAAAAAGTAAAATAATTCTATCACTGGGTGTGAAAAATATTTAAGTCCTCCATCATTAATAGTGTAAGATGTTTCTCTATTGACTGGTAACATAAATACTGCAATAATGACCCTGGATTTTAATCTTGCTATTTTTTTACAGTTTTTGTTCTAAATCAGTCTCTAGATATCTTTTCTTATAATACAGAAAAAGAAACAGAAATGCATTAATTTCACTACTAGTTATAGTCAACTATAATTAATTATAAAAAGGAAGTAAAAAAGACAAGCCTTAGTTTGTTATGTTTGCATTTAATTTCATAAAATAAATAGCAAAATGTAAATGAAATGTGTGTAGAAAATTGCAAACAGAAAATAATATGAAGGGAAAAGTAACAGAATGAAATTAATAAAGAACTAAAAATTGGATATAAACAGAGAGATATCAACAACCTGTAGAGAATAAAAAAATTAAAACAAGATTGTATTTGAAAAGAAAAACAACAAATCAGAGTTTCAATAGAATATTGAAAATCCTTTTAACTTGGCCTGAAGGTAAGACAATCTGACTTTTTAAGTTGGCTTCTTCTATACTGGTGCACCTTAACAATATTTCATTTACCAAAACTGTTGAGCAACTTCTATGCCATAAAAAACACTGATGCATATAACCTTTGAAAGTGAGCCTATTTTTTATTCAGGGACTTCAATAAAACTTATGGATTTTTGCCACTAGGCAATACAGTTTGAAGGTTTGGGCACATACAAGGCTTTGTTTGCATATAAATCATAACTTTTTACAAAGATTTATGGAAATACTAAAACTAAACTTTTAAACACTGAGAACTAACTGCATATATTCATAAATTATTAATAAATTATGAATTTACCTTCCTTATCAAAGAAGAGTGTATTTTAATTTCTTTAGACACATTGACTGTGTTAATACAGTTGTGGCTTCTCACTCTTGGAAGAATTGGAATCTTTCAAACAGAAACTGTGCAGTTCTGTTTTGTGAGTGACTGAGACAGATGTTCCTGCAAATGAACAACTGCAGTTCTCACTGTAATATTTGGAGGAAACACTATTCTATTTCACAAACTGAAAGCTTCACTTTTTTTTTTTCAATTTACACTGAATAAAAGGCATCATAGTAAAATTTAACATTTCCTGAAATGGCTCTCATTGTTTAGATTGAAATAATGTAATAATTTAGACTATTGCCAAAATGCTTATTGTGTCGGAGCTCCTCCACACAGCTGTGATGACACTGTAGTTATGGTAGCACACAAAACTTTACAGACAGTGACATTCTACTTGACACAAAAAAAGAGAAACATCCATGTTCAAAAAAGACCGGTAACTCAGAATTACTTTTGTTGTGTCTATTCTCTGGTGGAACTTGAACGCGTCATGAACACCAGAGGTACTCCTCTGGTAAAGAAACATGTACACATTTGCTACCACACACTGAAAGGCTAATTTGAAACTCCTGGGATAATCTGGGGGAAGTACTAATAAATCTTAGCTCAAATCTAGCCTAAACTGCCTCTGTACTCAATTTTAATCAATGGAGAGTAGTCCAATTTAAAGGTTTGTTTGGGTTTGGTTTTTTTTTTTTTTTGACTACCTCCTAAATTTGTGAAAAATTTCATGGCGCATTTAATACAACTGTTGATAGAGAAAGACAGGTGTCTTCACAGGTTTACGGGATGCATCCTAAGCAATTTCTTTAAAATGGGTGAGCTGGCTTGCCTCAAGGCTGTCATGAATGAGAGAATTGCTGTCCCAGCACACAATAAGCCTGTGGAAGTGCCTGATTTGCCAGAGGGATTGGAGACAGCCAGCATATTCTGACTGCACAAATTTGCCCGCTTTCAAGACTGTTTTTAACCATTCCAGATGTCTTTTGTAAGAAGGTGTTTCTTTCTAATAAACACAAGGGAAGATCAGCCTCACTGGACTAAATTTGTAAATACCTGTTTGTGTCTTTCTACTAGCACCAGTTCTTCTAGAATAAATCACAGTGTAGTGTAGGTCTTTGAAACCCCACCATCTTCTCTTTCTCTGTCCCTTCTCTTTCTCTCTCTCTTATTTATAAATAAGTTATTATTAAAAACCACAGTTTTCAGCAATTATCTGGACCCCCATGTGAACACCTAATTAATGATAACAAAAGGAAAAAAAAAAAAAGAAACAAATTGAAAAACATGAAATTAGAAGCATTCGTTTCAGGGAAGTTCAAATATTTCACAACTTGACCTAATTGAGAAGAAGTGCAGTAGATATCAAGGTTTCTTTAGAACAGGGCAAAAATAAATACCTGTAAAAAACATAGAGTAAATAGAGGAAATAACATTATCCCCTTTGATATCTGCCTTATGTTTATTAGTAAATGTAAATTAATTCAATATTAATATTATGCCTCCTTAATAGAAGTTGACGGATTATGAATCACAATTAAATGTCTTAGAAACGTGCAGGAACACAAATCCAGGCTGGAGGGGACACTGCCCTCTAGCGATGTCATGCGAAGTTAACCAGATCATGCATCAAAAAAATTCCTGGTGGTGTTATAAATAAACACAATTCTCAAGCAAGAGCTAGTGCATTAAACTTCAACAGACCCTTAAATTGGGAGGCTGATTTTCTGATCCGTTAAAAAAATTATCTTATTAATGACATTGTTCTTCAGTAGGAGATAATCTGCTTCTACGCAGGCAGACATATATCTCTAAGCAACTGTAATATTCTCTTAGAAAAAAGCATTGCTGAGCATAAATGTACTTATCTTTTCTACAACAAAATCAGGCACATATAAAAGAAAATTAATCAGTCTAAACTAATAACAGTTATACATAATTGCTTCACCATTGGCTCTGAACTCTAGCATCTGTGCTGCTGTGCTTTGCTGTTATGATATTATTACACACAAACAATGCTGAAATGCTCATTAGGATATACCTGTTTATCTGACCCCCACTCCAGGGTAAATCTTCTCTACTACTCTATAAAAAGAAAATATGGATGAGCTGCTAACCAGAGCTCTCTTTTACTCTTCACAAAAACAGACTATCAGGAATCTCAGGTAATGCTACACGGTGCAGGCAAATATTTCTTAATTAAAGAATGTAACTGGATGGATCAAGTACAACATTTCTAGTGACTTCAGTATCTGTAAAATAATGACACTTTTTTTAGTATTTATTGCTTCACCACTGGTGAATACAATGGATACATGCAATGGATATGTATTCACCAGTAGTGAAGCAATTAAAACTCAAAACACAATATAGTTCTGAGATCACTCTCTGATGAAATAAGATGTAGAATTTATTTGGAATGTTGTACTAGATCAATTGAGAATTCATTCCATGAAAGTAATTGCACTACTGAAAGAGTTAACTATTATTTGCCTGAGAGAGGATTTCTGATTAAAATTAACTAGGGAAAAGTGAGGATGTCTAGAACAAAACCAAATATCCTGCACAATAGGATAGGTTTTAGATATTATTTTATGCCAAATAGAAAAAGAGAAACAAAAATAAAACAAGACAGGAGGAGCGAGGGAATAAATATTGATATTGCTGCAGCAATTGACTTGACATCATAATCTCTTGTCAAGCTGCACAGTGTCTTTTGCTCTTGTATTGAAATACAGCAGCTCCAAATGTCATCCTAATTACACTGGTGGAGCAAAATGTCCTTAGGGAAATACAGAATGAAAATAAACAAACAGTTTTCTCATGCTGTGGGAATGGCACTAACACTTCCATATTAGTGTCAAGGAATATCGTATTCCACTTGGATTTAAAACATTAGCTATTTTTTTTTAATTTGGTTGCTTTTGTCTTTATTATACTTTATAGATATTTACATCTGTGATGATGATGTTTCTCTGAAAAAAAGATTTTCTATTTTTCAAAATCTATATTCTAAGCAAAATATATGCCCTATTAAGCTCCAGATGAATTACTAAAAAAAAAAAAGTACACGTCATTGTAATTCTCAGATATTTTTTTCCCTTATTGAATATGAAACCCTGTTTTCATAAGACCAATATTTTTTTCTCTAACATGATTCTTGTGAATCAGTAACATATGATCAAGTCCTTTAAACAGATGAAGAAGAGATGCCCAGAAAGAAAAATGCTGGAGTTTCAGAAAAGAGCCATTGCTACTCTTACAACAGGAGACAAACCCAATGCAATTCCTCCTGGAATGAGGATACACATAATCAGAGACAGATTTCCTTACAGAGGTCTAGAAGGACACATTTCCAGATGGGGCAGTGCTATGAAACCAAGATACTTTTCACCTTTAGAGAAAAGAAAATGCAGTAGCTATAAAAACAGAAGCAGCGGTAGTAGTAGAAGTAGTAGTAGTAGTAGTAGTAGCAGCAGCAGCGACAGGAGCAGCAGCTGTAGCAGTAGTAGCAGTAGTGATAACAGCAGTAACAGTAAAAATTGTGACTTCAGATATTCCCTGGAGTGCCTCTTCCTTGATTGAAAAGAGTTGCAGTGCTAAAGCTCAGTCCGCAGATCAGAAATTTGCTGGAAGGGACAGTGTGGTGTTGACAAGCATGCAGAGCAGATTGTCATGTTTTTCTTTGCTAAATTCTTGCAGAGGGAGTTTCTACACCTGGGTGTCACAGAGGCTTGTTTTCATGCATACAGCCACCACACAAGCTTTTATCTTTATTCTAGCAGGGCATTTATTTTTGGTTCTAGGGGAAGTTGCCCACAGAAAATTACTGTCCTCTCCATAATACGTACAACCGATCATGTTTGATAGAGTAGTTCACATTCACTTTCATCATAAAGCTTTCAGATCACACAGAAAGGAATGTTGTTCTCAGAAGTGGAACAAGAAGGTTATGACAAAATATGCTATCTCCATATATCAAAATTATTTCCTTAGTGGAAAAGTTGAGAAGAATTTTTGTATTCTTTGTAATAAAATATCAGAGCACATGATATAAGAAAGGTTTTTTACTTGGTTTGAACACTTCTCCCACTTCTTGCAAGAGTTCCCTAGTGCCTAAACCAATTCAGGTAGTAAAAGTCAACTTGTTCAATGCCCCCATTAATTTTCTGTCCACTTATGAATGACTCGGGTCCTTCTAATGCTTTCTAAAAATGATCTAAATTTGAGACATTTCTTGCAGCTTCTTTCCTTTCCTAGCTAGCTGATATGAGTATCCTTACGTCATTTTTCTCACATTTGCTCAGCACTGGTGATGCCACACCAGGACTGGACCCCCCAGTACAAGAGAGATATGGATGCACTGGAGAGAGTCCAACAGAGGGTGATAAAGAGAAGGCTCAGGGGGATCTTATTTATGCTTACAAACTGCAAAGACAGCTTCTTTAAAGCAGTGTCCAGTCATAGGACCAGAGATACTGGGTGCAAACTGAAACACAGTAGGGCCCATCTGAACATCAGGAAACAGCTTTTCGCTATGAGGGTGATTATCACAGGTCATCCAGAGAAGTGGTGGGATCTTGGGCCATGGAGATATTCAAAAGCCACCAGGACACAGTTCTGGACATGTTACCCTGTTCAGGTGGTAGAGTTTGACTAGATGACCTCCAGAGACTAAATGACTTTTCAACTTTGGGCATTCAATGATTCTGTGATTTCTGAATAAATAAAAATAACATTAAAAACTGTATGTCTTATTCCATTGGTACCTCAGTTAGAAATGTTATCTATGGTCTAAAATTCATTGGATTTTCAGATATAAATCTAGTCTATAAAGATGTAATATTATTTCTAGATAAAGGATTAAATATGATAAATGATATGCTTAGGAGAAAGAAAATATTCCTTCTGTTCTTTTATTTACAACAGGAAGAATTTCTTCGACTTGCATTTTTTAAATACCTTATGATAAGCATTATTTTGAAAAATTTTAAAAAAATATGTATGTGGGTATATGTTTGAACACTTACACAATATGTGCATATCATCCAACAGTGGGCCATCTAATTCAGACAACACATTTTATTTCACTTTACTATCATGCACCTATATAATTATAAAAATTGTAATTTCACATTCTTTTCTATACTTGTTCAGAAATTAAGTTCAGTAGATCCTTTGAAATGAAGAAAGATTATTTTATTTTAGAGCCCATTTAATCTTCTGTATGTTTGTAATGAACAGTATAGATCATTGAAATGATGAATCTTGTATTCCCTAGTTTTATAAAGAAACAAAGACAATCTCAACAAATGCAGCTCATTTTCAACCAAGCCTGTGTCTACAGAACAGTTATAAATGAGGTGTTTTGTGACTGGAAACCCCACAGAATTTTTAAAGAAACTGCAAAGTCCAAAAGCATGAGAGCCATCATAAAAAAGTAATGATTCCATCTCAGGAGCTAGCTAACATATCTACTTCTACTAGTTCTCCCACTGTGTGTCTTTATTTTAAACATTTTCTGCTTATGAACTAGACTGAAATAGCATGTGCCTGTTGCAGTAATGACTGCTACTGACACTGTGTACATCTTCACACTGTGTTCCTGATGACAGTAGCCTGTAACCCCATGATGTGAGTCAGGTTTATACCTTTATGCTCTTACACAGGTACAACAGAGTAGCCCTTGTAGCTCCAGTAATGTACTTGTGCATGCGTGGCATCTTGAAAATGTACCATGTTCAAGCTGGCACACTTGAAATGAGACTTTGCTAATACATCACTGGGTCATTGAACTTCTGATCATTGGTATTTCACTTCATGCTAACTGGTGTTTGAAGCATGATCAAAAGTTGTGAACAGCTACAATAAAGAGAATAACACTGTCATCTCCTCTTCTATTGCTTTTTTTTTTTTTTTGTATATATTTTCAGAGTATTTTTTAAAGTAAAAGTGGAGCAGAAGAAATGAAGTAGACATTTTTTCTTGCAATAATTACCTCTCAAAAAATAACTTTTAGCCCCCAAAAGATTTTACACTCTACCCTTGAAAATCTGTGAGGGAAATACAGATGTTGGATTTGCAGATTTAAACCCTATTTATGGCAAACAAATCCAGCAACTTATTGTTATCAGAATGAGGAGGTCATACCCTCATGTTCCATCCGCTCTTAGTTGCACCCATTCCTTTTGCTAGGGAGCCAATTACACTTACATGACCCAAGAAAAATAAACCAGGAAAAATGTAAAAAGCTTTCTTTTTGGTTACAATGGAACTGAAGCCTTAAGGAAAAGGATTTCACATTCAAGATGATGAAAGGAGGTGATGTGCCGAAACGGTGAGCTGTTGAGTCAGCTGCTCCCTGGAGCAGGTCTCTTTAGACTGCAGTATATCATGGCTGTATTATTTTCACTGAAGCATTTATTAATTATATATCTATTTATATATTATATTATTATATATATTATTCATATTCATATATATATATATATATATACATATATATATATATATGAATCACATCCATGAAATCACATGAATCACATCCATGAAAGTGTAACTGAAATATTTTTATGGTCTCAGATCTAAATGCCCAATTTTGAGATGTTGAGACTTGCCTCTTCCTATTCAGGAGTCACAATCCTGAGTTTTTTCTGACATTTTTACCAAAAAACAAAATGTGTCAATCATTCTGACAAAGTGTGTGCTGAAAGAGATCTTTCTTTTCTGTAAAGTATAGCTTAAAAAGCTGATGCAAAAATTTGTTTCTTTGGCTTCTTTTTGAGATATCAGCCCAAATCTACTGGTAGCTAACTCTTCCTCCTGCGTTGTGGAGGAGTCCATTCAGCTGAAGTCCTGTTACTTTATGTAGCATAACCAGCAGCCTTTCTGGGCTGGGTCACAGAACAGCCTCTACGCCTGGTTGTTAGTATTCACTGTATGTGGATTTTAGTATTTTTTCTATATGTTGTTGTTTTAAATGTTTCTAATATTTGATAACAGGTAAGTGTAGAGTCAGAGGATCCAAAATGTGGCTTAAAAATTATAGGCATCTTATATATAAGCATTGATTATAATATGGAGATGTTTGATAAAATTAAAAAAAAACAGAGAGAAGTAATTTGGGATAAAAAGAGAAGTTGGAAGGATTTCAGATAGGACCTTTCCTTATGGGGCTTTGGTAGCAATGACAAAGTGACATCTGGGAAAAAGGAGGAAGAAAAAAAAATCAAATATATGTTTTTATATTTAACACACACACAAAAAAAGATTTTTCTTCTCATTGAAGATAGTGTTTCTTAAATTTTTCAAGGATTAAAAATAAGTGTTGTTAGCAACACTGGAATAGAGTAAATCTTTATCTATCATACCTCAAAAAAGTCAAAGTCTGTCTAAGCAAGAAATGAGCTAATGTCCACTTTTTGTTTAGTACTTATAAGCCACTATGTTCCTGGACAGCAGCATTATTTAAAGAGAAAGCCAAGTAAAGGAATTTTTAGGCCAAATGATAATTGAAGAAACAGGCCAGCTTACAGGGTTTCACAACCTTCTTCAATCTTTTGTATTCTCAGTGACTCCTTTTAAAAGCCCTGCACATATTCACACACTGCAACCTTAGACACATCAAAGACAGTGAACAGTGTCAGTCTTCCCATCCATAAGCATTTGTCTGACTAACAGATGAATTCAATATGACAAGGGTCAGTGGTTTTTTTTTCATATCCTGTCAACAGCAATTTAAAATCAGTGAAGCTGGTTAACATTTTTATTTCCTGAGGTAGCCAAAATTATGTCTTTCATCTAGAATGCCTTTAACCTTGAAGTCTGACAAGTGAACTCCTGTACTTTTGATGGCCTAATTAGCAACCTGCTCAAAATGCCCAAAGTGACTCTTAGGAGGAAAGGTTAACAAAGGGGTTGCTGTCTTTCAGCCTGTTTGGGAAAACTTACGGGAATCTTTACTTTATCAGGTTTTTTTCCATAATCAATTAATCACATGCTTTGACATTGTGATTTAAAATGTCACCCAAATGGTCTGAAAATTAATTTTGGAAATACTAAACAGCAGTCAGTTATGAAATCTGATGAAAGGACAGGAAGTATTGCCTGAAGTTTTTTTATTAATGAATTCCTTGACAGCATTAAAACCATTGACAGGCAGCAGGCAGAGTAGTTTGCAGAAACCAAATATAGCCAAACTAGAATCAGGTAAATAGGAACTGGGCTGGGCATGCTTAGAAGTTCATCTATTTACTTACTTATATGTCATGAAAAATGATAGAATAGTTTGAGGGAAGGGACCGTAAAGACCATTTTAGACTAACCCCTATCATGGGCAGGGACACTAGAATAGGCTGCTCAGAGCTTCATCCAAGCTGGCCTTGAACACTTCCAGGTGTGGGGCATTCCCAATTCCTCTGGGCATCTTGTTCCAGTGCATCACCACCCTCCCAGTAAAGAATTTCTTCCTTATAACCAATCTAAAACTTCTCCCCTTCAGTTCGAAGCCAATCCCCTTTGTCCTGTCCCTACAAAGTAAAAAGTTCATTGCTACCTTTCGTGTAGGCTCCCTTCAGGTACTGGAAGGCTGCAATTACATCACCCTGATGTTTTATTTTTTCCAGGCTGAAAAATCCCAATTCTCTCAGCCTTTCCTCACAGGAGAGGTGTTCCATCCCTCAAATCATCTTGGTGGCCTCCTCTGGACTCACTCCTACAGGTCCATGTCCTCCCCAAGCTAGGGACCCCAGAGATGGCTGCAGCACTGCAGGTGGGGTCCCACCAGGGCAGAGCAGAGGGGCAGAATCCCCTCCCTCACCTGCTGCCCACGCTGCTTTGGATGCAGCCCAGGACATTTGTCATTCTGGGCTGCAAGGGCACATGGCTGGGTCATGTCCAGCCTCTCACCCACAGCACCCCCAAGTCCTTCTCAGCCAGGCTGCTCTGGATCTGTTCAGCCCTCAGCCTTGATTGGTACTGGGGGTTTCTGTGCCCCAGCTGCGGACTGCAGTTGCTCTTTTTGAGTCTCATGAGAGACCCATGGGACCAATTCTCAAGCTTGTCCAGGTCCCTCTGGATGGCATCCCATCCTTCAGGTGTGTCAACACCAACACTCAGCTTGGTCCTATCTGTAAATTTGCTGAGGGGGCACTCAATCTCTTCATCTAAATCATTATTGAAGGAATTAAACACTGGTCTCAATATGGGTCCCTAAGGGACAGCACTTGTCCCTGATGTTACTGGGACTCTGAACGGTTGACCACTACCCTCTGGATCTGACCTTCCAACCACTTTTTTATCCATGTAACCATTCACCCATACTATATCTAGTGGATAAGGTGATCGTCATGGATTACTACCTAAAGACATTGACAGCACAGCTCTAATATCTACTGCATATAATGTACATAATGTGAACAGCAGGGAAAGAAACATGTAAATATAAAATGCACAGAAGAGAAGATGTAAGACAAGTAAAAATAAAAAAGACAGAAAAGTAATTTCAAACTGCAGGATTAAAGTCCTGTCATCAACTGCCACTGAATATTCGTTGTACAACTACAGAGCTGCAGAGTTATATCTCTCTTTTGACTTTAACTCTCCATATTCACTATGATTTTTTCCATCTAGTGGACAGTTTAGTAGAAAGAGTAAAAATAATATTAAATGTATTTATATTAGTAAATATAATTTACTAAAAATAAAAAAAAATCAATCAACAAAGTTGCTGTGCTATTTCCGAAGACATATCAGTATAGAATTATACCCTCTTAATAAATTCCATAAGCATGACATGGAAAATAAGTTTAGGTTTTGAGATTAGCTTGTGATATTACATGCAATAAATTATCCACATGCATGTAATGTGTCAGGCAGAAATGTCAGATGCAGAAAGGAAGAGTCATGCTGAGAAAACTGAAGAGTGAGGGCAGCTGTGAAGACAAATATAAAGGGAAAAAAAACCACTTAAAGTGCATGGAGGAAATAAAGCAATGTAACTATAATATAGGCAAATGTTGGTCTGGGTTGGAGGCAGAAGGGTCATGCTGTGTCTGGTGCTATTTATCTTCCCTTTCTCTTCAGAAATTATGATTAATTTGGAGCAAAACTCAATAGAACTATTCCAGCAGCCAGCTGGATTAAGCAAGCATAAATTGCATAGTTTCACTGAAATTAATAGACCTATCTGAGGCTTTTATCTGGACCAATGAATAGAAACATGTGGAGACTTTGACAGCTGACAAGAGTGTTAGAATGAGTCTGGTTTCTTTTATAAAAGGAAAATATTAATGAGCTTGAACTCTGAATACCTATCTGATACAAAGAAGTGTGATATTTTCTAGTTTTTCAGTCTTCAAAAACAGACTGCAAGAACACAGAAAATTATGTGTCTGCATTGTCAAGTTTCTGGTTTAGTGATTAGTTATTAAAAATCTTTTAAAAATCTGAAAAGAGTACCTGTCAGTTCCCAATCTCCCTCTCCCTATCAGCATAAAAAATTGTGTGTACATTTAAAATTTTCAAATGACAAAGGCATTGAAATGACAATAGCATTAACTGCATAAAGCTTATTTTAAATTTCATTTATATGGAATTGTCCAATTACTGCTGTTTATATTAATATATGTCTTTATATTTTTTCCTGTATGCTAAAGACTTTATTTCCATAAGTTATGTATTCTCAATGGAACTGCTGTTCAAATAGTAGTGCACTGAGAAAAAAAAAGTTTTTATTCCTGCTTAATAAAGCAATCAAATATAGCCCATCCTGAATGAAAGAAGAAATGCACAAGTTTTGATTTCAATGTGAAAACAGCTCAAACATTAAACTGCATGAGCACAACCCACTCCCATAATAATTTCAATTATGAGAACTCAGTTCAGCTTTGTATGTGGAATTTCTAGGCCATACAAAATGTGATTATATTTAGTAATGTATTTACATGAATACTGCCTATAGTAATACATTTCAAGTGAATTCTGTCTGCAGATTTTTAAGAGATGGATGCTTATACAAATAATTTTAAATTCACAATTTTCACTGTTCATATTTAGTGTAAATTGTCCACTTATTCTGCAAAATGCTTGCAAAATTGTATATCTTAGAAATAGGTTATCCATTTTTTTCTGCATTATCTTCACAAATCATGCACACAGAAAAAAAAAAAAAAGCTAGTTGCTAAATAAATAACTCACAAATAAATGTTAATGCTTCCAGTCCTTTTACTTATAACCCTTTCTTCCAGCATATTTTTTTCAGCTTTGCAGGGAAAAATATGCAGATATTGTTTGGAATAGAATATATATAGTTTCATGTGATTCAGCTTGGCTTTTTCTGTGCTGTATATACTCCCAGACTTTTTAATTCATGTACAACTCAATTTGTCATTAATCTTACATGGTGAGATAAGAAGTAGAAGCATTAGGAATGCTGGTTGAGTAAGATGCCTTAGAAGGAAACTAATGGATGTGATAATGTGCATACAAAACCATCTGCAAGGCAAAGGTTTATAGGATACAGAAATGGCAAGATAAGGAAAGACAAGTAACATTTGAATGGAATGATTAGTGAAACACTATTCCATAAAATCATGCAATAACAGAGAGTCACATGAAACATCATATAAAACCTTTCAGGTAGAAATGAAGGGCATTTGATGATGTTATCGGGTTGGCAATAAAGACACTCAGCAAAAAAAAAAATATCCACAGTATAGGTATGTTAAATAGATATTTAGTAGATATTAACCAAGCTAGAGAGATCTTTGTTCCTTATCAGAGTTGGATTTTTCCCTAGATTCTGTAGAGAGATTCTGCCTGGATTTTAATCATTATAGAGTGTGATGAACTGATTTTATTGCATGAACTATTTTCTCCTTCATTGGAATGAAGAAGATAAACTTTTCAAAATGCAATAGGAAGGTCACTTCTCTTTATTCAGGATCAGATAAAACTGCCTTAACACCCAGGTCTGAATAATAATTTCAAAACCATTCCTTACATCAATTACTGAATTGCTTTCAAGAAAATTCTGGATTCTAGGCACAGATCCTTGCAAAATTTAAATATATGCCAAATAAATCTGTAGAAAAATGTGTGGATTTTTAGCAAAATAGTATGCCCTTAGTTATCCAGACCAAAGTAGTTTTGACCCATTCCCTGAAGGCAAGGGTAACTGATGTTCTTGTTAATAGATCCCTTAGGGCAGGTAAGAGTGAAACAGCACTGACAGGTAGATAGATAGACAGACAGACAGATAGATAGATAGATAGATAGATAGATAGATAGATAAGGTTCATTAAAAACAATTTTCCTGCAATGGCAAGAGGCATGTAGTCTTTTTGGATACCATTATCTATAGCAATATAACAACATAAAAGTAGAAATCACCACCCATGGGCCTAGTGACAAGACTTGATTGTTGTAATTTCATTGTCTGCTGGTTGAAGTGATGGTGGATTCTTGATCCCTCAAGGGTGAGGAAAGCCCAATGAAGCACAAAGTGCATATGCCCAGGGTCGGGTTGAATGCCCAGGTGTGATAGGGATCTTTGATGGTTTATGACACCTTCTGGGAATGACAGCTCTCTCTTACCCAGAGCAGTTTAGCTGATTATGACCCATCAGAAGGAATGAATATCTTCAGGCCTATATGTGAATGTCTAGAAGCTTTCCATGAAGGAGACTTTTATACCTGAGTCAGTTATGTAAGAGACAACATTAGCATGATAAAAGACATTATTCCACCTGGACAGGATCTGCCTCTTCACTTATCTGGCTCAAATCCCAGCAACTAACCTCCAGTGGTGGTTGCAGGATCCTTCTGCACCTGGGCTTTTACCATGCACATCATCAGCAAAACACCCTCTGGTTTTGCAAATGGGCAATTATTTGAGTCATTAACCCTTAACATTTCAGTCTCTCACACTGTCAGTGCATCAAATGAAAAAGCTGTAACTCATCTATCACAATGTCAAATTGTGTCTCTGAGATAGAACTGTGGTCAGCACAAAAGTTAGCCTAATTCTCCCGCTGATGCTCTTATAAATGACTACTTCCTTGTGAGGGGTGGGATACAAAAGGCACCAAGGGATCTTAAGGCACGAAAAATCTATTATGATTCTAAATCATAGTCAAAAATCCATATAATGTCAAAATACTCTTCTAAATTAGAGGCCACAGATGGAAGAACTTGTAATTGATTGTCTGACAGAGTTGAAATTAAGATACAGTTTGATTACATTCTTATAGCAAATATAAAGAAAAGAAATGTTGCAAAAAATCTATAATATTGAAGAAAAGGTTGCTATCCAAAAATATGTTAAAAAAAATTGGAGGTACTTATTGTTCTACTAGTGATGATCATATCAGCTATGTAGGTAGACACAAAGATGCACCACATGCCCAGTCTGCAGTGCAATTTTCAGGGGGCAATTTTTTGGGCTTGCTAACTGCTTCTGACTACAGGGTGCCAACAGAGCTGATAGGCACTAGAAAGTGCTAAGGTTAAAATGGACTAGACCTTACAGCAATTTTAAAAAGGAGTCTTACATGAACAAAAGTGAACAAATAACACTTGGTTACAAATGCACTACTTTTTTTCTTAACAAATTTGAATAATTGTAACTTCTCTTTGCTTTTAATGCCACTAATGTTGCCTCCATCATGGATAGGTGCCTATTTTTCAAGTAAAACAGCTGAACAGCTTGAGATAAATTAAATTCATGGGTTTTCAGTCTTTAACTCCAAGACAAACAGTTAGGTTTTAGCACTGAAAGCAAAATAAATGCAGTGGCCTCCAGGAGATTGTTTCAGTGCTCTCTGTCTTGTTTTGGAAATATTTCCACCCCGTCTTAACAATGGTCCTGTAAGATTTGAGAATTTTGTGTTCAAATAAAGTCGACAGAAGAACCCTTGGAAGTTCCTCCATCACCAAGGAGAAGAGGACCTGAAAATGCTGTAGGGTGGGGCCCAGGACCCTTCTTATATTTTCTGTCTGCAGTGTTGATTGCAGTCTAGACTCAGACTTTGTGTGTGATGTGGACATTTGGATGTTTAAAATGTGGATCTTAGGAGAGTTTTGCTGTTGAGGGAAGTCTTGAACTCCAGTTTAACAGATGGTGCATCCCACTGAATTCAGCAGGTGGTTAAATAAACCTGTGGAGAAGTAGAAAAGAAATGAATTCACATGAACTTGAATGTAACTTGCACTGCAAAGGTTTGATCCAGCTCTTCACAAAAGCCTTTAATGAGATGTTTTAAAATTACTGAATTGCGATAAAACAGTAAGTGTCTTTTAGTGTGCCTACACAGAGATATATATGCACACACTAGAAAGTATATACACACAGACGCACGCACGCACACAGTTATATATATATGTTTAAAATATGTAGTAAGATCAATACTATCAGAAAGAAGTTAACATGCTGACTTTCATATTTCCAATTATATAATTTTGTCTAATTACAGAATTTGGCACTTTACCAAATGAAAAATCTTTTCTTCTAGAGGTACCCTGTCATGGTTTATAATGTGAGAAACTAACATAGCTGTAAAGTTGAATACTACTCCTGTATCCAATCTCCTGGAATACTTGCTGTTTCTTTCCAGACAGGTTATTGTATCACAGTTATTTAAATTTTTAAAACGGCAGTATTTTCAATGTAGATACAAATCAATTAATGTGTATTTATTTTGAAAAGAAAATCTACAGGCAGCTTGAAAGACAGGTGATATTTTAAACAGATTTTTTTTTGTTGTTGTTGAGAATGAAAAAGTCATAACAACCATTATGTACCTTAAAATCATAAAACAATTGAAACAACAGCTACTAGGGCTAACTAATCTAGGAAAAGTCTATTTAATAGTTTGGTTTTGGATTCCAAAATACTTGAGATTGGAATGAATTCTAAAAATAAATAATAAAAAAAGGCTTTTACTATTGTAGCTTAAAGAATGCAGACTTTCTTGGGGACAAAGAAATGTAGCTAACTTGTGAGGACAGACGCTGTTCCATTAAGGTAGCTGCAGCCATAGTATATTTACAGATATTTCTGCATGTTCTTTGTGAAGAATTCATGATGAAATTCTATAGAAGCATATTACAATGTGCAGATAAAAAAGTCCAGAAACTGTACCCTGATAATGCATTTACTCAAAGAAATAACTATTTTATAATCACCTGTAATGCAAATAAAAAGCTGATGTTACATCAGTAGTTCATAGAAATTATAGCAGTAGTTCATATTTGACAATTTGTCCAACTAGCCAAAAAATGGGTAAGACATTTCAATAGAAAGATAAATTACAGCTACAGATGGAGTAGCAAGATTGAAATTTGATTTTTCTATTTAAGGTCTGGTGTTTAATATAAAGGAATGATAATGGATCATTTTGGTACCAAAGATACATTTCCTCTTTTACATCACTATCTTTTGAGCTGTTTTATCAGCCTGATGCAGGTGCAAACTTGCAATCCCTCTTAAGGTTGTAGCAACAACACAGTTTGGACATTTGGCTTCTTTAAGTGACTCTTGCAAAGTGTCAGTTTTGCCTGCCTCAAGATATGACCATAATAAGCAGGACGCAATTTGATCTCTTATCTAGGTTATCAACACTTTGGGGAGGGATGATTTTTTTGCTAAAATGAGTTATGAAAAAGCAAACTGCCTGAGTGTTGAAACTGATAATGGACATTGATCTGTTGCTAAAGTGAATTTAGAAAAGATCACAAATGAAGGAGTGGGAAAGAGATTTAAGAATATAACTAATATTCAAATATATGAAATATATTCTTACAAAAGCATACAAATATGTATTTATATCCACCAATGGTAGACGTGCATAATAATAGTAATAAAAAAGCCTAAAGTTATTAAAATATTTGATATAGATTAGAAAACCATCATTATACACATTACCTATGGAGATTGCTCAATTTGTATTAGACCTTATTTTGAACAGGCATCTTCAGACAATACCAGACAAAAGCATTCTGTGTCTAGACACATTTGCTTATATCCCTGACCAGGGATACAGACCAAATCATCTCCTGAAGGCACTTTCAAGCCTGTGCTTCTATGCCTCTGTGCAATTCATTGTTTCTATTAAAAAAAAATGACAGCTTGTGTAAAAATTGTGAAGTGTACTGGAAGATCTATTAATATTTTCTGAAGAAATCTTTTGAGAAAGAAATATTATCTAAAGTTCTCTCTACTTTTATATGACAAAAAAAAAAAAAAAGGGAAGATGATTCTGAACACTATTAATTGTCAGTGTTGGTGGCTCTCACCTTAGTAACATTCAGTATTGCATTGAGACTATTTTTTCACTTACAGAAATAGTTCTTGTGCTGATTTCTGGATTTTTCATTTGTTTTTTAAATTCTTGTTTATAGTAAGACTTAAATTACTTTTTCCTTAGTATTGCTGTCCATTATTACTGATTGCATATATAGAGGAAATAAAGAGATCTAAGCCTTTGCTTTTCATATTCCTCTATAACATGCTGTATTGAATGTTTTATGCTTTACATACAAAAAATAATAATGGAACTAGACCTGGTATTGGCAATACAAAAAGAAAAAAAGTTGTTAATCATTCTAGAAACAAGGTGATTTTCCTTTGGTCTGAGTAACAGTAATTATTTTTGCTTGAAATACATTCAAGGCAGCTGTGTAGGAATTGAATTATTTAGACTTCACAGTTTGTTTGGGATTTTTTTTGTTTTTTTCTGTCTTCTACTTATGGGGTTTTTTGATTATTTGTTTTTAAATCAGTAGCAGACAGCCAAACCATAAACTTATGGCTATCCCTTAAAGATACACAGATATGAGAAAACTAAAATAACACCCTTTAGCAGAATGGAAGACATAGTGTGAGCATGACTAGCTCATGAAAACATTTTATAGCTCCAGGGGATTCTCCAAAAACAATAAAATTGGTTTAAAAAGCGTCATCAATGAGAACAAGAGAAAAGCCTGGATTCCTCTTGTTAGTAATTAGAAAAAGCCTAACAAAACTACTATCTCTGCATAACCATAGCTCAGTTTTTTCAAGAAGTATCCATAGTATCTGAATTAGTAATAGCTTGACTGATCTAAGGAAATTTGAGCTTTTTGCAAGATATGCCAGAGTGCCGTACCATTCTAATCATTAGTCCTTCACCTAGAAAATGAAATGTTAAAATGTTTTGCATCATTATGGCTTCATCTAATATTTCTGTCATCCCACTGCTGTATTTTAGCAGTGCATTACTGTGCAGTGAGAACTGCCCATAAGTGAATTTTGGTACGGGAAACTGTGATGTTGAATTGAGCTGCCTTCTTGCAAGACCCAGTATGTGCATCAGGAGGACATGCCTGACCCTCCGGCCAACAGCCAGAGCAGGAAAAATGCTCTCTGTTCAAGGGAAGGCCCTCCAGTCCAATATAAAGTGAAGAGAAATAGATGCTCATTTAAGTCACTTTTTATGGAATGAAGCTGAGAAAATCAAAGCTATGACATATATTATGAGAATGTGCAAGGGCAGTTAAAGATTCAGAGCCTCCTAGGGTAAGATAGAGACCAGCAAGTGTAGAGAGGAGCACTGAGAATGACTATATATAAACTCTACTGCTTCTGTAAAAGTTCAAGAAATTCCACATAGCTCTTAATTCTGTCAAAAATAATCAGCCACTTTTTTTTGGTCTGAAGAATTCTACATTTCCAAAGTAGAGTTTTCCAAAGGAGTGTTAGGCCTACACATGGACGTGTATGGATTTGCAAGAAAAAAAGCAATGTTTGAGTTCTGATATCTGTTTTTACTTATCCTTGGGGAATGAAGATGGATTCTTTTGGGAAGGAAAAGTAAGTGACAAGTATAACTTTGAACTGATAGCTTTAACAGAAAAATAATAATAAAAAAGTCATATGGTCTATTTTTTCTAACAAAAATAAATTTTTTATTTAATAAAATTACTGAGTCCTGAAAATTTGTTTCTGGATATATGCCCTCCTGTTTACTATTAGATTCTCTTAAAAAATAAAAGTAGCTTTAGAATCAACATTCTCATTTTTAAAATCTAATTTATGCTACTTTGTTTAAATTGAAGTCCATATATCTTTCTGAACATGCTCATTAGTCTCCCCACATCCCTAGTTCTTTGAACTAATTTAATGAATTTTTTTCTCAATGTTTTCATTTGGATTCCAGTAAGATAATGTTGTCTGTTTTCCTCAACAATCCCTGAATTCCAAAAAAAACCTTGACTCTGACCTATCTGTGTTTACATAATTCCCTGGATCATGGTGTCTAAGCATCTCACAAATTTGATGCCAATTACCTCCTTAACATCTTACTGAAAGGCACTCTTTCACCTTAAACATTTTGTAACAACTTATGGTCCATGTTTTAAAAATAATTATTGTAAATTTTAAAATAGCAATATCTACCTAGAAATCTCTGGCTTGTCTAGTACAGAAACCCAGTGCAGTTACTCAGAATACCGAAGGCAGTTTCTGGTTCTGTATAAATTGAGTAGATGCAATCACCCCTGTGAAAAACTGCTGTCCATATTTTGCTGATTGGGAAGAGTTATAAACTGGAGCTAAACAAATAGGAATAGATCACAGAAGAATCCTGCTATGAAGCCAAACCACTTGTCTTAACCTTAGGCTATGGATTTAATCAGGGGATTTACTTGTCTCTAACAAAGACCTCTATGCTGCAGGCTGTTTTTTCTGAAACTGATGGCAATCTATGTTCACAGTCACTTATATGCATAAGTTACATTGGCAGAAATATTTCTTATTTTAAAAAATAAAAATAAAACCAAACCCCAAGATAAATGTTGTAATAATATAGAGTTTAATAATCTAAGGAAATAAGAATTTATTTGCTTTTGTACAATTGTAAAATGATAATGAGAAGTTCAAGACGTTTTCTATTAATATACAATGGTCTTCACTTTCAAAATATTGCCTATTTTTCATTTACTTAGTTTTTAAATCTTGAATTTTATTCAGTCTTCTAGATTAAATAGTTAACTCATACCTCAGAGGACAATTGAGCCTCTATTTTACATTGATTTTGAGAAATCATTTACAACTGCATTACTAGTTCCAGATATAACATAGGACCTATATAACACAGATGCACATAAATAAATTTGATTACAGAAGTGCACACCTGAGTAGTTAGGCAGCATGAATCAGTGGAAAGTTACACAGCTCTAGTGACTCCAACCGTATTTGGATGCAAGTTAAAAAGGATTCAAAGGGCTATTTTTTTCACAAGTACTTTCTACAGATAATTTTGTAATATCTGGACATTCCTGAGGTATGGTTAGCAACTGTTCTGCTCTGAAATATATATTCCGGAGATAGTTACCAGGACTTTAAATTAAGATCTCACTAGACTTCTTGTTTTCTGTCACCTATATTTTGAGTTCCATTTCTCAAGTTCTGTCATTTTTGTGCTTTGGTCACCATCAATAATACTCTTATGACATGATTGTGTCATCTTATCTTTCTTAATTGTTATGGAAGAGGTGAGGATACACCTGCCACTCTATTGATAAAAGCCATATTTGTGGCAGAAATACACTAGAGCAGTTTCAGTAACATTTTCAGAAATTTGGGCACATATTTCATAATTTTAAATAAATGTTGAAAATTTTGATATATCACATTAATTGCATTTCCTATTTTTACTCTTTTTATTATATTTTATTACATACATTTTCTATCTCTTCTCTCATTTATTTCTTAATTAAACTGGAGAATAGCAATGTTATACTGTTCTTTCATGTGTCAGATGAAAAATAAAAATAATGCATAACTACATGTCACAGTTCAATCACAGTCAGCAACTAAGCACCACACAGCTGTTCACTCACTTGCTCCCCTCCTCTGTGGGACTCAGGAGAGAATCAGAATTGCAAAAGTGAGGAAGCTCATGGGCTGAGATAAAAAGAATTTAATAGCTATGGATGGGGATGGGGGGAAATTAAATAAAATAATAATTAATTGTAAAGAAAAGGGAAATAGCAGAAGGAGAGAAATAAATCATAAGAAAGACAAGGAATTCATATGACAATAATTGCTCACCATCAAGACTGTCAGCCAGTCCTCAAGCAGTGGCCTCCCTGCCAAGCCCCCATCTCTCTTTGGTGCTGAGCATGACGCCATACAGTATGGAAAGTCCATTTGGTTAGGGGGGTCAGGTGTCCTGGCTGTGCCATCTCCCAGCCTTTTATGCACATCCAGCACACTCACTTGGTAGGGCAGTGGGATGAGCAGAAAAGGTTTTGGCTCTGTGTAAGCATTGTGCTGTCAACACACTTTGCAGCACAAAACCAAAACGTAGCTATGAAGCAAATTAATTCTATCCCATCCAAAATCCACAGAAAGAATTTTAAAAAATAAATGAATTGACAAATGACAACTCAAAAATATTTAAATATTAAACTTATTAGCACATATGTTAGATATAAAAATTTTTGTCTTCAGTGCAGATTCTGAGTAGTATTTGTGGAAGATTGCAATCTAATCTTGATATTATTCTTTAATTTTTATTTTTTAAGAACATTTTCTATTGATACTGAAATTTCTTCAGACATTTCATAAGTATTCTCTCTAACAGCTAAAAATGCCAGTGAAGGAACCTCCCTGAAGACATTTATCACAAGAATACTAGTGCGAAAAATTATCTTAAATAACTTTGCCTATGATATATTTATATATATTTTGTGCTGATTTAAAACTTTTTGCAGTAAAATAACTTTATGCTTCTAATGGGACATATTTTTGCACAATATGAAAAATATGATGCGCAATATGCTGCTGAACTTTTCCATTTCTGCCCATTAAACTAATTGGAATACAATTAACAAATTATGTGGTTTGTCTAGTAAGGAATATTTTCTGGAATTATAATTAATTCAGTTGCAAGAAGTCTTTTTTATCCAGGGCAGCTGACATAACATATTGGAAGGTAATCAAAGTAGAGTTTGATATTTGCATTGCACGTTGAAAGTACATTGTAGTTTTTGCATCTTATCTTTTTTGATCTTAGGGAAACTGTGCATAAATATCCTGGAAAGAGGGACAAGATAATAAGCCAAATCCACCTGTCCAGAAGATGAACCCCAGACCTTCTTCAGACTGTGATCTGACATTTTGTATTCTGTAAATTGTAAATATTTCTTTTGTGCACTTATGTTTACAAGAACATAACAAGCCAAGTTTGCAACTACTGCTCATTACAAAATTACAAAGTGCAAATGATAGAATTCAGGCTTAACTGTACATGGATTTGTGAGCTGTATTAAAATCACCTAGATGGATTTCCTATTTTAATATCACAGTTCTTTCAAGGGACTTTACAGGAAGTTTTGTCTTGATACAAAGTTTCTGATATTACTTATAAGTTTTTGAGTGTAGATGCTTTAGCAGTTGTAGTATTAGGTTAGTAGAATTTAGAAAACTCTTTGAAAGCCATCCTTTATTACTACTTAAATGTCAGTGTAATATTTCATAACAGAACTTTGTAAATCAAGTTTTCAAAATTAAATAATATTATGAATTCATCAAGGTGTTGCTATATAGGACAGTCCATATTGTAGCTGTTCTCTCAGCATGCACAATTTTGGAAGTATTATAAAAATATTGAAAGATTTTTAATTCTTTTGTAGTAAGGTACTTACAATTCTTTCTGATGTTCAATGTTCACTAAAAGCAATGCCAAAAGGGTTGGTATCTCATATTCTAAAATTTGTCAGCAATGTTACTGGCATTTGGATATTTTATATAATCTAATTAAGTCATTTCAATCTCTATTGACATATACAAGTATATTCATTTATGTGAATGTTTGTGCATTTATAAACACATACAGAAGAGAATGCATATGGAAATTATATACTTTTCTTCTGTATTATCAGAGATGACAGGAATTCATATTCTTTTTCTAATGGAACAGGCCATAAAAGCCTGATGAGTTTCCTGGGAATATCACATTTTAAAGAATTCTTAAAAGCTAGCATAAGAACAGTGTGGGGGTTTTGTTTTGGTTTGGGGTTTCTTTGTGTGTATTTTTTTTTTTTTAATGTTGTCCTGGATATGCAGAGATGAGGGGAAAAAGAAGTAGGAGTAGCTCCCAGAGGGTGGTAGAGGAAATACACTAGAATTCATTAATTAATGTTATTTTTTCTCTTTAAATCATTCTTATGTAAATTTTATGTAAATTTTATGAAATGCTTGTCCGTGCATGAAAAGAACTGGTATCTGTAGAAGAACATAATATCTACAAAAACACTGAAATTAACTCCTTGTTATTTTCAATTCCTAACAACACAGAGTTACTGAATTTTACTCCTCTATACCCTGTTTCATATCAATGCAAATTATTTGTGAAATTCACAGGCTTATTATTTTTAGTTACTCAGAAGTTAGTATAATTTCTAACCTGGTTTTCTTTTACTACTTGTACAACAACTACCTCATACAACCTCATGAGGTTGCAGTAGGGTTAAATTTGACTTGGCTGTTCATAGTGAGAGTTTGCTGCCAACAATATTTGCCATGGTTTGAAAACATTTTTTAGTGCCCCTATTAAGTTATATGTAATACTTAATACTGGAATCTGGCAATGTACATCAGCTTCAAGCAGGGTCAATTTCATTAGTATATGTACCCAGATATTTCATTTTTATGCTCTTTATATGTATCAAACCACAATGATGTTCTTGACATGTTCAAAATTCTCTTTAAAACACGTCTGAAAAAAGATTTTAAAAAATCCCTAAATATGTTTTGTTCCACCATTAAAATATGCATATTGTTAATTTAAGTTTCACTAGTGGTAAAGTTCTAAAAAGAGAATTAAATTCTTCTGTAGGTAACAAAAATTAATATTCACCATTAGAAATAATTTGTATTTTCTATAAAAATAATGGAAAAAATTGTAATCGCTTTAAAGGTCAGACATCAAGCAAAAAAATATCATAATAAAATACTTTTTAAAACAGCACAATGTTTGTGAACTTGTATACTCAATCCCAGAAACAACCTATGGAATTTTGTATTTAATATATTTTTCTACAGCTTGTAATTTGTAATTTTTTCAGTGCCTGAACCTTCCACACTCCTTTCTTCCTGAGAAGTTTAAGGAAGACATTCAAACTGCTACAGTCCAATAGTGCAAAGACTTCAGAATACAGGAGAAAAAACCTGCTAAAACAAATATTACATCACTACAAAGACAAATGCAGTTATGACCTGCCATTTCTTATGTACTGTTTACATGTGGCTCAATAGCTAAAAGGTAAAAAACATCAGTAATCTCTACTACCTGAAAGCACATGCAAATAGTTAATAAATTTTCTCATCAAGGAAGTGCTGCTGTTGCTAAATTGATGCTTGACCTCACTGAGGTCGTATCAAGCTGTCCAGCCACACTGGCAACTTTCCACATCTTTGCTTTGTTTCTTCACTTTCAGGTTTGTAGCTTGGTGTTACTGGATTAACTGTATTGTAGCCTATATATCACAGACTGACTGCATGGTTTCTTTGTCAATGGCTGCATTTTTGCCTATAGTCTTTGTGTTTTCTTGATTTGGTTTGCTTTGGTTTTTGACAGAGTAAAACGGTCTTATTGTGACCACAGTCCTAGGAAGAGAGATAGAATAAGTACTTCAGAATTTGTCAAGCATACATATCATGGTTTATGCATGTTCTGTGAAGCTGTGGCCATCTGCATCAGAAATGGAGCACGGTACATTGCCTGTGAAAGTCCCACGGCACATACTCCTCACAAGAGAGTAAAACTGCTTTAACTGAAAGGGCGCCTGTACTCTGGTTGTGACATTATGGTCAACAGACCATGGATCAGCAAAAGCAACTGCTTCCTATTCCTGTAGGCTTGTGAGAATATACAGAAAATATAGTTATGAACTGGGATGGGAATGGGAAGGAGAAGGGGAAGGAAAAGTAGTCATCAAGACTGTGACAGACCTTCAGGATTTCTTTGCCTAATTTATGTTCCATGACAAATTTAATAGAACTTACAGTGGTGATAGCTACTGTTAAAGAAAATGTCTCTGTGAGAGGAGAAAACAAATATTAGCAAGGTCATGAGGATTGTACAGAGATCTGTGAAATGAGATCACAAAAGATTGGTTGTTAAGCTTTTGGAAAGGAACCATAAATCGTCATTAAGGATCTTGTCTCTTCAGTAAGCTATTCTTAAGGAAAAGAGATGAGTTTAAAAAACTATTGCAAGTGTAGATAACTGGTAAAAAAAAGGTATGTGGAACATGAATGCGTATCTTAGGCATACAGGGGTGCAGCTACACATGAAAAGTCAGATTACGAAAGTAAGTGTGCCTAGGGAATTCGGGAAATAAACACCAGTAGTAGGAAAACACTGCTTTTGGGAAAGGAAAGCTGCTTCCATTTTTTCCTGACAAAAAGGGAAAACTGACTCATTGAAGAATAGTAAATACATGCATAAATTTAAAAATTCTTTCTTATGTTTAATTTTACATTTTTCTCTGACCTCTAAAATTTTTTGTGTTGACTAGCCTAAGTGTTGAGATGACTTCATGTCTGAGGA
This sequence comes from Motacilla alba alba, assembly GCF_015832195.1. Classification (NCBI taxonomy): domain Eukaryota; kingdom Metazoa; phylum Chordata; class Aves; order Passeriformes; family Motacillidae; genus Motacilla; species Motacilla alba. The sequence continues at coordinate 13,746,603 of NC_052018.1, forward strand.
GAAAAAAAAGGACAAAACAGCTGTACCTGCTAACAAATACTATAGATTTGTGCTTGCTTTCAGTCCTGTTCAGAGAAAAAAGGTTAATCTTAATATTCTGTGCTGCGCAGTAATTGCAGTAGATGAGCAAAGGGAATGAAGCTGAAGGACCTCTCAGCAGATGAAAATAAATAATGCTGGTTATTTATTGTTGGCTACAATGATCTCTGCCAATGTAAAAGTAAATGTAAAGCCAAGGTTCAGGCAACATTCAGAGAAATTTTTTATAAATTGAATACAAGTAAAATTACAAAAGTTTTAATAACCTGATATTAAAAACACCTTATTCTTCTCTGTGATATTATTTTGTATTCTTCAGCTAGAGGAGGGTACTTGTTTTTAAACAGCTAAAATTAAGCAATTGATTAATCAATGCCTCATTATTACACATCTAATAACAAAAAATGTAAATCTGTTTTCCTTCATTGTATTTTGTTGCAGTTATTAAATAGGCAATATCAACACATATCTGAGTAATTTCAAAAAAGACAATGCTTTTTAAATGGTATTGGGTCATAAGACAGGAAGAAAATAGCAATTAAAAATGAAGATATCACTAGAATGTTCAAGTGGATCACTCATCTTGCATGTTTTGTGGATTTTAAAGTTATAGTTGCTTAATAATGGACATAAAAATCAGCAGTACAAAATGTTCTAACAGGTTATTTGCTTCAAAATGCACTTAAGTCTGGTTTCCATGACTCTCCCACTCACAGTCCAGAAAATACTAAATGTGACAGTACTTGTGGAGCATTGTAAAAAAAAAAAAAAAAGAAAAAAAAAATTCAGGTAACTGCATTATAGAGGAGGAGGTAGGCAAAACTCACTGCCCTCTATTTTTTCCAGTGCTGGAAAATTTACCTTGATTTTTTAATTGCTCTTTCATAGTGGTTTGGACTTCTTTCTAGTATTATAAAATCAGATAATAATTTAGGTTGGAAGATACCTCAGGAGGTCTTCAGCTAAATCCTGCTTAAAGCAGGGTCATTTATGAGATTAGACCAGGCTGCTCAGGCTTTATTTGGCTGGGTCTTGAAATTTTCAAGGCAGAGGACTGAAAATCATGTCAGGACAAGATCATACTGTAGTGGATCACTGAATAATAGAATGGTTTTGGTTAGGATAAAAACCCTTAAATTTCCTCTAGTTCCAAACCCCTGCCATTGGCAAGGACACTTCTCGCTAGATCAAATTGCTCAAAGCCCCATTGAATCTTGTCTTGAACATTTCCAGGGATTGGGCATTCACAGCTCCTATGGGCAAGCTGATCCAGTGCCTCACTATCCTGGCTGTAAAGATTTCTTCCTTATATGTAATGAAAACCTGCCCTCTTTCCGACTGTTGCCGTAACGCCTTGTCCTCTTGCTGCATTACTACTAATGTTTTGTAAAAAGTCCCTCTCCACCTCTCCTCCAGACTCCCTTAAGCTATTGGAAGGTGCTGTAAGGCCTTCTCCGGGCCTTCTCTTCTCCAGGCTGAACAGCCCCTGGACTCTCAGCCTGTCTCCACAGCAGCAATGCTCCAGCTCTTTGATCATCTTCAAAGCTCTTCCTGGGACTTGCTCCAATGGATCTGCATCCTTCTTATGTTTAGGTGCCCCAGACCTGGGTGCAGAACTCTTCTCTCTCACCAGAGAAGAGGGGTAGAATCACCTCCTTCAGCCTGCTGGCCGTGCTTCTTTTGCTACAGCCAAAGGCTGGGCTGGCTTTTTGGGCTGTGAGTACCCATTGCCAGCTCAGGTAGAATTTCTTTTCCACCAACAGCTCAATTTCCTTCTCCTCAGAGGCTGCTCTTAATCTACTCTCCATCCAGTTTGGAATTACCCTAATCCAGGTGCAGGACCTTGCACCTGGCCTTGTTTAATTTCATGAGGTTGTCATGGGCCCAACTCTTCAGCTTGTCCAGGTCTCTCTAGATGGCATCCCTTCCCTCCAGTGTGTTACTGCACCACACAGCTTGGTGGTATCAGTGCACTTCCTGAGGGTGCCCTCAGTCCCACTGTCCATGTTCCTGACTAAGATGTTAAACAGCTTTTAAATAATGCCTTGAGACACTGCTAAAAACCTTCCTTGGGCCTTGTGCTGCTGAAAGCTGATCCTTTTTAACTCTTTAGCAATATTTAACATAGTAGTCAGAGAACAGCTAAAGATTCTCTTTTTACATCTTTTTTCACTGACAGATAAACACGCAATAGGCGTTAAAGTTACATTACCAATTATTGACTCCATTTTTTTTGCTGAGATTAAAAGTTTGACAGGCAAAAATATGGTCTATTCAGCCCAGAAAGCATGGGTAGAATTAAATAACCTTAGCAAGAAGGCATTGGGAAACAGAAGCTTCCTCAGAAGCAAATCCTCCAGTAGTTCTTTGTAGCTGAATTATCTTTTATTACATTTTTGTGTCCTTTTGGGTACACAGTCTATGAATTAAAAGTCTGATAGGTAGACATGATAAGAATCCATAGCTTCATATTAAAAGGAACCTTAATTTGAAACTATGAAATAGTGCAGATGTGAAGATTGTGTTTAGATGTGATGTTAGGGATATGGTTTAGTGCTGGCCTTAACAGTGTTAGATTACTGTTTAGACCTAAGGATCTCAAAAGATCTCTTCCAACCTAAATGATTACATGATTCTATATAGTCCTGAGTTTTTTGAAAAATCAAATTGATATCATTTCATACTGGATATCAGGAGATAACATTTTTTGTTCAAAGTTAAAATGTTAATTATTCAACATTTTATAAAGGAAAATTTTCCTGAGGCCTTCTAGAGGCTTTTTCTTCCTAAACCCTTGAGAAGAAGTATTCCTACACCCTTCTTCCTTCATAGCAGCGCCATAGAAGCATATATGTTCACATGCATGAGTGTTACGTTGATATTTCTGTATAACTTGGGGTTTATAATTCTATGTTACAGGCATGATTTAAATAAGACACATGAAAAAGATACAAAAAGAAGCATTGAAACAGACTTCATTTAAAGGGAGCTGCAGGAGCATGACTGGTCCACGAGGGAGATGTACAAGGAGCTAAGGGTGACAGGCAGGGCAGGCTCCTGGGCACAGTTCTGCATGATCTGAGCTGTACCAGGTTGGTGATAGTGACAAGTTCTATCTACAGTCACAGAGGGCAAGGAAATGAGCCATGTCTTGGGGCCATCCATCAGGCAGGTCCAGAGACTGAAAACAGTGTGACCTATAGCACTGATCTAAGACCCATTTTGGAAGATCAGCTGGGACAGCAGAAAGCAGGACTGGGCCCAGTCCAGGTTACAGGATATGTTTGCTATGTTCAAGCCTATCCTTTCATTAAAGACAAATAATAGTCCCAGGGAGATGGTCAGGGCCAGTAAGCTTTGGAAGGTCACTCAGGTCCCTGACAAATGGTTGTCTTGTGAGTGCGTATCATATTGGCTGACTTCTGACTTGAAAATAACTGTCAGATCTGGCCAGGTGAGAAATTGGTCTTATTATAATATATCCATATTACTGAAGAGTTTTTCAAAATTTATGAAAACACTGGAATTAAGATGAAGATGAATAGTGATGCTAATTATGATATTTGCTAACTTCAGAATACCAAACCTGTAAATATTTTTTTCCTGGAATCAATTTCTTAAGATGATATTTAAATTAAGTCAAGTTTGTTTTTCTTCTTTTCCTCCTTTTTTTTGTCCCCTCATTTTTCTGTAGCCTTCTCTTCCCCGCTCCCTCCCCCAGCCCTGTGCTCTGTAGGCAATTAAGTTTTGAAACTGAAAGAAACAAGCGAAAGGAAATTATAGCCTCTAGGAACCAGCTGTGATCTTCACATCATCTGAAAATACAAGATGAGAAATGTGTCCAAGAAGGAAGTATTTGATTTTGTAAAATCTCTGATTCTTCTTTTTAAAGAAACAGCTAAAACTTCTAAGAACTTCACACCTTTATTCTGTTTTATGTGTCCCTTTATATGGGGCTGAGGAGTATCAGATGAGAGGAAAGGAACTTCTTTAATCTTCAGTATAAGAAAGAAGATGCAGAGAGGGAGGGTTGTGGATTGACATTCACTGGTCTCCAGGTGTTCACCAACCCACTCTATCACATTCCCTCCTCAACAGGATGGAGGAGAAAAATGATGAAATATTTGTGGGTCAAGATAAGAACAGGGAGAGCACTTAGCAATTACCATCATAGGCAAAACAAAATCGACTTGGGGAAATCAATTTCTTACCAATCAAACAGAATAAGTTATGGAGAAATAAGAACAAATTTTTAAAAATTGCACCTTACCCCTGCCTTCGTCATAGGCTCAACTTCCCTCTTGACTTTTCAACATCCTTCCTCCAGGCAGCAATAGGGACAGGTTGTAGCCATTGCTATAAGTTCATTGCATGATTTTTCTGCTTCTTTCTTCTCATGTTCTTCCCCTGTTCCAATATGGAGTCTCTCCCATGCGAGACAGTCTTTCATGGCTTTCTCCAACATGAGTCCTTCCCATGGGTTTCAGTTCTTTGGGAACTGCTCCAGTGTGTGTTCTTTCCATGGTGCGCAGTCCTTCAGAAACTGACTGCACCAGTGTAGGTTATGGAGACCCTGAGAGGCATTCCCTGAGTTAGGGAGACACAAGAATCTTCCCTAAAAGTTGTCAGACCCACTGGCGCCTTCCCTGTTCCTTTGTCCTTCAGCCACTCCCTCCCTATTTCCCCACTGGCCCTCTCTTTGTATTGTCCCTACACCACTGTTCAGCCCTTACCTCCTGATAACACAGAAACCTGGACTCTCCCCATGAGTCCTGCTTTTTGCACCCTGAACATCTTACCACACAGCTGAATTAAACATCTGTGGATACCATGCAAAGGCCCTTTTTGCTTCCTTACCCTGGACTTTACTAGCAGCTATCTTGGCTGCAGCAGTGGGTCCTGTCAGCAGACCTTCCCCTAGCATGGCCTCCTCTCCATGGGGCCTCATGTCCACATGTCCACTGTCAGAAACCAGTTCCTATGCAGGATTTCCATGAGGTAACCTTCCTTCAGGATACAGCCTGCTTCAGCATGGAATCCTTCATGGTCAGCAGCAGGGCAACCTGTGTTACCATGGGCTGCAGGGAAATCTCTGCTCTGGTACCTGGAGCAGTCCCTCCCCCTCCTTCTACCTGACCTTGGTGTCTTCAGTGTTTTTTATCACACATAATCACTCTTTCTCTCTCAGCTGCTGCATATCTATTTAATACTTTCTTAAATATGCAATCACACAGACACTACCAATGTTTCTGACTGGCTCAGCTCTGGCCAGCATCAGGTTCATCTTGTACCTGACTGGAACTGTCTCTGTCCAACTTGGAGACAAGTTATGGCATCTTCTCACTGAAGTCATCTCTGTAGTTTCCCACCTGGAGAAGCTTGCCATGAAAAACAGTAAGAGATATGGTCCCAATAAAAGTATTAAGGCTGGATGACTCATACTGTTTCTGGAGAACATAATTCTAAATACTGGCAATCAACAAATATTTCACTTTCTTAAACCTCCTCCTAGCATTTATGGTTTCCTATATTTCTTATTCTTAGGAAGTATCTAGTTTTGTAGTGGAACTAATTTATAAACCTTGTTTCCCTGTCCTTTTTTTACAGCTTTTCCTGTTTCAAGCTTTTCTCAAATAGAGCATCCTAAGTGGCCAAACAAATTCTGTTAGACAAAGAGCAATACCACTGATCATTCTCTACACAGAGCATAAATTGATTTAAAAAAGATGGAACTGTACTCTAGAAAGCATTAATACTTTTTTGAATTAGTGATGGAGGAAACCTATTTTGGTGTGCATGAACCGTATCACTTAGCATCATCTGTAATAAAAGATTTGGACTGATGTCATGCATATGGATGAAATAAACAGATGATGTTTCCTAGAAGAAAAGATCAAGATGTCAAGAGAAAACAGAGTAAGAACAAGAGGCCAAATGTAACTTACAGGAATATTAACAGAGTAATAAAAATTCAAATCTTAATGTTTGTACAAATGATATTTGCAGAAATGCCTCAGGAATAACACATCAGTCTTCACTGCTGGCTAACCTATGGTCAGTACCCAGGATGGTAACGCTAACACAAAATCAGATTTTTCCAAGCTTTCCTTAGGCCTACTCTTAGACATCAAGCAGTGCTGTCTGTCACAGGACAGAGCCTGTAACTGTCTCAACTTAAAGCAGGCAAAGAAGGAAGATAAAACTTGCAGGGTAAGTGCATTCAGATTGTCTTTCTCTAGAAATGTGCTCCAGTTTAGCCGGCTCCAAAGGAGTGGATTTCCTGATACTGACATTTCATACCCCACACAGACATGTACACTTACAGAAGCATACTACATTAAAATGAAAGGTTGCGTATACCATCTCAAACTTTTCAGGATGAAGACTTACTTTTGCTCATTCCGGTTCTGTAGGATTTCTAAGACTGAGGATATAACTTTGTTGACATATTTCAAAACTGATAAATTTAATTATATTTTTACCACTTTAAAATGTTTTTGATACTAAATGGCATTCCTATAGAGTGTAAAAATATATGAATTAATCTTCCTATTCTCCCTGTGATTTATGATATATCGTTCATCACCAAATGTTGTTATTTGCCACATAATTGGCATGCCAAATAGACCTCGTTTGGATTTTTTTTTTCTGAAAGATAATAATTTTGAAGGGAGCATAAAGAATATCAGCCTAGAGAGTTAAATTATTGAAAAAGCTATAAGCAACTGACAATGGAACCTTTTATTGCTAAATACCAAGAAGGTCTCATAGGCAGTGTGTGATAAATATGAATCCTTCAGGATATACAAAGCAAACCTGAGAAACAGACTGACAAGAATGAGTTTGATAAAGAGTAAGTAATAAAACTGATAAAGAGTGAAACAAGCTAAAAGAATTTGATACCACTTTCCTAACTACCTTCCAATAATAAGTATCAAAAAATTGAAGTAAAAATGAGGATTTTTTTAACATAATACTCTAAGAAAAACACAGTAATAGTCTGCTAAAAGACAAAATAAAATTTATATTTTGAAAATAATTATCTGTACATATGTGATGGAAGATTTCAAAAATTTGAGAGAATTTATACATTTAACATTGAGAGAATTTATACATTTAACATTGAGAGAATTGCAACATTTAACAAAATTTTGGGATTACTTTAAAGAAAGTAATGGAGACATGACATAAAAAATACAAGTTGCACAAAATTATTTCAGTGATAAATAAGCTTTCTCGGAAATTAATGAGATTTTTAATTGACTTCCAAAAAACTCAAGATAAAATTCCCAGTGGAAAATTTAATTAGGCTATTATTGCTTTCACTAAAAATTATAAAGCATTTCACATCCAGGTATTTGAAGACCTGAAACCTCTTAGCACTAGTTTGGCAGTTTTTCATGGATTCTGGGACATGGACATGTGATTGCAAAGTTCATGTGACATGAGTAGGTGGCAGTGCATCCAACTCTGAGCCATACTTGCTTTAGAGCAATAATATTCACCAAAAAAATGTCCTCATATCCTGGTTCATCTAAAATCTCATGATTTATTACAGCTCATCAACAGATTAAGTGGACACTTTCTTAAAGCATCAGTTCCATGGACAGCTGGATTCATAAACATTCAAGAGCACATAACAGTTGAAAACCTCTGTGCATGTTTCAGCTTATTTTCCCTGGTTCAAACAAACCTGCTTGACTCCATATCCATTTCTTGCTATGTTAATGGTTCCAAACTGGAAGTCTGGTATTTCTATCTCTCCCAGCATGGAGGCTGTTTGTCTACCAGGCTTTCTGTTCCTGATATAATTTCTATAATTTCTTTTTTTGTTCTCTTTTCTTCATCAACTGTCAGTTAGACACCCCTAATTTACAAAAAAACCCTGCAAAACTTCCCCCAAAAAAACAACCAAAACCAAAAAAAAAAAACCCACCTATCTGCTTTATGAGAAAAGCACAAGTATTGTTATTATCTATTAAAGGTTATATATTTTAGCTACAGAACCACAGACACCTTTAGGTTGGAAAGGACTCCTAAGATCATTGATTCCAACCTTTGACCAATCACCTCCACTTAGTGCCACATCCAGTCATTTCTTGAGCATCTCCAGGGATGGTGACCCATCACCTCCCTGGGCAGTTGGTTCCAATTTTGGCAAGCCTTTCAGGAAAGGAATTCTTCCTAGTGACCAAGCTGAACCTCCCTTGGCACAGCTTGAGGCCCTTTACTCTTGTGCCACCACTTGTTGCCTGAGAAAAGAGCCCTACCTCCACCCAGTCACAACCTCCTTTCAGGGAGTTGCAGCACGATAAGGTCTCTCCTGAGTCTCCTTTTCTCCAGGCTAAACATCCCCACCTCCCTCAGCTGCTCCTCATATGACCTGTGTTCCAGACCCTTCACCAATTCTGTTGGTGGACTTTTCTCCAGCACCTCAGTGTCTTTCTTGTCATGGGGCCCAAAACTGGGCACAGGACTTGAGGCGCAGCCTCACAGTGCCTACTACAGGAGGATGATCCTGCCCTGGTCCTGCTGGCCACCCTATTGCTGATACAGGCCAGGATGCCTTTGGCCTTCTTGGTAACCTGGGCACACACTCACTTGTGTTCAACTGCTGTTGACCATCACCCCCAGGTCCTTTTCCACTGAAGCACTTTGCAGGATCTTCCCCAAACCTGTAGCACTGCAGGGGCTGTTGAGAGTAATATTCATGGGGGGTTTTGTTAAATTAAACAAGGGCTCTCAGATCTGGGTAAGTATTAGGTATACAAGGATTTTGTCAATGTGTCACATTCAAAATACAATGTATAGTCTAAAGTATAAAAAGATAATTCCCAGTCTGAAATACAAATAATGCATCTGAAATGATTCTCAAAATCATGCCAATGGAGGCTGCTTTTTTTCTTTTTAATTTTTTTCCCTCTAAAACTAATTAAATTTTAATATGAAAACCCTTGTAGATTTTACTTGGCTCATATATTTCATCTGTTTCATCAGCTGGCTAAAGGTGAAAATATCATATTTTTCCTACACATCCAAGGTTTACAGGTGAAGTAATTTAAAGAAAATTTGTATTTTCAAAATGTCATTAGGGACTGCAGAAATTAAACCCATTCGGAGGAAGGGCTATCTCAGAACTTTTAGTGTTATCTTTCTCCACTTTGAATAAAATTATTATGATTTTTCTGTCCTCAGAAGTAAAATAGAGAAGTATTTCTTCTCTCAGGCTCACCTAATCATGCAACTTTTGTTTATTTTATCTCAGACAACTCTCTGATCTTTACTTCAGCTACTGAATTAAATGTGCTGCTGTGGCATAACTGTTCCCTCTTTTAAGTTGTGTTCTAATATCTTAATGTTTGATTTTTCAGACCCTAGAAAAAGTTCTTGCTTTTGAGGACAAAAATGAGCATGTCCATGTTTTAACGATTTAATTTAAATGTAAATGAAAATTTTGAGTATAAATGTTTTTAATTCCTAGGCCTGATCAGGTCCAGATAAAAGAAAAAGTGAAAGGGAGTATGCTTATCCGTGGATAAAGAAATTTGCAGAACTAAAAACTTTCTAACAATTAACAAAATCTAAACAATCTAACAATCTAACAAAATCTAAACAATCTAACAAAACCAAAAGGTTTCTAACAATTTGAATATTTCTTTAAAATTATTTAAGAAAATGGTTAATAAAATAGGTCATAAGGACAAACCTGTTACCTGTTACTATTTCTGTAAAAGTTAGAAATATTTCAAGTTCAGACCATTTGAAATTTGTTTGAAGTATTTCTTTAATTCCACAAATATAAGTATTTTATACTTGTAGTGAACCATTCAAACCACACAGAACTGGTGGAAGGTAAGGACTAAGGCCTACTTTTGTTATTGTGAATTGGTACATTGTATCTCAAACTGAGCTGCTTTTTTTGGGCTTCTCAGGCTTTGTATTTATGTCAGGAAGCACAGTGCTTTGTCCAAAAAGGCCTTTGAATTTGGGATAAGTTATAGAATGAAAACGTCTTAATGACAACCGCCTAAATACTTTGACCATTCTAATCAAAACCATTATCTATATAATGTGAAAACAGACAGAAATAGAAAATTTACACTTTACAACCCTTTTACTGTATACTGATAAAAAGAAATATATATTTATGTAAAGTGATAAAGCACAAACAAAGCATCTGAAGGAATATTATCCTTGATAACAATTTTCAATATAGCTAGAAGGGTATTTTTTTAACTTTGCATATCTGATATTACCAGATGACTAAATATTGATTAGAATGCATTCTTTATAAATCATTTTCATATCTGAAATAGTTTTTCCTGGAGATTTCTGTTTCCTTAGAATCTCATTTGAAAATCAGTACTGCAATACTGGTTAGAGTGACATTATAATCTGGAAAGTGACTGTCACTTTCTTGATCAATAAATATACTCTTCAACTCTTATCTGCTTGGTGACAAGAATGAATTTTTAAAACTTCTTTAGCCATGCTGTGCTAACAGACTTTATGTGTGATGGATTGGATTTTTGTCTCATGGTGTCTATCAGCTGAATTATTTCCTAAGCTTTGCCTCCAAAAACAAGCTCCAGCTGTCTGGGGCTTGTTTACCTCCAGCTTACCTTTGCAAGTCCAACTACGTCAAATAATAAGTTTGTGGATGGACTCTGACAGGATTCTTAAAAATGCACTTATCACAGAGTACGCAACATTTTCTCATGGAAAAATTTGTGCTGGTTTTAGATTACCAAAATATGTATTATATATCCTTACAAATTTCACTTTGTGCTTAGCTTATTATCCTTGTAGCATCAGGAGCTTTCCTTTCAACCAGGAAAAAAGCCTGCTAATATCCAATGGGAAAAAAAATGTAATTGAAGGTCACCTAGTCCAGCAATCCTTCAGTTAGCAGGGAGTTCTTCAACTATATTATCAGGTTGCTCAGAGTCCCATCAAACCTGGCCTTAAATGTTTCCAGAGATGGAGAATCTGCCACCTTTTGGGGTAACATCCTCATAGTGAAATTTATTCTTTCTATCCAGTCTAAATCTATATTTTTTTTAGTTTAAAACATTGCCCCTTGTCCTATTGCAACAGGCCTGGTTATAAAGTCTGTCTCCCTCTTTCTTATAGGTCCCTTTAAGTACTGAAAGACCAGAATAAGGTCTCCCCATTGCCTTCTCCAGGTCAGACAACCACAATTCTCTCAGCCTCTTTTCAAAGGAGACATGCTCCAGCTGGCCCTCCTTTGAACCAGCTCCAACAGGTCCATGTCCTTCCTGTGCTGGGGACTCCAGAGCTGGCAGAGCAGAGGGGCAGAATCCCCTCCCTCACCTGCTGCCCACAGAGCTTTGGATGCAGCCCAGGGCACCTTTGGCTTTCCAAGCTGCATGGGCACATGACTGGGGTATGAGCACCTGGACATGACTCAGATAGGGTCATGACCTTTGGCTGGCTCACGTCCAGCTGCTCATCCCCCAGCACACACAGATCCTTCTTGGGAAGGCAGCTCTCACTCCCTTAATTCCCCAGTCTGGGCTGATACCAGGCCTTGCCTTGATCCCGCATAGTGCTTTGTTGAACCACATGAAATTCCCATGGTCTCACCTCTCGAGCTTGTCCAGGCCCTTCTGAATGGCATCCTGTCTCTCAGGAATGTCATCCTATCCCTCAGGAATGTCAGCCCCACAAGTCAGCTTGGTGTCACTTGCAAGCTCACTGAAAGTGCGTTTCATCCCACCATCTGTCACAGATGAGGACATTGAATGGCACTGGTCCCCCCGAAGAACACCACTTGTCACTGATCTCCATGAGGACATTAGGTAATGGACCACAACCGCTTGATGTGTCTATCCAACCAATTCCTAATCCTCCAAACAGTCCACCTACTAAATTTATTTCTAACTAATTTGGAGAGAAGGATGTGGTAGGGGGAACATGTCAAAAGCTTTACAGAAGTCCAGATAAATCATTTCTGATAAATCGCACCCTTTGTCCACTGATGTAGTCACCCCCTCATAGAAGGCCTCTGGCTTGGCCAGGCAATACTTGCCCTTAGTGAAGCTGTGCTGGCTGTCCCAAATCATCTTGCTGCCTCCTCTATGCCTTAGAGTAGCTTCTAGGAAAATCTGTTCCGTGGGAAGCAACATCTTAAAAATATCCAGATTCTTGTGCTAAAACTGAACTTAGTCATTTTTTGTTTGATTGTTTACTGGCCTTTTAATATAAAGTCAGATGCTAGAGGACGAACAGCTCTGCATCAATTTTCATCCACTGGCCTTTGTGAATTCTAATCCTATACATTGTGGATTCAGTATAAGACTGCCATTTATTTCAGGATTTTAATCCTTCCTTCCTTCCTTCCTTCCTTCCTTCCTTCCTTCCTTCCTTCCTTCCTTCCTTCCTTCCTTCCTTCCTTCCTTCCGCCACTTCCTTCCTTCCGCCACTTCCTTCCTTCCGCCACTTCCTTCCTTCCGCCACTTCCTTCCTTCCGCCACTTCCTTCCTTCCTTCCTTCCTTCCTTCCTTCCTTCCTTCCTTCCTTCCTTCCTTCCTTCCTTCCTTCCTTCCTTCCTTCCTTCCTTCCTTCCTTCCTTCCTTCCTTCCTTCCTTCCTTCCTTCCTTCCTTCCTTCCTTCCTTCCTTCCTTCCCTGTTTGCTTGGAATACACATTCAGCCTTGCTACTGGTTAAAAGTGCAAACAAAAACATGAGCCATGAAAACAGCCATGACCAGATGGGCTCCAGCACACAGGCAGAAGCAATTGCCAGGTCCAGGTGTCTGGGGAATTTTGCAGCTAATCATAGTGTAAGGTTCTCTTTGCCACAATGATATGAATTTGGAAGAAGTGTTTAAATTAAGCTCTCTTGACAGAATCAGAAATATGGAGAAAGCAAGAATATGTGTGTAAATCACACTCAGAAGCTCTTATATATAAACTTATGGATAAAAAAAAGTAACTTTCAAAAGAGTTTTTTAAAATCCATTTTTATTTTTAGTTGTTTTGCAATGTTTTAAAAATGATCTGTTACTGTGTTGCTACAGAACTGTTTTATAGTTTTTATTGCAAGTTGTCAAGAGCATAAGAGATCTACTTTAAGACCACCAATTCCAGTGTTGAGAGAGACTCACAGCAGCCTTTTTTCCCAGGATAAAACTGTAGTTTCTAAATGAAAGGGTCTAAATTCTCTGTTTGAAAATCAGTGCCTTGGTTTTGGTGATCAAAAACCCATTAATTTCCTTTCTAATTCAAGTTTTACTTTACAAAGTATTTAAAATTTCCTTTCAAAAATCTTCTCCAAATGTTCATATGAAAAGAGAGGAGGAGGAAAGCAAAACAGTAACATCAGGGAAGTGGTCTAAAAATAATTTGACAATTGTGCTTCATTTTCAGCTTGCAATTGTCAGTAGGAATGGTTTGCACCTAGAAAAGCATATGGACCTTATAGATACTGAGCAGGATGTTAAAACCAAGTCCAGTGTTTGGCAGGGAACTAAAGAGAAAAAAAAACCCTTAATTTGGAAAAAAACATAGATCAGAATTAAATATATATATATGTTATGGAGTCTTGCAGACTAATGAGATGAATGAACCAACTGGTTCTCTCTTACCAGGTCATTGGAGAGCAAAAATGGGACAATGGTATGCACTGTTCAGATGAATGAGAGAACATTTGCATTGAAAACACCTTCAGCCTGAGAATTACAAAATGGCAGGCTTGCCACAGATTAAAAACCATCATCCAAGAATTATGTTGAACCTGGATTGCCTTGAGGGAAACACATTCTAATACAGACAGCAGATCCTTCAGGACAAAACTCTTCATCTGATAAAATCTGATAAAATTTTATTAAATTGTTTGTGTGTGTTTTTGTTTTTTTGTTTGTTTGTTCAATTAACAGTAGTTAGTAGAATAAATTTCCATCTATCTTTCACTGTAATAATGTTTGTTTCAAAATCTGGTAAAAAACACTGAGACAAATGTGGGAGTTGCTACAAACTTATCTGTGAACTATAGCTAATAGCAAAACCTTTGCAGTCATCGCAATAACTTATACACAACAGAGTTTCCTGATATGATATCATATGGAAAAACATCTGTCTAAGAAACACATATTCTGGCAACTGAAGGTACATCTTTATATGTGTCTAGGAGGACTTTTTCCTTCTTTGAAATGAACATAATATATTATGGGTTGTTCTTAGAGTGAGATAGATTGGCTGAAATAGCAGTGAGGTCATAAGAATTGTATATAAGTATAAATATCTAAGAAATTCTGACTTATGTCATTCTTTTTTCAACAAAATGTGTGCATGTGTGTGAGCAGAAGTAGCAAATAAATGTTGGCTCAATACCTGGTAAAAATGTAAATAGATGAAAGGGATGCTAAATTTATAAATATATATAACACCTTTATGCAAGATTTTACTTTATAGCCTTTAATCTCTCCATTAAAAAGCAAACTAACAATCAATATAATATTTTAGAATTTCTGCACACCTGTAGTCATTTCCCATTTTTCCATGACAGTGCATTTTCACTGCATTAACTTAGAGACTTACGTTTTTGCAAAAGGAAAACTTTGATTACAGGAAATATCAATGCTTCTCAGAAGCTGGAATAGTAAAATCAACCTATTATTTCCCGCTCTGCTGCGAGTGCCTTTAAGCCCAGCATAGACTAACACAATAATGACTAATTTTCAGTGTATTTTTTCAGCTGTTACAATTTGGACTCCACTTAATCTAAGACTTCTAGTTTTTGACATCGGTCATTGGCCCTGAATGGCAGCAATTGATTTTATAGTAAGCAGAATTCCTTTTTCCAAAACAGAAAGAGTTCAGAATCTAAAGGACAGAGGAGGCATGGATACATTTATTCTTTTCTCTTGGCCAATACAGCTTGCAAAGACAATTTGTCACAAACAGTTATCAAGTTATGGCTTATCTACAAAATGAAGGGCATTATGTAATTCCTTCTAGTCAGGATCCATGAAAGGTAGGCTGCAACACTAACAGCAACCATATTTACTGCAGCAGATTCAAGTAATCTATTTAGCTTATTTCCCCATGCCCAAGACTACATGAGTTACTGTTCATAGTACATGTCCCTCTCCTTGGAAGAGAAAGGGAGCATGTATTAAATATATAATTTTTTAGAGTTAAATTTAGGTATGATTAATCACCATTCAATACTTTTGACAAAATCCATATGGCAAAATTGTTTTAGAAACCAAAAGTGAGTCTTAAAGGTCTTGCTCTACAACCCTTTGCTGAAGTTAAGAACAATAATTATTTGAACAACCCTTCTGTAAAGTTAACAATTATTTCAGGTACACTGCTGTGATGCACTAATTTATATTGACTTTTTAATCTTAGGAAAGTAAAGAAAATGGATACACATTTTTGTGACTAATATCCAAACCTGAATATAAATGATGTGGTTTTGTCTTGATGTAGCATATTTAAATTTAGACAGACATGTACAGTAGTGTTGATAAACCATAAACTGCTATAGCATGATTTTAATGTAGTCAGAACAATTGCTCCATCAGAGAGAATAAGAAAAATCTATTTTTTTAATAAAGGGAATACATCTTGAATCTGAAAATGCTAACCCAGGCAGCTGCCTTGCAGTTTTACTGCTGAAATTAGAAAATAAATCAATATATCATCCTTCAACTGGCAAGTGTATTGTAGACATTTATAATGAGCATCTACTCAACAGAACAATATTATTCTACTTCATTTCTATTAATGACATTTACTTTGGCAATAAAATAAGAATTGCAAAGCTTTTGTCAAACATGGAAATAAAAGATTGTGGTCTACATTGAAAACATATTAGACAAAGACCAGGAAATGCATCTTCAGCCTTACAGATTAACATGCCTGTAACCCCCAAAGTTCAAAAAGAGTCTTGAAATCTATCTTTATCAGACTAGCTGCCAAGACCAAAAATCAATCCAAGAGATGAACATTTCTTTTTGCAAGTGATGCTGTGCCACTTTGAGCCATGACATATCATGAAGGTCTCACAACTTAGAGAAAATAGATCAGGACAGAAGCACAGATGGGGTGAACCTGGAAGGAAACACTTTCCTTTAATAAATAAATAAACAAATGCATAAATGAATTCATCCAGTCATAGAGTTTTACCAATGCCTTTTTTCACAACTATGACATTTGTTTTCTTTGGGGTTTGGGGTTGTGTTTTTAGTTT
Organism: Motacilla alba alba; assembly: GCF_015832195.1. Taxonomy (NCBI): domain Eukaryota; kingdom Metazoa; phylum Chordata; class Aves; order Passeriformes; family Motacillidae; genus Motacilla; species Motacilla alba. The sequence goes on from NC_052018.1 coordinate 13,762,863, forward strand.
ATTTTTGTTTGGTTGAAGTTCTAAGGTTTGTTTTTCATATAGGGATAAGGAGATGGCAGGTAATTTAAAGGTGGAAAACTTATTGGTACTGATCTATGAAATTCCCTGTAAAATGTATGTACACACAGGGCATGGAAATATAATAAAGAGGAAAGAGGCAGTTGGGTGCATTTTTGAGAGGAGAGCTGATCTAGCTGCATCCGTGGTGTAATTCCACATGTATATGTTGTGGTTTAACCTGGCAGGCAGCTGAAAACCACAAGGCCATTCATTCACACCCTCATGGTGGGATAGGGGAGGGAACTAGATAAAAAGCTAAATAGGTAGTTGGGATAAATAAAATTGAACCAGACAGAAAATGAAGAAAAAAATAATAATGTTAAAATAATCTGGAAAACAAGAGATGCACAATGCAATTGCCCACCGCAGGCTGCCAGATGCTCAGTCCAGCCTTGAGCAGTGGTTGCCATACCCTGGCCAACCACTCAGAGGTGTTTTTGCTCAGCATGACAGCACATAAAATGGAACATCCCTTTGGCCAGTCTCGGTCAGCTGTCACAACTGCATCCTCTCCCAGCTGCTTGTGGACATCTGACAAGACAACTGGCAGCATGAGAAGCTGAAAACACCTTGACAAAATGTAAATTAAACATCCGTATTCTATCAGTATATTCACATCTTAAATCCAAAGCACAGCACTATACCAGCTACTAGGAATAAATTTAACTTTATCCCAGTCAAATGCAGTACAGTATACTCCCATATTTCTGTTCATGGAAAAGAGTGAAGTGGCCTTCATAGCACCTCTCAAGCTCAAATTCTTCAGATCCTTAGGAAATTGGACAGAAAAGAAGCCAGGATTTTGTAAACAGTTATAGAGAATATCTCTGAACAAAGAAGAAACTGTTGTGGGTTTTGCTTTGGGTGGGATTTTTTTTTTCTCATTGAGTGCTTCTTTATTTGGATTGTCATTAAAGGCACTAGTATTCTACAAGAGTCACCCAAAGGAGGGTCATACAATACTTATTTTGCTAAATATCTACAAGAATTTCTTCTGCAAATGGTGTAACTAGAAACATAGCAAAGAAGCTCTGTTGCTTGGATCCTGTTTACGCCTTTGTTTTGATGGAGGATTGCTCCTTCCCCATTTTGTCATTGAGGCAAATTCAGTAGAGTCAGCATGCCTACCAGTGTATTTCTTTGCTGAAGTAACCAAAATCTTAGAAATCTCAGTTCTGGATCAAGAGTTGTGTTGTCCTCTGAAATTGCCTAGACATCTCAGTATAAAAGCGAAAAATATGCAGAATGCTCAAGAGGGTTTCATCTCTCTTCAGGTTTCAGTGTCACATCTTCATCTGTCAGTCATTCTCTGCTGCATATAAAGGTAAAGCCTTATAAAATAAGAGCCTTGTTACCCTTGTTAAACCATGGGTCAGGCCTGATACTTGGGCTAAGCAGAAACAGACCATGGGAAAGTGACTCAGCTGAATTAGAGGTAGAAAAACAAGTTCCTTAACAAGTTCATTACATGCTCACATTGTGGTTTATGGTGGTTTGTTAAATTATATTTGTCATACTTAAATGGAATGCAACTGATAATGGGCTAACTGCTCAAAAGGGCCTGGTTTTGAAATAAAGCAGCTGTCCTTTGTACCCGCCTGGGGACTCTGCTTCATACAATTCTCCTTAGGCATGTGTGTTAAACACAAATTTGAGTGGTAAAATGTTTATTTTCTGAATCACAGGCAGGTGAGTGGTTGTGCTTTGAAGAAATTGCCATCACTGTGAAAAAAAAAAAAAGTGCTTGAAATCCATAAAATGTATTGAAGACATACAGCACACAATAGAAGAAAAAATATTTGGAATGAAAAACCCAAAAAACCCTAAAAAATCCACCCCAGAAATCCAAATGGAAAACCGACGGCAACAAAACCTAAATACAAGCCCCCTGAAAATAAGACAAAAAAAATCTCCGAACACTAAAACATTTTCAAGATGTAAAAAAATGGTGTAAATAAAAAAAAATCATAAATAACTCACCATGAAGGTAAGATGGTCTCCCTTTTGGTGGCTGTGGAGAACTCAGAGACACCGGAATGTCCTGGCTACACGCAGACAACAGATGCTGAGGTAGAAAACACCTAGCAATCCTACTGATACACCACTGAACTATTCTCCACTTCCAGAACTGTTAAAGCCATGGATTCATACATGTAACAACAGATAGATATGAGTAAACAAAAATACCACCAAACCATTTAGTTTGGGTTGTAGTCCTCCACATGGTAAGTGAAGCTGATATATTTGTATTAATACCTGTGTCATTATCCTGAAACTTTTTTTTTTTCTCTAAGAGCATATTCCTTCTGATTTCTAAATATGAACTTCAGAAGATTTGCAGATGATTGTTTTCCACACACTTTAGAGAACAGAAATGGTTTATCAAGTGACACCAGTAAGTAATCTGACAGAAAAAAAAAAGGAAACCATTTGACTCAGACTGTAGGTAGAATTTACTCGAGTTTCTACCTATTCGGGTAGAATTATATCATAATTATTATTATTATTTTTAAACAATATATAATATTATATAATATATAATAATATATAATAATAATTAACATTTCCAGGGACATAGGTGAGGAGTTCTGATGGACAATATTGCAGACAGTCCAAAAATATATTTTTACAAACAGCTTAGGTGTCATTTGTTTCTCTAGCATGCATAAATTGAAAATAAGCTTTGATTGCATTCAAAAGAATAGGACAAATCAGATGCTGACAGAGACAAAACCAAATTTTTAAAAAATGGAGGCACAGAGCTGACAAAGTGTCTATCTACATAAACACCTCAGATTAAAATAGGGTAATAAATAGAAAGAAACAGAAGACAACATCAAAAGATTTCATTTTGAGTGTTCACTTGTACACTTTTGTGGTAACTAAAGTTGGAGAGTCAAAGGTGCTGGTTTAAAATTTTACTAGTCATCACACATTTTATTTGCATTACAAATAGTTCAAATTGAAGAAATGAGTGCAGGTTAAATATAAATGATTAAGCATTATGTAACAACTCTATTTTAAATGTAGATTATGAATTGAAAATATTTTTTCCCTCACATAGTTGCAGTTTAAGAGATTATTATAAAACTCCCCCAAATTAAGTCATTTGTAAAGAATTTACAAAAACAACACTTGACAGCACCACATCCTATTACATTATCCATTACTTCTAATCAAAATTCTCTTTTTACAATCTTTTTTTTCCCCTCCACTATATTCTTTATTTTTAACCATGTAAGTTTAACTTTAAAGAGGTGTCCTTTAGGTGTTCTGATGAGTTTGTTGCATTGCTACAATAATCTAATCTGCCAACATTCATAAACTTCTTCAGCAGAAAGGTTTTACTTAATTTAATTCAGTACTGATATGTCAGCTTTAATTTTTACTCTGCTTCTCAAAGCTGATAAGAAGAAAATTCTTTAACAACCCCAGGTACTTAGCTCATACTAATAAAACGTCTTCTCCTTCCCTGCAGGGACAGATTTAATATTTATTACTTCACTGATTCTACATGTGCAGTAAGTATAATGTCCACTTTTTCTGAGCCATGACAGAGTTCAACAGCAGTTCAGAGAATTCCCTGCATCATTTTACTATTACTAACATCACACTTCTTTTATTTGCATTACAAATAGTTTGAACCACAGAAATTAATGCAAGCTGAACATAAATGATTAAACTTGATGTAACAAGTCAATTTAAAATGTAGATTGTAAATTGACAATATTCTTTCCCCTCAGATAGTTGCAGTTTAAGAGATTGTTATGTTTCCCCAAATTTAAAGTCATTTGTCATGAATTTACAAGTGTATCACCTGACAGCACCACATCCTATTACATTATGGATTTCTTCTAATCAAAATTCGTTGTACTGAGCTTTCATTACACTTTCCAAACTAAACCAACTGGTTCAAATTTTTCATTCTGAGCCTGCAACTCAGTTTTTTTTAAGTTTTTCAGTGTTTTGTGTCTGTACTTGTTCGTATTTTCTGAAATCACAGACAAATAAGCAAACAAACATGAAAATCAAAACCAAACTTCTTAAAAAATTTGCTGAAGATTAATTTTTGAAACAGATTGCTCACTACTAAAAACAATTTTCAATTTGGCATTGTGATGCTATTTAACAAGCTATAAAAGTATACTCATTTTCATGTTGTGGTGTTCTTTAACAGCAGATATGTGGGTTTGATAGATTTTAATTTTTTTCTTTTCCCACAAAAAACTTTCAATATCTGCTTGAGTTTCACTAATTGAAATTTATCATTAAAAGTAGAAATGCTGAGTTGAAGAAATTCTGCAAACATTCATTAAAATGGATTAAGTCTGCAAATATGTTTATTTTTCTTCTATAAGTATTCATCATGCCACCCCTGAGGAATGCTTGGGTGCTATCTGGAGAAAGTCAGCACGAGTCAAGACTGCTCAGATGGCTGCAGACCAGTGTTGTACCTGTGCCACAGCTCTGTGTCATCAGCTAAAAAAGATATTGCGTATGGATGGCACAATATGGATGGCACATGGTATACAGATGTCTTGAAATATTTTGTATGAAGATATCTTGATACAAACACAGAACATAGAAGTGGAAATTTAGGAAATAAAAGGAACAACAGGTTTCAAGGTGTTACAAAAAGATTTTCCTAGGTTTCCTTAGTACTTGGTAGAAGGAAATGGTTGCAGACAGTCAGTGTCTCAGGAGAGTTATCTGGACCAATGGAATGCGCTGCACTGTCTAGAAATTCCATACCATACAAGAAGACAATTCCCAACCATGTAGGAAGCTTGACTATCAGTCTTCTAAGAGGCTAAAATTTGATAAAATAAACCATGCCTATCAGGGCATGAACACAACACAGATTCACAAACAGGTATATTTTAGAATACGATAGATAGGACATTTAAAATATTTACTTTTTCCTATTTCTACAAACTCTTGTCTTATTTTGTTGTCTGAAACATGTAAAGAATAAATCAGTCTCTGAGCTTATTATCTGAAGTCTTTTCGCTTCAATGTATCTCATTTTTAGTTGTAATATTTTTAACAAAAATTTATCTGGAGTCAGCTTGGACAGGTGTTTTCTTCCCTTTTGTCCAAAAAGTGAAGAAAGTCCTGGTGGGAATATTGTTCTCAAATTTGTTATCAGCATGTGCAAAAGCTCTTTAAAAGGATAACGTAGGAAGCATACCTACAGAGCACTGTTCGACAAGTTAAAAAAAAAAAAAAAATTAGTTGTGCTTCTCTACTCCATTTTGTCACTAGCTCACTTCAGATGGCATGTCTGTTTTAGTCATGCTGGGAGAAAACCCTTAAATCTGTTTTCAAAATTTAAAACCAAAGCTGCTAACTATGCTAAAAACAAGCAGAAACTGTAGTGCCCTACAGTGCTGTTCCTTGCTGTACATTCAGATAATGGTGACACATTGGCAGTTTGAAGCCTGAGGAGAGTATTTGTAATTCCTGTAATATTTATCCCACTATGGAGTGCCTGTCAGTTAATAACCATAGTTCTGACCTTTCTCCATTTCTTGTCAATAATTTTTCAGATTTTTCTTTCCAAAATGGGTAAAGAATCCTACACAGCATCACGGAATGTAGTCTTCAAGTGCAGAACTTCAAGAAATATTTTACTATTTTTCTTTAAAAGGTAATAAAAGAGGATTAAAAAGAACTCTTAAGAAGTTCAGCCAAAGACAGAATAACAAGTTTATTACCTAAAGCATTTAGTGAAGGCATTTTAGAATTATATTAAAGGTTTGGCTAGAAGTTGGCAAAAATTATGGATTAGAATGTTTTATTTCTCTGCTGTTCAGGAAGTAAGGCTTCACATGTATGGTTTGCAAGTAAATAGAAAACTACTTTATTTTTAAACAAAACAACATTATTCATGTTTCCTTGGGCCATTTTGGAGACGTGTGAGGAATCCAGCTATTGCAGCACTTGTCTCATTATTGAGTACAGAGAGCAGCCACACTCTTGGCTACCAGTTGCTGCTTTCATAGTCACTGAAATTAATTTAGGTGTTAGTGTCCAATGTGTCATGTATTCTCTTCTACCCATGGAAAGACATCTTACTAATACTTCTTTTACTGTTATTGCAGCATCTGTGAAACTATAGTGCTTTAGTCTCTGATAATTTAGTTTTGAATTAATACTCTGGAGAGGAATATATTCTGAATCTCTATAGACCAATGGATTAAATAACCCAGCAACTTGAAGGTAGAAAAACACAAACAAGCCTTGGAATGGATCATGGCAAAAACCAGAATGCACTTCTATTTTAAGAGCCTATTCTGCAAAACCTTGGCTAAGGACAACAATATTATATTTCATTTTTTCATTATTAAAAATGCTGAGACTTGAATGACACTCGAGTGTTAGTTTATCCTGGTTTTATTTTCTCTTTTATTCAACTCATTAAAAATTACTAAGCAGATCATAATTTTCCTCAAGTTTTCTTGCATTCACTAAAACAGTTCTGCTATCCAATTCCTTCTTATCAAAATCTGCTCAGAATACATATTAACTAGTGAAGAAGGAAAAAAAAAATTCTTCCGGATCAGAGCTTGCAGCTTCTCATAAAAACCTAAACCAGCATGCACAAGAGCAATTTCTGCAATCAGCAAGCTTTCTATGTGAGACCTCAGAACCTGAGCTTCTTTAGTGCTAAATGGTGGCACTGCAACAGTCAGTGGTCCGTCCATCACACAGCGAATTTATTCAAACCATACTGGTCCTGTGAGACAAAGTTACCAACATCTCATCTTTTCTCCACATTCACAAAGACAGTCATTCTTTTAGTTTTGTCAGACATGATTTTCCTGCAATAAATCTGTGAGAAATATTCCCAGTCACCTTTTTGATTCAGTACTCTCTTCCTCATTATTTAGACCCGCTGTCATATGTAAGTTCAGGCAATAAACAGATATTTCTAAACTGTTCTCAAAAATGTCACCATTGTATTTATTTACAGTCTTATGGAATAAAGTCAATTCATTAGTTAATGTTAAATCTCTTGTACTTGTTTCCAAAATCTCTTTAGGCATATGTTGAATCATGAATCACGCCCCGCCCCCCCATCATTCTTAAAACCTCAAGATCCTATTCAGTTGCTAGATCATTTGAATAATAAGAAAAATATGTGAGAAAGCTACTCAATTTTTCTATGAGACCAAAACAATCCTTTGGATCCATGACTAATTTTTGTCCAAATTATCTTTGCATTTCTATATTAAAAATATGTATCAGATCATAGATAGAAGAAGCCCAAAAATATTACTGAGAACAGCTCTAAGTGTTATGCATGTGGATTTGCTAATAAACTACGAACAGGATAGAGAACAACCCATTAAATAGTTAGAATTAAATTTTGCTCTGTTGCTTCATTCACAATTCTCTGTGCACAGTGAATAAGTCTTGTGAAAATAAATGTATGATAATGCTATTAAATACATCATAGCAAATATACATTAGGGACTAAAGTATGCTCAGGCATGATGTTCCCTCATATTGCCACCTTGATTATTTATGCAAGGTAAATTGCAGCACTCAAACATAAATAAAAGTAGCATTGTTAACTTTCTACTCACTTTCTACTCACTAGGGTTTTGCCTCTCATTTCTGCATTTTTCTATAGGTCTCTTTCCTACAACTAGATTAATAAATAGATTTATGCAACTTGCAAGGCCCTACTTACCAAGATTCATAAAGGCAAAGCTCAATAAGGAACACCAGGAATTCTGTCTGTCCTCAGCTGTATTTTACATGCCATGGAATTTACCCTTTTATTTGTCTAAAGCACATCTATTGGAAATAAATCCAGATCTCCAGGCATCAAAATATAGTGAGGATCTAACAATTTTCTTGGCATTTTATTGCAATTATTTATTATTGTTCTTTTTTTAAAAAATCATCATTAACCTCTCTATTTCAGAATATTCAGAGTTTAAGTTTCTGGTACTTATTTCTTCTTTCCTGATAGATGTTATAGCCCTTGGTATGTAGTGGTTTTTTATGAGTTAGGATATTTACATTCAGTCATGACGTTACCTCTCAGTCTTTTGATAAAAGGTAGGTAGAGATCACCACAACGTCTGTTTTGGTAGATTTATCCCTTAAACATGTTTTTTTCCACCTTTACAGTTTTTACCATCCTAAAATTTCTCTCAGAAGGTGAAATGCAGAATGCCCAAATAGCTATATCATGTAGTGTCACTGTCATATTTTCTGAAAAATCCTCTTTGCCCAGGATTCTTCTCCTGGGAAGCTGAGAAGCCTCAGAGTGTGTTGCTGCTTTGGAATGTGATTTGGAGATTGTTTATCCAACATGTGAATTGTTTTAACTTAATGACAAATCAGGGTCCAGCTGTGTCGGGACTCTGGCAGCAGTCACAAGTTCTTATTATTCATTCTTTTTAGCCTTCTGTCTGTATCCTTTCTGTATTCTTTTGTATAGCTTTAGTATAGCATTCTATCATATCATATCATATCAATCATATCATATCATATCATATCATATCATATCATATCATATCATCATATCATATCATATCATATCATATCATATCATCATAAATCAGCCTTCTGAAAACATGGAGTCAGATTCTCAATTCCTCCTCTGTCTGGTGCACCTGTAAATGACACAATGTTGCACAATGAATCTCGGAGTTTTTGATGCACAATATCATTCACTGTGTTCTTTCTGTGTTTATTTTCACATTATTATTTAATTTCTTGTAATTTTTTTTCTCTGAAGAGAATTTGATTTATAAACTAATTAACAAACAGAATACTGTATTATTTTCATAACTGAATGTGTTACTCAATATGAGTTTGCTAGTTTAGTTACACTGCATATCACTAATTACTAGAATTGGTTTAATTTAAAACAAGGATGTAAAATGAGAAGATTTTTACATTGATGCTTATTTTATTTCTGAACGAGGTTTTAATATAATTTACTACTAACTTGGCAATAAAGATACCTTGGACACTTCTAATAAAGCAAACAGATTAGTAATATTTGTGGATGCCTTTCTATCAGATGCAATGGGAATAGTTGTTTCAAAGCTAATGAAGAGTCACTGGAAGAAGGAGAAGAAAGTTCAACAGATGGAGAAAATTGCTTTTTATTCTTCTATTTTAAGGTCTGTAAGTTAGAATTTGTTAACTCACTGGAGTATAGAATAAATCTCTGTAGATAACTATTATTGGAGTGCTTTGTCACTGAGGCATAAGAACCAATATTGTGGAGCATTATTCTTGTGATGTTTTGGTATATATAGCCCCTCAGTAACATTTCCATTTGTACTGCTGACAGGCCTTAATTGCACTCTTCCGAGGACAGCATTATGCGATATGGTACTTGTGTTTCTCCCAAATAGTAGCAATAATGAAGGAGTGAAAGCCTTCAAGAAACATTTATGGGCAAGTTAAAACTGGTAATAAAAAAATTAAAAGTTTGAAAATGAAAAATTAAATTGTGACTTTACATTTGGGAAAAATTGGAGACTGTTTTATGCCCTGTTTATTAGGCATATAGTGTACGCTGCTGGCTGATGTTAATACCAACAACTATGAGAAAAAGGTCTGTGAAAAAGGTGATAACAGTGGTCAGAGGTCATTAGATTCATAAAAGAAGTAGGTCTGGAGGGATCAAGTTCATCAAACACAACCCACAGTCCTGAGTGTTTCCCAGTGAGAGACATGGTACTTTGAATTAGACCCCAGCTCCATGAGGATTTGTCTGTCCTGTGCCCCAGGATGGAGATGCAGGGTGGTGCCCTAAAGCTGGGGTCAGGATGAAATGAGATGAGCTGCATGAGCCAGGGTGGTGAGATGTCCACAGGGCCATCGTCCATCTGGGGACTGTGTTTCAGCTCTGGTGCTTGCCCCTGCATCTGTCCATGCCCTTCATTCATGGCCATGACCTTCCAGATGGACCTGATTATAACTCCAGTTCTGGAGCTGAGCTTCAGTTCTGGTTTTAGAGACAGTGACTGAGTGTCTGCATATTGGCAGTGAAATGCTGGGGGAAGAAGCTCAGTAGAGCAAACGAGTAGACAAGGAGTGGGTTTTGTTGGACCATGTCAATTCTCTAGAGTTGTCATTTGAGTTGCTCACCCAAGGATTCCTCAAAAACAGTGGGGGGAAAAAAAAGCACACTAGAGAGATTCATCCTATCAAAAAAGAGGCTCTGAAATACAATTCAGATAAATGGCTTATTTGTTTCTGAAGATAACTGGAACATGGAGAGATGAGCAGAAAGCTGAGCAAAATAGAAACAGTCCAGACTCTCCCAATGTGAGTGAGCATTGTCACAGGACTCCATAAGAAGCCTAGAGCAGAAAACTAAACACTTAGACTGAATTATTGACAGAGTAAGAAACAAAGCAGAGCATCAAAAATAAATTTTCACTTTATTAACACTATGATCAGGAAAAAAACCATTCTGTTCTAAGCAGCAGCATTACATGGAACTGTCTCTTCATTGTACCTTACCAGTAACTAGCATAACCTAATGGACAAAGAATTTTGGGCAAACAAGTCAAAATGGAAGACAAAATATACTCAAGCCAATAAAAATAAATATTTTCTAGAATTCAGATAATACAAAATAGAAATATTTCAAAAAATAATTAATTAAATACTTCACCAGAAGCTTTATTTACTATGGCATATTTCAGAAATGTTAACTACTCTTCGAGTGTAGTGATATAAGTTAGCAGCAAAATAACAGTGCTCAAGCAAATCTTAAATGAGTATACATCTGAACCTCAGAGAAAAAATTAAGCAAAAAGCCCAAACCAAAAGCCCAGCCAAGGTCTTTGGTTTGAGACTGCCTAAAAATAAATACAAATTTATTTAAGTGTGATACTTTCACCCTCAGATCAGAAGCCTAAAGAGCAGGGCAAATGATAGTCATTACCTTGCTTTTATTCATGTCTTAGACAAAAATTCCACTGAGGTCAGTAAGGGAATTATATGTAAGACATGCAAATTAGATGGAAAGTTATTTTATTGCTTGGCAGTTTGTGTAATAAAAAGAAAACAATAAGAGGGGAAAAATTATTAAAATAAAATGACTGTAAAGTAGCTTTTGGTGTAAGTAGCATGGATGTTTTCCTATAACTCAAATAATGGTGAAAGGACTTTAACCTCTTGTAAAGTGCAGTGATCAATTATTGTTTATTAGGGGACTAAATCATTTTATTGATCATAAGAGCATCTCTCCTTTTCAATTGTTTAGTGTTGATTACATCCATAAAGTGATTTAGAGTATTGCAAATTCAGTCATTATTCTGGAGATAAACTTGAAGAGTTCAGGGTGCGGTTTTCTGTATTTGGTAGGATTCCTTTCACAGTTAGAAGTATCTTATGTGATCCATCTATCTTGAAGCTTTAGTGATTCTGATGAGAATGATTATAGAAATGTTATGTATTGGAAGATCTTGATGCAAGTTTATACTGCAGTTTCCATTATAAACTGTTCTATACTATAAGGCTGAACATTTGCAGAGCCTTGTTGCATTACAAGAACTTTGTATAAGGGTCCTTCTGTACCATGACTCTGAGTAGTAAAAGAGATTGGCTGCAAAGTGGTTTGAAAGGAAAGGTTTTAAAACCTGATCTCCAGTCAGGAGACTGAGATCAACTTTGAATTCAGTAGAAAAAAAAAAAAAAAAAGCTCTCCTTCTAGACAGCTGAGGACACCTTGTTTACTCAATGCAAATTCCTAAGGAAGTAAGGGTTTTAGAATTTATAGAATCATAGAATAACCTAGGGTTGAAAAGACCTTTAAGATTATCAAGTACAATCATAAAACTATCATTGCAAAGCCCACCACTAAACCATTTCCCTAAGTGCAACATCAACACATCTTTAAAATACCTCCAGGAACTGTGTCTTAACCATGTCCCTGGGCAGTCTTTTCCAAAGCCTGACAAACTATTCAGTGCAGAAATGTTTCCTAATATCCAATTTAAGTCTCCCCTGTAGAGGGGAGATTTAAACACACAACTTGTGTCTGTTTCGTCTCTTCCTGTTGCTCATTGCTTTGGAAAAGAGACCTCCTGCTCTCCCATCTCCTTCAGCTGCTCCACATCAGACTTGTGCTCCAGACCCTTCACCAGCTCTGCTTCTGTCCTCTGGACTTTCTCCAGCTCTTCTAGTGTAGTCATGGCCCCAAAGCCGAGGACAGGACTCGAGGTGCAGCCTCATGAATGCTAAGTGCACAGGGACAATTTTTTCCCTTGTCCTGTTGGTGACGCTATTGCTGATACAGACCAGGACGCTACTGGCTTTCTTGGCCACCTGGGCGCGTTCAGCACTTCCAGCTGGGAAACTTTCCAGCCACTCTTCCCCAGCCAGAAGCACTGCAGGGGTTGTTGTGACCCAAGGGCAGGATCTGGCGTTTTGCCTTGTTGAACCTCATACGATTGGCCTCAGCAAATTGATCCAGCCTGTCCAGATCACTCTGGAGAGCCTTCCTGCCCTCCAGCAGAACAACATTCCTTCCCAGCTTGGTGTAGTCTGCAAACTGATTGAGGGTGCACTCAATCCCCACCCAATGTTTTTTAATTCCTATTTACTGCCCACATTACATGTATTGCTGTTGGATGCACTTCAGTTGGGTTATAGATCACACCACTTTTACAGGGGAAGAAGCACTCATTCCTGTGTGACTGTTCTCAGGCATTTTGCCATGGTTTCTAACACATAAATAACTTTTTCATCTTTTCCTCCTATTTCTGTGATTTTGTAATTCTGTAATTCCTCCTTGCAGGCATCTAGAAAGATATAATATGGTCTTTGGATTGTCATCAAGGATGGCCATGGGGCTTTACTTCACCAAAGGTGAATCTAAACATGTGAGAAGAACGCATAATAAACCTGAAGGCTGTAATGTTATGCAGAGCAGCAATAATGGCTGAGAAAATAATTACAGAAGTTAAAATCAAATCATATCCATAGTAACACTTCATTAGAAGACCAGAGAGAACTACCAAGAGATTATTAATAATAAAAAGCTAAATTACATGCACTACTGGATAAAAAAAACAATGTATCCCTCAAAAACCATTTTTGGTATTTTCCATCTAAAATACAAAAATATTACAGAACATTAAAAAAAAAAGAGAGAGAAATGGAACTTCAAATAAGCACTAGGTTAAAAAATAGACAGAAAACTTCAGCTCATTTTCATTAAGCTCTAGTAAGTTCACAAGTCTAACTTTTGACAAATGGTCTCTATCTCACTAATGTTTTATCAATTAAACTGTGTCTTCTGGGAGACTAGAAATTGTTTCTAATGATGTGAGGCAGCAGTGTCTCTTCACTCACAATAAAAGTAGCTTTATTGGCCTTTGCTAATACTAGTGAGATTTCTTTTTGTTAGAAAAGAGAAAAACATTCCATGAATGTTATTGTGGTAAATGCCTGAAAAGGAGACTTCTACAGTCTCTACACTTTTTAATTTCATTTATACAACCTGATATCATTTTTCCAAGACTTCTTTCATATGCTGTATTTTAAAAACTAATTTGGTTTATATATCTTCTTCATTTATGTACTTCAATTCACATTTTTTTAAAATTTAAATACATATAATCAGCAATTCCAATTGGATTTAACAAAAAATAATTAGACTTGTTTTTCTTTCACCCAACAAGGTAGACATAAAAAAATCTTAAAAGGCTACCTTAACACATCATGAATTACCAACAGTAATGATTTTTGTAAAATCAGTAGTAGCAATGAGAAGAAATTGGTAGATACATCCCATTCTATGCAATCCAATTGGTTAGAGCCCAGACAAAGTCAATAATCTTGGAGGAGTTTCTACATTATAATTAGGTTCCACTGACCTCTCTGTTCTGAACTGCTCTGGTTGTGGTCTAGTCTAACATGAATGGATTTTTTTGTATGTTATAAAGGTAAAAATGAGAGTCAGTTGTTTAGGCATGACCAAAATTTCTTTTCCAATAAGTTAGCTAACATATAGTAATACATATAAGATGGTGTTTCCAGTTAGTGTTCTGGTTTGCAATCTCATTGTATACTCCTTCAATACAGGTGACTGCAAAGCAGTTGAGGATTAGTTTAAATAAATTATTCTGAGTGAGAAAGTGATAAAGCGATTGGAAATAATTGCAAGATCACAGTTGTTTGAACTTGGACAATAAGGCAAGTTAAGCGAAATCAGAAAGAGTTTTCCTTAAATTAACTTCCATAGGAGTCACTTGGAGAATTTAGGCCTCTTTTACATTTTATTTAGTGTTTCTACTATTGAAAACATAGAACACAAAAATGGTAAAATGTGGGAAAAGATTGATTTCAGAAATATAAACTGATTCCTTCTCAACCCTTCCCAAACTCATTGATCCAAGATTTTGCCAGCATCCACAGTTCCTAATGCTGTTTTTTATTAATAGATTATTTAATGCTTTAAAGAGATGGAAAAAAATGCTGAAGTCTTTGCCTGAAAGCTAAAGCCACTAGGAAACAAAAACACCTTTAAGATTTATTCTTTCTTTTGGTGCAAATCTTCGTATTAGCCAGAAAATGCACCCTCTCCTTAATAACTTACAGTTGGTAGTGCATGTACTGTAATTTCAGTGCTCAATTTGGGTGTCACTAGAGCTTAGTTCCACTTTCTCTAAATGTAAGCCATGAAAGCTAAACTGATAGAGTCAAGAAATTTTATTTTTCATGTAGATAAGCTGAGTCAATGAAGTTGAATCTCCTAACTTGGGAAGTTCAAAATACCTCAGCTAAATAAGTTAAGAAAAGAGAATTACAAATTTAATTTTCTTGTAGCCAAAATATAATTGCTTTGGATTATAATATCATATTTGAACATTGTACTAATTAGGAACATATTCTATTGCAGATTTAATGACAGATAATAAGCTGCAGTTAGAATGTTCAAAAGTGCAATAGACATTTTATGGAATGTAACTAGCACTACATAGCTGCTCAGAATAATCCATTAATCCCAAACCAGACTTATAATTTTATTTCCTAAATGAATAATACTTACAAAATAGCTCTGTCTTTTGGTCCTCTCCATATCTGTCAGTTTCCTTTAATAAATTTTGATCTCACTGGGATTTTTCAATCAAATTTGACAGGTGGTTAAAGATCTCAAAAATACCAAATTTCTATGAAATATTAAGTTTCAGGAAGTGTAGTCAATGGCCGGGACAGAGGATGCAAACGAATATCTTCACAAAGGAAATAAAATGGGTGAAACAGTTATCTGTGGTTTTGGTCTGCCAACCAATCTGTCATCATATTAACATCTCCCAGTCAGCTGCAAGACTTCCTACCTTTTCCTTTAGATAAGCAGGAGATGAAAGAAAATGAAAGGGGACAAAAGGAAAGGTAAGAAAACCTAAATAAAGGGAGATGAAAATACTTGTAATTTTTTTATTTTTTTTTTTTTTTTAGAAAGACACCAGAAGAACAGCAGGAACAGGAAAATTTTAGAAGATATGTTGAGTAGCTGGGGGTTTTGGCAGAAGGGAAATAAACAGCAGATTCCTTGAAAGAAAAACAGTTTCCTTACTTTCTGTTGTTCACATCTGCTACATGTATTGGTGTATTTTCTTATGTGCTGCAGAATAGACATACTTTATTTTTGACTGTACTAAATTTTATATGTAGTTATACTTTTGATAACTCCACAGGATAAACTAAAAGATGCATATTTTTCCTCCTCGAGGAATATGCATTGCCCAATTTTGATTATACATGAACAATTTTTTTCTCTTTTTAAATGGAAGATAGCCCTCCTAAAATGTAGACAGTAATGAACACAAATAAGATCTTAGCAAGCCTCTCATATTTTTGAGCATATCAGTGCACATAATTATAAAAAATGTTGTGGAATGAAAACAGATAAGTTAATCAATTATTCCAATACTTTTTCATATAATTTTACTTCAAATAATCATAATACAGTTGTGGTACTTTATGATAATTGAAAATATATATTTATTCAAAATTATGTCCTTGTTTATTACAATGCATCAACATTATTACAAGACTATTTCCACAACATATATAGGTAATTGTAGTTTAACATTTGAAAACCCATAACTTTATAGATAATTTAATTTATTACAAAATGAGCACTGCTTCCTTCAGTAAGTGGTTTATTTACTGGTGGTGGAACAACCACTTACAACTAGGCTTAATAGTGCTAGGTTCTTTGATCTCTGGAGATCAAAATCTGATCAAAATCTGACAGCACTTTTTGAACCCGACAGGAATCCTCTAAGATTTAATAGCAATTGTACCTAAATACACAACTAAACCAGAAAATTACATATTACAGAATATCGGTTTGCGTGGTTTTCAATTCCACTGAAATACACCTTGAATGCAATACACATATTTGAAGATGATGACACTGCACACAGAACTAGATTCACTTCAGTACTAGAGCTTTTCAGGTTTATACTTCTCATTAGCCTTGCTCTATTTTGTCTATCTGTCTTTATAATTGTCCTAGTCTCGGACATGAGGGGGTGGAGCTTGGAGTCATGTGGTATCACCTAGGTTGTTATTCTAAAATGTGTATCTAAAATATTCTGGCCACTCTAAACTATTCTGGAGGTGGTGAAATGCCTTCATCAACTGTCACATAAAGACATGTACAATAACTTGCTTATATAACAAAAAAGGCTTTCGAGCTTTCTATTTTAAAAAATCTTGGTGTAGACACTTAAAATTTGAAAAGTTTTGCCAGTTTAGTATGTGGTACCTTTTGAACAGGCTGAGATGTGTCAGTACATTATCCAAATAAAGAATAAAGGAATATACAGAAACCACTGATGAAATAAAAAAAAAGAGAAATGTGGTGAGGAAGCTGTGTGCAGACCAAACATGATTCAAAGTGGTTTCAGAGCTTTATAAAAAGAAAACCATGCAGACACTCCTTCCCTTAGGAGTTGTCTTACTTACTGGAACTGCAGTTAAGATTGTTTTATTTTTTCAATTGTTGTTATTGTTATGCAGCCATTTTTCTTTGTACACTCCAGTTCGAAGAGAGTCATTACTGGACAAGTCACATGTTTTGCAAGCACAGGAAAACACCTAAACTAAAAGAGGTTTCAAGTCAGGCCCTTAAACTTGATCTAAGTTCCTAGAGATGTTTAAAATATTCATGTGAGTTTAAATGGATTAATTAGCAGTCATTGATTAACAAGGGTAATTACTATGTCAGATGTATCTAATTTGCTGACAGCTGCCTTACAATGTTTAAAAAAGAATTTTTCATAAAGTTTAAAAATAATTTGATGTACTTACATTCAAATACAGGTTTAATTTTCTGGTTATAATCAAAATAACAAATTTTCTCCACAAGCTGAAGACAGGAAAACATGGTCAAAAATAAACTTATGTGAACTGAACAGCCATTTAATTTACATATATATGTATAGAAACAGAGAGTATCCTGCAGGCAATACTTTGGACTTTGTACTATAAGGCCAAGAACCTATTTTTTATCATATCCAGTGATTTTACTATTAGTACTATAAAAATTTCTGCTAAAGAAAAGGCCACAGTATTTAGGTATTGATCTGGTTTCTCCTACTATTAGTACTTTACTTCCATAATAAACATTATAAATAAACATTATTTTCTATAGATCTAGAATTTAATATTATTGAAGATCTGTCAAAAATTTTCCTGCTATTAGTTTCTTTTTATTCAATTCATACTTAAAACTGGGCTTTTAAAGATCCAAATGACTCTCAAGGGTGGACCATAGTAAGATTTTATGGGTGACTTTAACTAACTATTGACTTTCAGGCAGTGCAGATCCAAGGAGTATTCAGGGCCTTTTCTTTCTTTTTTCTCCAATATGGATATGCCTACAAGGAAGAAGCCACAGACACCACATAGATTATCTTTGCCAGGCTCTAGTAATAAAAGTTAGTAGGTAAAAGAATCACTATTGATAAAAAAGACAATTGCCATAATTAAACAAAGCTACAAAGAACCAAACTAAAGGACAGAAAAGAGAAAGAATATCTACATTTACAAAATTCAACCACAGTCAGTACAGCTTAAAGTCAGGTGAAATGTATAGACGTGGTCTCGAGCTGTCTGATTTAAAGGGTGCTTGACCTTAGCAGTATGGGCATGATCATTCTGCATCACTTGGGCAGTTACCATTAATGGTAATGCAGATGATGCATTGTATTTTTCCTAATATTGTTCCATATTTTTATATACTATGCATGACAGTCTTAAGACAAAAAGAAATAATGACTGGGCTTTTCTAAGATTTTTCAGGCCCAAGGCTTGAAATCATGTAGGAACTTTCAATCTACCAGAATGACATTTTTATACTACAGTAAAAGTGATACAAGTTAGATGTGCTAGGAAATATCATGAAGGTATGTGAGTGGAAGAACCGCGAAAGACCTGCTGGAATTGTGTTATAAATATATGAATGAATGGCATCACTCTTGGAGTGACAACTTGCATATTATCTTTAGAGGCAGTGCCAGGAGTGAACTATCACCA
This sequence comes from Motacilla alba alba, assembly GCF_015832195.1. NCBI lineage: Eukaryota > Metazoa > Chordata > Aves > Passeriformes > Motacillidae > Motacilla > Motacilla alba. Next base: position 13,781,466 of record NC_052018.1, read on the forward strand.
ATATAGCACATGTTCCATTAAAAATTGATAGTTCACTTAAAAATAATGCCTGTGTGTTAATATGCTGCATCCAGGAAGATCAAGAAAGCAAGACCCTGGAGGAAATGAAGGAGTAGATTTATTTGACATTGGAGTTTTTACATTGACAGTTCATTATGGCAAATTGTAGAACACAAGAAAAAAACCCAAAACTATGTATGAAAGAACTAATCCAATAAATTGATTGGTTTTTTCTAAGTAGTTTTGATTTAAGAGTAGACATCATGGTCTAATTGAAACACATTTAAAACCAGTTTACTCCAAAAACATCATGGTCATACATCCAAAATTCTGAAGCTAAATCATATTAGAACCCAGAATCATAGAATCATAGAATGGTTTGGGTTGAAAGGTACTTTAAAGATCATCTAGTCCAGCTACCCTGCCATGGGCAGGGGCACCTTACACTAGACCACTTTGCTCAAAGCCCCATCCAACCCAGCCCTGAACACTGCCACAGGTGGAACATCCACAGCTTCTCTGGGAAAGCTGTTCCAGTGCCTCACAATCCTCACAGTTAAGAATGTGTTCCTAATATCTAATCTAAACCTTCTCTTCTTTACTTGGAAGCCATGTCCCCTTGTCCTGTCACTGTAGTTCCTGATGAAGAGTCTCTCTCCAGCTTCCCCATGGGCCCTCTTCAGATACTGGAAGGCTGCTCTCAGATCTCCACAAATCCTTCTCTTCCCTAGGCTGAACAAGCCCTAACTTTCTCAGCCTGTCTTTGTAGGGAAGATGCTCTACTCCCCTTATAAACTTCATGGCCCACCTCTGTGCTTGCTACAACAGTTCCATGTCCTTCAACCTGAAAATGAAGAACACGACAGTCCATGGTCCCACACAAATTAGCTTGGAAGTAAGGGGAAATTTCAAGACAATCAGATAGAGAAATAGTCAGGCTTGTAATCCCTTAGCAGCTGACAGAAAATTGTCATTAGTCAATCCTTTTTAAAGAACTGAGAAAGGAAGAGATGGATAAAGCAAATTAAACTATTAAAGTTCTATAATTATATTATTTGGTTATTAATGTAAATTATTCATTTGTGTGATAGTGTTTAATATATCTGATAATTTTGAATGGTTGCATTTTTAAACACATTTTTAATAGGGCAATTTTAATGAAGCTCTTCTGGGAATCTGTACTATTGAAACAATTAAGGGTGTTTCTAATTTACCTATTTTTCCTTTTTAAACATTTGTACTATGCTTCAAACAGGTCCACGGTCCACACTGAAGAGATAGATATTGCCGGACTATTTAATGAAAGAATACTGCACTGTTAACAGAGGTAAAAATCCCAGCAGGAAAACTAATGTTGCCTCTGGTGTCTGAGCCAAATTCAGATTAGCATAATTGAATTCCGCCTACCTAAATTTTTCCTGCAGGGTATAAAGCAGACAGTTCAATCTCCAGAGTCATGTAGGCTACAACCTCTTTGAGAAAAGCAGTAAAGGTGCCAACAAAGCTAGTTATGAGGGAATCTGAAAAAAAACACATATAACTCTTTAGATAAGAGTGGCTTTACATGTCAAGATAATTCATTTATCAAAATGATGACTATGATGCTATTAAAAATTAATTATATTTGAAAGTCAAACAGAAGGATGTCTGGAGATTGATAATGGTCACAGATTAATTGTACTGACTTTGAATCATGTCTCTGTGCTTTGCAATTTTGCTCTTATTTACATGACTTTTCCATTTCATTCCTAAAACCCAGACATTTTGATTGGCTTTCCTGACAAGAGGAATCAACATGGCATGCAGGAGGGATGCCATTTCCACAGGGAAGCCTAGGGTTCTACTGAAGTGGGAAGCTGGGTTATGATCCTCTCCAGAAGGGTGTGAGCCTTGAAGCTAAGTATCTGCTTGTAAAACAGCAAAAGGTTTTGTTCTGTGGTCCTGAGGTCAACTATATGTTCTTTTCAAATCTATGGCAAAGAACATTCCCTAATCCTCCAGTGCAGGGAAACTGCAATGCTTATAGGGCATGCCACCTGGGCAGTGCTGTGTGTGAGAATTTTGCAAATGAATTTTGTACCTCTTAAGCCAAAACTGAACCCAGCAACATTTTAATCATGGAAAGAACAAGGAATATAATTCATAGCCTCAATCATTGACTTTGAGTAATTTGTTACAGCTAGCATAGCCTAAGAGATTTTAGCAAAGAAAGCCATGAAAAAAACTACTCAAGCATTCAGCTTCCCTTTCAAATTAAGTGAGAGAACTCTGGAATTGGAATATTCTTATTCAGATATTATTCCTATATGTCCAGGTGGATTTTTTTATGGAGAGAGAGCGAGACAGAGAGAGTCCACATGGGCCTTGGGCAGCCTGTTCCAGTGCTATGCCTCCCCCAATGTAAAGAAATTCTTCCTCATTGTGAGGTGGAATTTCCTGTGATTTAGTTTATGGCTCCATGTCCTGTCACTGGGTATTGATGGAAAGAATCTAGCACTATCTTCTTGGCACCCTGCCTTTGAGGTATTTATATGCATTAATGAGATCCCCTCTCAGTCTTCTCCTTCCTACACTAAACAGGCCAAGGTCCCACATTCTCTTCTCATAAGAGAGATCCTCCAGACTTTTAATCACCTCTGTGATCTCTGCTGGGTCCTCTTCAATATCTTTTTGTCTTTTTTGTACTGAGGAACCCCCAGCCTGTGCTGGTACTTTGAGTTATTCCTCCTCGGGTGCAGTACCCTATACTTGTCCTTGGATGTTGTCATATTTCTCTCCACCCAGCTCTCCAGCCTGTCCAGGTCCTGCTGAATGTGCATCAGCTTCTCCTCCAGTTTTGTTTCGTAAGCAAACTTGTTGAGGGTACAATGTGTTCCTACATCCAAGCCCTTGATGAGCTGAAAAAGACTGAACCTAGAAATGATCCCTGGGGATCTGACTGCAGGCTTCCTACTGGATTTTACTCTGCTGATCATGTCTTTCTGAGATCTGCCATTCAGACAGTTCTTGATCCATCTCACTTTCATTCATCCAACCCATATTTCCTGAGCCTACCTATGAGGATCTTATGGGAGACACAAAATCTTTGCAGAAGTCCAGGCAGAAAATGTCCAATGCTCTTCCCTTATCAACCCTCCCCTCCATGGCATTACAGAAAGCTATCAGGTTGGTCAAGCCTGAATTCCTCTTGATCAATCCAATAATAAATTAAAACTGATCCCTGTTCTCTGGTGACTAGGAACAGCAACTGAGGGAACATAATGAAGATCAGGCAGGGAAGATTAAGACTGGATCTTAGGAAAAGGTTCTTCTACCAAAATGGGGTTGGGCACAGGAACAGGTTGCTGAGTAAAATGGTCAGGGCACCAAATCTGACAGAGTTCAAGAAGCATTTGGTAAACACTCAAGTTCATTCTGTGACTCTTGGGGACAGTGCTGCGCAGGGTCAGGAGTTGGATTTGATAGTCCTTGTGTGTCCCTTTGAAGTCAAAATATTTTATGAATCTATGATACTATCATTGTCTATTTCCAATTATAAGTTGATCTATAGTAACTCTACTCAAAACAAACATAAAACTGATCTGTACTTGGGAATCTTGCAAGATCAAGAAAGAATCAGGAGCAGATGAAAGAGTCACTAGAATGATTCAGAAAGCATTGATATATATCACAGTTAACATAAAAAATATTTATAATTTATTGAATATGTTTAATCAAGACTTTGAGCTAATCAGAACATCAAAATTATCACAATTTTTCATAATTAAATTTTTATCCTTGATACTTATAAATCTCAACAATAAATTTCAACACTCATGAAAAAGAAATCACACTCACATACATCTCTAACACTGTAAAAGGAACAGTCAGTACTTATAAATTCCAGCTTGGGACTTATAAATTCCAGTCAGTACTTATAAGTACAGTCAGTATACTTATAAGTACTTATACTTATAAGTACAGTCAGTACTTATAAATTCCAGTTGGGACTACTTATTTGAAGTTCTCTACCTCCTTCTTCTCTCTTATGCACAATCTTATAAGGACAACTTTAAAACATTACATAGAGATTAGGTGTAAAATATGTTAGATACAAATGTCTTGCATTTTAATTATGTCTAAATTATATTTTCTAGATTAGTGAAAAAAACCTACAGTTTTATTTTAAATAATTTAGTATAATATAGAAGCTTTCACAACAATAAATGCTTAAATAACTCCTATTTTAAAAACTGCTAAAATATTTAAATAGAATTTAAGCATGAAAGTAATATAACAAAGTTGCTTGCAAATGTGAAATTCCCTTAAGAGGGAGAACTTATCAGAAAAAAAAATCTTATTTGAAACACATTATTGGCAAAAAATATTTGGTCTAACTGCAAAAAGAATAATTAATATTGTTTGTCAGTCTAGTTTCCTCTCTTTTGTACTAGTGCAAACTTGGGAAAATTCCAGTAAAGTCAATGGGCTTGAACTTGTATAAAACCCTGATATAAAACTGGAATGAGTAAGAGCAGTGTCTCTTGTGAAATATATAAACTTTATAGTCCATGCAAAAGTTATGCTTCAGTGATTACGGTTAAGATGTATTCTTGCAACAATGTGGCAATTTGCAAAGATCATGAACTGGATATTTTATGTTCATATTTATTTCAAGCTTCATTTGAGGCAAAGGATCATTAGGAGTGGAGATGATTAAAAAATAAGGAGGAAAAAGAGGACTATATAACTTTTACTCATAAAATCATCAGTTAACTTCTACCAACAAACTTTATGAAAGTGGATTATATTCAGTGAAATTTCATCAGGAAGGTTTCCTTACATCCAAAATAATATTTCTCTCTAAGGGGATAAATACAAATGATAGGACAGGTAAGACTCATGTTTAAGCCCCTTGGTTTGTTTTCAACACCCGAGTAGTCATTTAGGGCAAGGAGAGAGCTCTGTCTTTTCAGACCTTTGTTCCACAAAGGACATTTTTTTTGAATTGTCTCACTCTTATAATATTAGCAGAGATGAGAGGAAAAGACAGCTATCAAAGTTGTCAGAAAATGATGTTCCTGTTTTCCATCTTGCCTCAGTGAGGATAAATGCGCAAGTGAACAGGTTTTGCTGATAGCAAAGAACTGACTCAAGGCTAACTAGCTGCTCATTAAAATGATACAGTCAATGTTCTCCTAGGCCTTGACATTAGTATGTCTTTTTGTTCAGCTTTATCTCAGTAATTCTTTTATCTTATGTTTAGGTTTATTTAAAGGAACAACTTTGTTCACACTAGTATATGTTTATATTGCCAAGAGTACTTCAAACATTGCCAATTAGTACCCCTCAGAAAGGAAAGCAGAACACTGTCTAAAGAATTAATATCCTAAATTTGAGAAGAATGTGAAAAGACCTATATTAATTTTTCTTGTAATTTTATCTCTATTGTATAATTTTTAAAATTACTCAATAACAAATTTCAATAGGAGATTTCACTATTCCAATTATTGAAAATAATAGATAAATAGACCCACTACAAGTTCTAAAGTCCATTCTTTCTTATTTTATATCTTTCTATAAAAGTTCAAGATAAGTCATGGCTACATGGCAAGACAATGGTGTATTGATTTCCTGAAATGTATTCAATTGTTTGATAAGGTTACTGCTCTGGGGTTGTTTGTAGTCACTATTAATCCTTTAGATTATAAACTTGTTTCTCCTTATTATGCTGTGAAAGTTATGACCTGAAAGACCAGTCTCATTCACGTGTACTTACATTTTTATGTATAACACTGCAACACTTTTAGAGATATCCTACCACCTTAGTTCTAAAATCTTGTTTCTCTTATATTAGTTGAATTAACAGAATTACTCAATGGCAATATAGGGGGACATATCTGAAGCTAGTGATTTGTGTATTACAAGTCCGAACTAGTCACTTTTAATGTTCTTCTGGCCTCCATCCTGTCCATTCAACAGTGATATGAATCAAATTGCTTTATTAATTAAAACTCTAATTGAATCAATTCAAGCTGGTCTGGCATGCAAATAGGGACAAGAGAGCAGAACATGTTTAATTAGGCACTATATATGTGCTTAGGACACTTCCTAATGGAAAAAAACCCCAACATTTATAAGTATAAACAGAGTACAAGAGGGAATATTATCCTGATGGTTGAGAAAAGAAGAGCAGAGGATTTGCACAGCAAATTACATAGACATTTAGGGTTTTTCTTGCTAATCTGGAAGGTGTATAGTTCTGACATTCCAGTTTACAGGACTGAGAGTTTCATCACAACTCTAATTTACTGATTTCAATTGAAAAAAAATATATAAATTGTATGGCAACATCCATAAAAAATAATTTTAATACTATGAGTTCTTTTCAAACATTATTCATGTGGTGAATCTGAAGTATATTCAGATATCATTTATAAAAATGTATATAGGTTTTAGCATTTCAACTACACATTTACAGAACGGATATTTTTATGGTAATGCAAAATTGTCAATATACCTTGAAGATGGAAAAAGCAAACCAACCAAAAGTGCTTTAGTAGGAAACAAAATACAGTTTTTTATTTAAGGTTTATATAGCTCAGCGTAAGGTACTAAGATTTCTATTATTATTATTCTTAATATTATAGGAAAAGAAGGGACTGAGGTATATGTCTCCAACATCATGCTGAAAATCTGCCTCTACCATATAGCACATATTTTCCAATTGAATAGATAAAGGAAAAATTGCTCCCTGTATTTCCCAGCAGGCAGGCATAATCTACATGCATTTACAGCTATTGACAGACACATGATCTTGCCTGGAAACTGAATTAGACCTAGGGAGTATTGTATGAAGTCCTATCTTTCCTATGCTTTGAACTTCTCTTACTTATTCCAGTCTGATAACTATTTTACCCAGGCTTGTATTTAAGTTTGAAACCATATCCAACAGAATACCAGCAGTCCTTATACTGAAATTGTAGATCCCCAGACTCATTTAATGACAAGTTCCTTCTACAGAGAACTTACTAAAAGTACATACAGACTTTATGAGTGGGTCAGAAGAGTATTCTCTTTTCTTCCAAATTTGGGAATCCAGTTTTGAGTCACAAAAAGATTAATTGTATAGATTTAAAATGTATCCCAGCAAGCCAAATGGGAAGATATATCAGCTTCTTTTTGAACACATAGAATCAGTCTTGCTCCACAGTGATGTCTGTTTGCAGCAGAGTAATATCAGTACACAGATATTAAGCAGGACTGCAGGGCAGAACAAAGAACTGGAGCGACCTTGTGATTTCAGATTTTTCAGGTTTTCCATCTCCTTTGTCCATTTCAGTATGTTCCCTTAGTAATGAACTTTTCACCTTTATCAAATGGCTTAGACTGTCACCACAGAAGATAGCTTGGCATAAACTTCACATTTAATGAGAGTTTGGGCAGGGATTATTTAATAAAAATGTTTGAGGGCTGACTGCATTCCAATAAGAAATGTGTCAAAGTAAGAACTTCAGTTTGCTCACTGGAAAATACCTTCAAGAGTTTTCTTCTCCTAAAACATTCCTCAGTTTAGTGTTTATCTAATATCTTGAAATATAGATATTTCAAGCATTCAGTAGAATCTGGGAATAATTTTTGAATGAGATGAAGCCACAGAACACTGAGCTCCACCTACCTGTGGGTGGAGGACACTTCCTGGCTACTGAGTATAGGAAAGTATCTGCTGAGATACAGCAAGAGATGAGACTAGCACACCCATGAATAAAAGGATAAATTTAAGTAAAAAGCATATGGCAAGTGATAATTTAGCTTCATATTTCAAATATATAGCATCTCTCCTTTTTGTAAAATCTGCATCTTAAAAGGACCTCCTCAATCAGTGCTTGATCTGAAATTTGAACAGACTTTTACGGGTTTTCTCTTTCCTTATTTTTTAAATATAAGCTCTTAAAACTTGTGGAATCCACAACACCCTGTAGCACTGATTTCTACAATTTAATGATATATAGGATAAAAAAAAGGTTTTCATATATTTTGGTAAACTGCTTTTCTTTTTCTGATGCCTAATGTAGTATTTTAGGTGAAGCAGCAGAAAAGCAGTGGCCACTTAATTATTCCAGGCAACTAAATTTTTATCTCCTTTTTCCACATGCCCTCCTTCTTTCACAGAAGTTGTTTTCATCATTAAAATAGTCTCCCTGTATGTTTATGGTACCTTTTTTTGAGAACAATCAACCTGGTTAGGGGCAACTATCAATTTCCTAGAAAGCTGGGGAGTTATCAAATCTTTGTTTTTTGTTTTTTTTTTTTTTTTTTTTTTTTCTTGTGGATGCTATAATAAAGAGTATAACAGAACTGAACAGCATCCTGAAAATAAAGGTAACTCTTCAGAAGCTTTCAGTTTAGAAGAAGGAAATTAAACAAGATCAGTAAAGGAGAGTCGTTATCACACTGTCTGTTTCATGGACATGAGGACTGGTGACCCTGCCTAAGTGTGTGTCTTGAAAATCCACTTTCTATTGATTGGGTCAGTGCCTGCCTGGTAGTGGCAAGATTTGCTGAGGTATCTTAATAAGACTGTGAGTGAGAAAGACATCACAAATTGCTGGTCTTTGTTCTTATCCCTACTACAAGCAGGGACAAAACTTAGTGTGCTGTCAATACTGTCCCCTCCCCTATACTCCTTCTCACTAAAATTTCTCCATGGATACAAACAGTGAGGTCAGCAGCAAACTGATGTTGTAAGTCAGTGGTATGGGCTGCAGGGCAGGACACAACTGTACAGAGGCATTCACAATGGTTAAATTCAAAATTAATGGAACTAAAGAGATCAGAAGGATAACCTGGCTCAGAAGTACTGCTTGTCACAGAGTGTATCTATTTCTCCAGTTCACAGAGGACTTTGCTCTGCACAGCTATACCACATGCCAGGCATGACCTTTTACAGCATGTAACTATAAACTTGCAGTTATAATATATCACTTGATCCACAGAACATTTATTTTCACATGGGAATTGCCATTACATCATGGAAGTCAGACTGCATACCTGTTTGAGGAGCTTAAGCAATATGAAGTCAATTATTAAAACCTTGAGGGCCCAGCCAAGGTGCACAAAACAGCTCATGACCCAAAGGGCCACATCTGTACATGTTTAAGAAACCTCCAGGGCTGGTGGATCACCCACATGGGCAGCCTGTTCCAATGCCTGACAACCCTTTCCATGCAGAAGTTATTCCTAACATCCAATCTAAACCTCCCCTGGCTCAGCTTGAGGCCATTTCCTCTCATCCCACCACTTGTTATTTGGGAGAATAGACTGATTCCCACCTGGCTACAACCTTTTTCAGGCAGTTGTAGGGAGTGAGAAGACCCTCCAGAGCCTCCTTTTTTCAAGGCTAAAGATCTCCAACACCTCGGCTGCTCCTCATCATATTTGTGCTCCAAATCCTTCCTCATATAAATTTTTTTTGAGTACTTAGCAAATGGTAATAATATGCCATTCCTTTAAGTTGTTGACTTTTCTTCCATCACCAGAACAGTTTCCATTAAGACTCTTGTAAGACTAGTAAACCTTGTTTTCCAATATTTAATAATACTACTCCTTCCAACTGATTCATGTAGTCAAAGAATATACCCCAGCTTCTGTCATTTCCAAACTCTTCTGGCTACCTAAGAGTTTTCATGTGAGCAATATTTTATTTGTATTTGTTATGTCTATGGAAATGCAAGAATGAGCTTTTTCTTAGTAACCTCTGAATTCACTTTGAAATTGAGAAAGGCATAAAATGAAAATAAGCTTTATTTGAGTGAGGCCAACATGACAACTCATAAGTTTTTCATTTCCAGTGTATTGTTTTTTTAAAAAAGTCCCCAAATAAACCTAGAAATTATAAAGTAACTTTTTGACTAAAAATGAAGTATCTGATTTTTTTCTTTACTTTTTCTTCAACTCTATCTTTTATATGTCAGTTTAAAATGAGGGGATTATTCAAGTTTGGCCAACACAGGTTGTTTATGAGAATGCAAGTAGAATGATCTTTAAATATGTCAGGTTTAAAGAGTTGTTAGTATAGCCTAGTGCTCTCTCAGTTATTAAAATTACGTAAAATTTTATGTAACTCCTCCCTTCCTGGACAGCAGATCTGCCATTATAAAGTGTTTTGGGCTTAGCTAAGCATTTCAGGGAAACTTTAATTTAAAAATTGCATCCTAGAAAATTAATTGATTGTGTAAAAGTCATCATCTTAGAATTCTCATTAAGCTACTGTTTTTTTATAGACATCATACATAGTATGTTTATGTCCATATCTTCTGCCGCTTTGAAGCTTGTGTCAAAAAGATTTGTCACAGAAAAAGCTTTAAGACATTCATAGTTCTCAGTGTCCTCTAAGAGAAATGAAAATACATCTGTCAGTTCAAACTTTGCAAACTTTAATCAGGAACCCATGCATTTGAGGCACACAGCCCAAGTTGAAGAAACTAAAGAATGGGCAAGCCACTTCAAGGGAAAGACAGGCATTGTTCTCTACCATAATTTTTCTGTCACAGAGTCACAGAATCATTTAGGCTTAAAAGGATCTCCAAGATCATCAGGATCAAGGCTGATCCCCACCTGGCTACAGCCATATTGGCTATTGGCAGAGAATGATAAGGTCACCCCAGAGCTGCCTTTTCTCCAGGCTAAAAACCTGCAGCTCCCTCAGCTGCTTCTCAAAGGACTCACCAGAACACCCACCAGCCTTGCTGCCCATCTCTGAACATGCTCCAGCACCTCCATGTCTTTCTGAATGTCTGTGCAGTACAGTGTTAAAAGCTTATGTGTGATACTCAAACAGTACACTGTACTACATAATAAAGTATAAATGTGTCATCTCAAAGCAAAGCAAACAGACTTTGAATTTTTTTCCCAATTAATGCCACAGAAAATTTCAGAAACATTATAATAGATGATAGGAGAACTCTAGGAAACAGAACATAAAAAATATATCAAAATAAGATTCTTTACTATTATCTATTTTATAAATAATTTTAGGCTGTATTTTAAAATTTATTTTAAATTTTGATTTTAATTTTTTATCAAAATAATTGTATTACTCAATGTTCATGCTTACATACAACAAGAAAAAATCCTTTTACTACAGAGCTATAAAACCAGAGTCATGAAGTGTTTTGTCTGTCCATCACAGCAATTAAATAAATACAGCACAATAATTGCTCCGAGTCACCTCTAGCTGAATTTCTAAGATGAGTTTAATGGCCCATACTACACACATCATGTCATTATCCATCTCCAGGGTTTCAAATTTACATTTTCACATTCTGTGATACACATTTAAGCATTGCTACTTAGAAACGATTTATTCTTTATTTCACCCCCTGAAAGTGAGTTACCTCAAGATGATATAACTAGGCTTGGATATATGGGAAGGATTGACTAATCTTGCCCACACCTGTTTGATTGCACCACTGCAGGAAGAACCCCATTGCTCATCTGGCAGCACCTAAATTGCTGCAATTCCAAACCCAGCGTAAGAACACAACTGGCACCAATTTCCTTTAATATATTGTACCAGGCTTGCAGTGTGTGGCTGTTTGACAGCTACTAGTGGCACAACAGAATTGTCCTTGCAGTAGAGGTACAGACAGCTGGATCTGGGTTGAAAGAGTCTGCACATATCCAAGAGGGAGTATATGCTAAACCCAGGATCAGCAGGAAATGCAAAAACAAACAAAACCAAAAAAAACCCAAACAAAAAACCCCAGAACAAACAAAAACTCCATACAAAACAAACAAACAAACCATCAAACAAAAAAGCCCAAACCAAAACAAAAGCCCAAAACCAACCAAACAAAAAAGTTTGGTTCACGTGTCCAGGAATCTTAGAGGTTTAGATTAGTAACACAGAGATACAAAGGAAAAAAAAACACAAACAGAAAACTGGCACAACACCCACATACACATCCAACCCTGAGTTATGAGTAAGCCTGTCTAGTCATTTGGGGGAGCAGAAAATTATGGCTGGGGGAGGAATAATTATGATAATTCTACACTGAATCAAATATTATATGATATCATATCTGAATCCCATATTCTGGGATATATTTTTCATATACACACATAATTTCTTCCACCAACCTGAAAACAGTCACCACAAGAGATTAGGAGGTTGGATTTTGAAAAGGAATTTCTCTGGCAGACACAAAGCATTGTTCCTCTTGTGGAAGCACAGAGAGGTGTTTCAGCAGCTCATATATTAGGAAACTACAGAGTGCCAGTGCAGGTGTCCAAGCACTGGAACTGCATCAGCTGGACAATTAAATTGTGAGGCTGCTCCCTGGCAGGCACTTGGACAGTTCAAGTAGCTCTCCTCGATTCAATGGTTTAATGTTAGTCTGGAAGCAGCCATCCGCTTTAAAAAGACAAGACTTGACACTTTTCAGGTTGTTGGTCTTTATTGGACTACACAAAGTCTTTCTAATGCAGAAAAAACCCTTATTTTGCCTGTTTTGTTATTTGAAAATCAACTTTAAGCTTTTTTTTCTTCTTTTTTTCCCCACAATAATTTTTTTTTTTTTATCTATAGCTTCAGATGTATTTAAAGAGAATACTAATGTACTTTTGTAATTATGGGATTGCTCAGATCAAGGAATAAATGAAGAATTAATTAATAAATGTATAGTATTGCATGTATTGCAGAAGATAGTCTGCCAAAACTATCATTCATGTAGTCACAAATTTATCTTTTAAAAAATCCTATATAAAGTTTCCAAAGAGAATTTTTTATTTTTCTATTGTTCTTGTGTTTTTAAGGGTGGGTAATAGAGAAACAATGCTCTTTTTAAATTTAGATTCCCTTTGATTTTTAATATAGTAATAAAATATATATTAATTAATGAAAGAAGGAGGAAATTAATTAGCTCATGTTTAAATGTACAGGGTTCCTTTCTTCAATGTGATAACAAGAGATAAATATTTTGCAGTGTTTCATCACTAATAAGCTAATAAGACAATCTAGTGTAAAAATAAATGTTTTGATTTTATATGGATAAAATCTTGGAGAGTTTCAATTTCAGGATGTCTATGCATCACTCTTGGAAGTGATTTACTAATAAAATTCTGCAAAGAAAAGCCACTTATAAAAAGAAATGATAAACCAAATGAAATCAAGCCTGTGTACTCTTTTGACAATCAGAAAGTTCTGAAACAGGTATCAGAGAACAGATAAAGTTTCAAAGCTCAAAGAAACCTCAGAGACATAACTGAGAGCAAACCAAGAAATTTCTAATAAAGTTACAGGGTGATTGGTGATTGTGACACTTTTGTTTAAAGATCCAATCCACACCAGATAAAATGCAAGTTTTATATAAATTTCTGCTGCACTACTCCTATAAAAAGCACTTTTTCTGTCCTTGGGTTTTCTAGTTAAAAAAAAAAAAATGTATGAGAAGTTATAGTATTGTACAGAGACACAAAAAATCATTATGAGCTTTCTTTGAAGCTTTGTGTGCTAAACCTTACAATAGGGACTCATGGGCATCCACTTCTTAATGGAACACTTATTAAATTACTCGAGGGATGAATGGCTCAGAGAAACAGCAATGGGAGGCAGAAGCTGCCTTTTCCTTGCTGCTTGGCTCTGCAGTAGCTTCTGCTGATGTACAAGTTAATGTACCGCCAGCATTTCAAAAATATACAGAATGTGTAAGTGTGTAAAGGGATTGTGGAATACATACAATATACACATAGAATGTGTACATGGAACATAATTTCTTCATCAACAACAACCAAAAAAGGGCATAAACTGGAATATATGATATCTATAAGAAGGAGCATACAGTAATTCAACTGGCAGCCTAAAGACCAGTAGAATAGTCATGAAAGAGCTGCATAGTTCCTCTTGCTTAGTATAGAAATGAACATACATTATTCTATTCACATTGGCTGTTATAGCACAAACATACTAAAACATGAAGATTGTTAATTTAGTGTGCAAATATGTAATTTCTTTTCACCAACTGCAGCATAATGGGCAAACTAGTTAAATTATGTCTGATAAGACAGATTTGTTTGTAATTCTTAAACACATAATTCAGTGTGCCTGTGGAATACTTCTTAAAGGACTTTTTTATTGAATTGCAAAAAAAAAAAGGCAAAAAAGTGTGAACCTTTGAATGCTAAAGGGAAATGCGAATGGGAAGATTGATATCTTCCTGAAATAAGGATTTGAACAAGGTCAAATGAAAAACCTTTTGAGCTGATTTTATTCCTTCATTGATTTTAAAGGGAGCCTAAGGTGATTATGTGTAGAGTGGGATGACTAAAATTTAAACATCTAACAAGTAGCGAGACAAAGCTCAAATTTTCAAAATTATTTTAGAGACTGTAGATGTGCTGTACTAAACTTTTAGAAAACATGTACAATATCTATAATATTTGTTATGACAACTATACTGGAGAAATGAAGTAAATTTAATTCTGCATAGATCGCAAAAACAACCTAAAATATTAAATATAGTGGACAAAAATTGTCAGACTGACAGGAAAAAGGACAGAATTTGTTTTATAAACAGTGTACAAGGCATTCAGAATTGGAACTACATTTACAGATTCTTTCGAGGGTGAACACAGGAAGACTTTTATACTGAGATACATGGATATATGTGTAAACATTACATATATGATTAGATAGGTGGGTAGATGGGGAATAGATATCCACTATTTTTTAAGTAAAAAATTATGACATCACATATGCTTTGGATGAATCATGAAATTATTCTTGAGTAGAACATGAAGTCCAACAACAAATACATGCATCATATTTGAAACACCATATTTTTCATATACAATTTACAGCACAGGGATCTCTAAACTCCCTTTCTTCATTTAAATGAATGCAGCAGTGAGCTTCAGATGCCTTTCCATAGGAATACAGAAGCATGAGCAGAGCAAGGATGCAATTCACCCATGCTCTGCATCTTCTCCCACCCTGAATTCTTGGTACAATTTAGAATTCATATTTATTCAGTAGCTTCCAGTTGAGGCTTCATATCTATTCCAATCACTTATTTGAACCTGCACCTGCAATTTAGACTAAGACCCTAAGCCTCAAATTATTCATACCAAACCAATAAAATTAGTCATCTGCATATTTTTTTTTTCAATGAAAAGGCTCACACAAAAGAATATAAACTTGGAAGCAGGAAGACATTAGGAGATTACTCTTCTGCCTTCAGTAGAAATCACACATTGAAATTACACTTTGAAATTACACTTTGAAATTACATCCAAAAGAACACAATATGCATAAATATGATTTTAAAATTATGAAATTTAAAAAAATATTCAAATTAGACATATTTTTCAAATTTCAGGAGCTGAATTTGAATTAATCTGCCTTCAGATGGACACTAAATTTGCATTAAAATCAAATGAAGTCTAAAAATGTACCCCCAAATATCTAAGCTATATCTTTAAAATATGTTACAGGTCATATACAATTAAAAAAAGGTTAGCATAAGTCAATTTTATATACTATTAAACATAGTGAGTCTTGACAACTTTTCTAAGAATAAATAAATAATCAGCTTTATCTGGACAAAAACATTCAGAAGAGTAATTAGATGACAGGCAAATGATAGATTGCTGAAATTAGGCCTATTTAAACAAAGTTGAAAAAATTTCTTTTATTCAGTGTCCTTATGTACTCTCCTTTGAAAGCAAGACATTGATCCCTGTAGACTTTAGAGTTAATTACATTCTGATAGCTCAGATGTTTCATCTAGATTTGTCCAGACAATTTCATGTTTCAGGACTGAGGGAAACAAAGAAGGAAGGACAAATACAGGTGAATGTAGATTTCTCAACACACTTGAAGTGTCTATGGTAAGATTTGGTTCAATATAAAAGCAAACAAATAGAAATGTTTATGTGCAATCATCTCTATCTGTGCAAAGCACATGTGAGTCTACACTGGACTGGCAGATACAGCTCAACACCCATGGAACATAGGTGTCTCACTGGAGGACATTTCAAATGGAACTTTATACTTTTGAATTGACAACTCAATTGCGCTTTAAATCAAAAATCATGTCCTACAATGTGTATTTGGTTGTTCTCCATCAGAGATATGATTCAGTTTCTTAACTTTTAAGTTTTTTGGGTTTTTTTTTTTAACCATGGAAAGATTGTTTTCTGCACTGTATGGTTTAGAAGCTTCATTGAAATAACCTAGCAATAAAAAATATGTTCTTAGTCATTGCTTGCTGAGGAGATAAAGGCATTGAGTCTGCATTTCATTTTCTTTCTATAAATCACATAAACATTTTATTTTATGTGATTGAGGTTCTTTACATTAAACAAGACAGTTGTAAGGTTAATTTTGTAATGCCAATTAATTAATTTGGTTTAATATATTTCTGAAGAAATTTACCATGTTTTTATACTATAACTTTCCCTCCCTCTCAATTTGACTTGGTGGCAACTGGTTATACTAATAAAAGGGAAAATATGTTAATGGTTTATTGTTTTTCTTACTAAACAAGATTATCTATCATTTAAATTGTGAGAAGTACACAAGGATGCTGTAAAACCTTCTTCTGAATAAATATTTATATAAACAATCCCCAAACCAATTTGTGTATACAAGGCCAGGTAAGTCAACACCAAGGACAGCATAAAATTTATTTTACAATTAAATTATACACACATATATATGACATATACATTTTTAAAGAGTGCAGTGGAAAATTTTAATTTGCAGATTTATTAATAGCATAAATGGTTGATAATTATACTTTCCATTATTCTAAACTCTTTAGTACCATAAAATTAAAAAAGACTGCATTAGAATCACAAGAGCTGTAAAGGTTTATGACAAGGGAGCATCTGATAGATAAGCTGCCACTTTGAAAAGAAAATTAATTCTATTATAACCAGCTGTTTAAGATAGGTAGGATAAATAGTTCCCCAGCTTTATGTCTTAATTAGATTTATAGAGATCACTAGCATAGACCAATCTTCTGACTTGCAGTTTCTTAAAGTTATTGTAATGAATCTCAGCCTCCAGGTAGAAAATACAATTTTTTTTTCAGAAATTTGAGAGAAAAAGTTTGAAAAGCATTCCAAAACATTAGTCCTTGCACTCTGTAGCAGATATTTCTTTTGCCCTTTTTTGTGAAAACATTCCCTCATTTGTCCTGAAGGATAATTAAAAAAATTCAAAGATGAGACTCTTTAGAAAATGAGATTGAGGAGTATATTACTTGACTGTGGCAAGTTCCTCACTGAAGTCTTTCTCTCACTTTGCAGAGAGTCTTTCTAAAGCATTGTCATTCCTACCATTTAATATATTTCAATCAAGAGCTTAGAAAAGGATTATTGCTTAGCTAGTACTTAAACAATGCATTAAAGACATTTATTTATGATACTGAAAATTGTTTGAACTTTGCCTGATTGTCCTTTTTCAAAATGTGTTTTCTTCACAGTTTGGAAATGCTCAAACTATACAGTCCTTTCTCTTTAATGAGGGCAAGTCTCACAGTGCAATAAAATTGACTCTGGTTTAGTGGTTACCCAGTGAGTTTAGCTATTTCTAGACTTGTTTTACATCATTTGCTCAAACTGAAATCTATTTTTCTAAATTTATTTTGAATTCAGTCACAAACTTTTAAAGGGTGTAAGTTATCCAGGGTGATAGGCCGTTTTTTCCTGTTTTCACATTGTCAGCTTGAAAGGCCTGGTTACAAAGGCACAAGAACGAAACAGGACTGTCTTTTCTTCCCATTTGATTAAACTAGTCTGACAGGTAAACTATGAGAATAAAAAAGATACTGGGTGTCAGAGGGACTGACTAAACACTGGCACCCTCATTATTCTTTTGGGAATAGAAAAAAATTACAATATCAAGTATTTCAGGTTTGCAAGAGCTGTGTCTGATCAGCCAGGTGCAGGAATTTACCATTTGTGTGGTACAGGGGCAACACAGCCTGAGAAAGTCTGTGGCTCCCCAAGCTGAGCATTCTTTGTACACGAGGCCCACTGTCAGCATACCCATAACTGATTTTGGCAATGTGGATCCTAAATCCTCAGAGCATTGATGTTTTCTAGGCCTCAGACTTCCTCTACCTTTCCTTGTCTTGGTCCTGAATTGCAACACTCTGGCATGAAGCAAGAAGATTGTCCATACACTGCGCTGTCTCCCTCCTGCAACAGAAATTTGTTGGCCCTTCAATTTTTCCAAGTGACAATTACAACAAGCCTAGGTCATCCCAGGACAGAAAAACTGCTCCTGGGGTCAGAAAACATGGCAAATTTATGTGTTTTCCAAGCAAGATTTGTCCTCCTCTCTTCCAAACTAATCTGATATGTGCTGACTTACCTTATACTCAGCCTGATTTTCACACATGTCCATGCCATGTGTAAATTCAATTTCCCAGGAAGGCAGAGGGATATTAAGCATTCTTAGGAATAGGATACTGATATATGCATCAGGTGACTGAAGAGTAGAAGCACGGAGAAGACATTTTAGTAAGGTGGTTGGGAAAACTTTCTGTTACAAAAAAATTTTCAGCCCCATTGCTTACCTTTATTTTTAGGAAAAAAAAATAGACCAAGAGCCACTGAATAGAAAAACTCCCTATTCCTTAAATACTTTTTATAGACTACAATTATATCTTAATTTCCATCTTCTTTTCCTGAATGCATCTTGTTAAATAAGTATACATTTTAGAAGTTAAATAGAAAAGTACCATATTTAGTAACCCAAACTTTCACTAAAAATCTGTGCTGAGCTGAAGTTTCATAACTAGCTGAGCCATTTTAAGAATCCATGCTTGCCAGAGAAGGTGTGTTGCCTTCTCTTTTCTCATTCCCATCTCACTTCTGTCTTCCTGCTTTTCTATTCTTTCCTCTCTCTGCTCCCAGGAGCACTTTGCTGGGTATTCTTAGGGTTGTCTCAGTTTATTAAACCCATAAATTCCTCAAATCACATAGAGGAAATATACATTAGTAAATGAAGCAAGGTTAGGGTTTGTGCAGCCAAGTTGGCATGATTTGTCAGCTCCCACATTATTTTCACTAGCCAAAACAAAGTGGTGCATCCAAATCACTTTTCTGAAATGGTCCCTGCCAAATCATTCTTACTAATTCCCAAATTAGACCTGGGAAATGTTTGTATAGCTCTAATTCACATTGCCCAAACCTATGCCAGGGATCTCTCTAAAAATTAACAGTATGGGCAAGCAAATTTATCATTTTGTTCAATTTACTGTTGCACGTATATTCCATTTATTCCTAGTTTGTCTGATTGCAGAGTTCAGTAGCTTGGCCAATGTCTAACAGAGAATCAAACAAGCACCAATGTGCTGAATGAAGCTTAGTTTGGACAAAGAGCAAAATGTTAAGTGATTCAGAAGACATCTGAATGATGCTCCTTTCCAACAGGTATTTTGCAACTGTTTTCCATAAATCTGTTGCCCTAAGCTTTAACTATTACAATGCAAAATCTTAATGTATGGATATAGATGTTGTGTTATGAAGCTATATGACATTACCTGTAATGGATATTTGCTGGGTCTTTATATTGTAGCTCTATATTGACTAAAATGCTTTTCAAAATCCTTCTAATTCTGCAGACACAATTAGATTAGATTCTTTTCATGGATATTTCTCAAAACCACATAGTTTCAAACACTGCATTCAGAGCTGTGTGTCTGATTCTATACTTCTGTCCAAATGTAACCCAGAATTTTTGTCTGACCAGTCAAAATAAAGCAATGTTTGTTTGACCAGTTCTTGGATAAGACTGAAAGGTTGCCTTTAAAACTTATAAAGGAGCTGAAGGAATAATTTATTCTGGAATAATTATTTTAATGTTGCTGGAATAGTTCTGTATCATATAGCAAATGTGTATAAACACTGTTATTACAGACCTGGAGAGAAGTTTATAAGTTTAAATTATACAAATGACTAGAATATAATATTTTTCTTTGAGAAAAATATTTCAACATAAAGAGCACAATTTTCATAAAGCGCAGAAATTTATTGATCTATTGCAAGATAGAGAACATCACCTAAAGTAGTATTCTAATATTTTTCTCTTCTGAAGTAAAATGTTATTATAAAATCCACCAATTTCTAGACTTTTAATATAAAAATATGTATATATTAAACAAAAAAAAAATTGAAATAAAAATAACAACAAAAACCCCCACAACAAACAGAAAACAATTATGCCCTAAGCCCAGCATAATTACATTTATAATGAGGAAACATTTTCTAGAGGTTAAACACAGCTCTTCAATTAAGTTCTACTGAATTTTGAATATTTTATTCTAAGTAGACATTTTTTTTGTCTTATTCTTTGATACTTTTTAAATGTGAAAAATACAAATATAAATTCAAATATACAGAAGTGGATAGTTTCTGTTCAATAATTGCCACTTAACATATACTTGAAAAGATCAGTAAAATTAATTTTAACTTTGGAAATACTGGAAGACGTTTTCATTCATTATTCATCAAATGTAGGAAACTGACACAAGAAATCTTGAAGTATTTTATAGAAACAACACTTGAAAGCAGCATGTTTGGACACAAAATGATAGCAGTGCCAAAAAGCCAGAAACAAACTTTGTATATTAATTCTGTTTTTGAGAGTTTGTATGAAGTCTGGAAGCATTGTAAAGAATCATGTAAATGGATTTTGAATATGTGATTATGAAAAATGGAAAAAAGTTATCGCTAAAGTTTGAATGGATAAGATTCATCTTCCTTAAAAGCCACCTAAAATTGGTGTGTTCAGCTCTTTGTCTAGATTCCCTCAAGATAGTGGCAGTAAATGGTGGCTTTCAAATGACAGTTTGACCATGTCTCCTGCTGTGAAAAATCTGTCAGTGAGCTTTGAGATGAAGCACCTTAAAGAGGTGCTGACTTCCCTCTACTGACTGTAGAGGAAGCCTCAACTGTTATGTGACATTATAAATGATGCATTTTTATCAGTAGGATAGGATTGTTCTACTAAATTTTACAATATAAATTCTCACATCTCAGCTAGTCATCCTAGAGTTTTATGACTCATGAAGATAGAGGAACACTACCGGTGTTCTTTCAACTAATCTATCTTAGTAGTTTACCTTAGATTTTAAATAATCAGATTTTTATGCAATAAATAGTAGGCATTCTCAGAAATGCTTCTTTAACTTCACTGTCCATTAAAAAAAAAAAAAAAAAAAAAGAGAAATGGCAAGTTAAATACAGGCATTCACTTTAAAGTTCTAATTTTTTCCTGGTGAGTTCCTCTGAAAGTTCTTCAGCAGAAGTAATTTCATTTTGATGGGGTATACTGGAAATTTGATAAGCATCAAACAAGAAAAAAAATCTAGTCACCCACAGAGGACATATCTGTATTTATCCAATCCAACTTCTTTCTGATATAAAAGGAAAATTCTCTGAGATTTTGATCTGGCAAGAGAAAAAACAGACATCAGATCATGTCAGGAGGAAGACTTTAAGACATCATTGTTTATTACAGCTGAAGTTATGACAATATCTGTGTAGTGTCTCTCTACATTTTCAGGGGATCTTATGTAGGAAATTAGCAAATAAATTTCTTAAATATATGTAGCCAGGATTAGGTAGTCAGAATTAGGAACATGGAATTCCCCCAAACCAGAAGACATCTAATGCTAGAATGTGTAAAAGAAAAGAGATACTTTTCTGAGGGGGCGTCTACAAGAAAAATGCTTCATCAGCTTTGTGTTTCATTCAGAGGTCTGGAACCATATGACAGGTGAAAATCAGATGGCTAAATTTGTTATCACCCTATCTTCATCATTCACTCACAGATGTTGTTGCTCAAACACAGATCTCTGAGGTACTCGTGCAACAGGTCCTGCATCACTTTTCAGTTTCCTAAATATAAAATAGAGTTATTTCAATTTAATATGTTAAGTTAAACTTATTTCTTCTTGCCATGCTGGTTTAGAAACTTTCTTGCAAAATATCAGGCATTCTACTCAGTGCAGAATCTTTCAGAAGGACAATGTGGGAGACTGTCTGGTAGCTGTAGCTGCTTCAGCTGTCTGATTTTAATCCTCCATCACATGTCTGCTGGAGTCTTTAGTGAGATAAAGCACTGCCAAGGATCAGACAGACTATTAGTGAAATAGATCTTAATTAAGAGTATTGACTTATTGTGAATTTAGGCCAACAGCTTTTGCTCCAATTCTGCCTCAAAAATCCAAGGACAAAATTTCTCAGGGGGAATGTAAGTTGACTTAGGTAAAACAAAACACAAGTATTATTTTTATTTATCTTCCACACAATGTTAGTACTGGTTTCTATCCAGCACCTCCGCTTAAATTGCACTAAGTTACTAGATGAATTACAAGATCTTAAATACCTTTCCTGAATAGCTTTTCTAAGTTCAGAAAGCTCTTTTATAAGCTAAACATATTTAATGCTTGTATTAAAATTACTGAAATTGAAGATCCATAGGATGTCAGGTTTGCTGTTCCATACACTGTCCTACTATAAGAAGATTCTAATCAATATATCAGAGTCAGGATGAAATAAAACTAAAAGTAATGACAACTGGCAAGAAAAATGTGGCAAACTCACTACTTGCCAAGTTCATACTACAAAGTTTGTCTTATAGATTACTGAATTAAAGAAATTTAGTATTATATAATTAAATATCCATTGAACATCTCCATAACTTTATGATATCTGAGGAACATAATGTGTGTGTATATATATATATATATATGTATATATATAATATATATATAAAATATATATACGTTATATATATATATATATATATATATATATATATATATATATAAATTTATTCTCTGTCAAACCCAGAAATACTTAATTCCTTAAAAAACCTCTCTTATTTCTAGAGAGGCATCATTTCTGTAAAAAGTCTTCTGCAGAAAATGTATACAAAATGCATTTTGTGAGAAACTTTTGGAATAGAAAAAGTATCTGATGTTATGGAATTATGAATATACCTAATACAACATAACATATAATATAGAGAAACAGCCATTTGATAGCTTTTTTGTATAATAAAAACTGCCACATGAAGGAAAAGAAGGAAGTCTTTGTATAGAATACAATATTACATGCTGTCATTCAGTTTGTCACAGAGACTTGAAAATTTATTAGGAAAAATATAGTCAAGGACTATGATATTTATTTGTTAAAGATTACTAAAACCAGGGAAGAGTTGTATAAGATGAATTGAGCCTGTTGTGTTCATAGTATTAGAAATATTATTTCCAATGCCCATAATTGAGTGTACATGGTTTCTAATTCTAATGAATTTGCAGTTCACTGAGGAAATGTGAGCAAATGTAGATAAGAAATCTTTACAATTTTATTTTAACAATATTTCTCCAGGCTCTTTAAAATTTGATAAATAGTTGAGACAGGTCAGTATGGAAGTTTTTATATGACTTTTGAACATTGAAAGATAACATTTTGGTTTTTCTCCATAATATAGCTAACATTGCCTGTTGTGTAGAACTGCTTTGGCAAAAATTCATATTTGCTATTGCGCAGTTTCATAAACACTTTTTGACAGCCATGTTGTAGTCACAGGTTAATACAGTTTGTGCTTGCTTTTAATTTGAGCAGTATATAATTTATCTTTATGTGTCCTGCCCTGAAGAGTCATCAGTTCTTTTATGCAGACCACAATAGTTCTGCTTTATTAACTCGCCCTTTATCAGATTTATCCTCTAGGGCAATTGTCTCTAATCAGCCATGTGAACCCGCACATGAAGGTAGCTTCATGTGTGGTAGTATGGATGACTAAGGACACAAAGCATACCCGTCACATAACTAGAGCCAAAGGCAAGAGTTTCAGAGAGCATTTCACAAGGAAAAATTTTAACACCTTCTGCTTTTCCCACTGCACTATGGGATTAGCGTGCTTTGTACAAGAGAGGGGACCAGGTAGCCCATCTATTAGTCTTTGTACAACTCCATTAGTTGCAGGATGCAGCTCTGAAAAACCCAATTTTGACCCTTGTTTAGTGAGCAACATGGGGGTCAAAATCCATAGACTGGTGTCTTCTAGAAACAAGCATTCACAAACAAGCAAAATAGTCAATTTTGTGTATTTTGTTTCCTTCAGAAGGTGAAATTCAACTTGAAGGATACTTAGCAAGAGAGGAAATTGACTCAGAACAAGAGGCAGGTGATTTGACTAGGCCCAAATATTTGTCAGATATGTTCCATATATATATATATATAGAGCCGAATTCCTTCTGATAGACTCAGGTAGAACAGGAGAAATGCTATAAATGGGAGATTAGTGAATTTCTGCCTAAGAAACACTTTCAAGCCATGTTCAACGGCCCTTGCACATGTAGCTACAAGATGCAGGAAACATGCCATTACATTACATTACATCATCTATCATATCTATAATTTATAGTGTTGCTTTCCAGAGATCCAGATGCTCACTTAAAGTTCTGTGGAGTTAGCCAAAAGCATCCAGACTCGTTTTTTGGATGTTGTTTTTTTCCTAACAGTAGGAAAATTATCCTTCTCAATGAGCCAGAACAAACCCAACTCATCAAACATAATTTTGATAATGAACATCACCATTTTACATTCAAATACTCTCAAAATGGTGGTAATTTATTAATGTCACATTAAAGGGCTCAATTCATTATTCCGTTTCAGTAAAGAGGCAGTTAATGAGTGATGCATGCACATGGACAAGCTTCTAATTAGAGTTTCTCTGTGTGTTGAAAGCTTGGTGCTGGGATACTGAGTGACTGCCAGCAGACTATTGACTTTTTTCCCTCTTTGCTGAACATGCCTATTTATACAGCTTATTGCTAATGAGATGCTAATTGAGTCTGCCATATCTAAATAAAAAAAACCCTTGAGTTTATTGCTGAATCCTCTAAATGGAGCTCCATTTCAGAATATTCTCCCAATCCATTTTCCTCTGCAATCTTTGTGCTTGATTGAAAAACAATTTTGAACAGTAGGAACAGGATGTCAATTTAAAAAAAAACCAACAAAACAAACACCACCACATTATTTCTAATATTAGTTTAGAAGAGAACCTAGTAAATTTATGCCTGGGTATTTACATTTAGTTTTACTTAAAACAATGCCAAAATGTACTCAAGTATGTGGTGAATACTGTGCAAAAATGTATAAATGCAAGTTTCAATGCCCTGGAGATACTCCAATATAATCATTTTGCATGGAATGCAAGCAACCTAAATGATCATCAGGAAAATAAGAAAGCACATTAAGAAAAGTAGAATGAAGGCAAGGATTAGAGCAGTTAAATCATTTGGCTAGCTACTCAAGGTTTGCACAGGAATGAAAGCAAATCTAATGTGAGGATAAAGCTCTGCTTTTATGACCTTCAGCTTATTATTCATCTGGCACTAAATTCAGTTCAGCGCATTCTACACTCTTTTTCTATATAAGGATTTATACTTTTAGGATAAATTTTGGAGATATTTTAGCACTGTTTTTGGAAAAAAAAATCTCTAAAAATGTTTGATTTTTTCAGGTATCAGTGGCTGAAAAATTATTGATTATTGTCTTTGGGATAAAATAGTTTCTAGGCATACCAACTACAACAAGACTGCAAAACCTTTCATTGTATCATTCATCATCGTTCTTTTGTAGTGGCAGCAATTCACTGTGATTTGTCTTGTGATTTTGTTTGAATGCTGCTCCATGGTTTGTGAATTCTCCTAGGCTATGTGAGTAAAGGCTAATCACAAACACTTTTCAAGGAGCAGAGGACAATATCAGGTGAAAAAACTATAGTGACCTAAGAAGAATTGCACCTCCAAAATAGTCTGAATAAGCTCCTCCATAAACAAACATCAGAAGAGAATAATCAGATCACTGATTATTCAGTGAAAGACACTAAGATGAATCAGTGAAAGACACTAAGATGAATCAAAAAGGGACTGTTTCTGGAAAGCCATCAAACCTAGAGGGATGCTGCCTAAGGAGTTGTAGGAGTTATCTTGGAGTCCAGTGGAAAGACAACATGCAGATTGTTTAAAACTTCCAAGCTGTCTTAAGGGAACTGGTAGAACGTGAAATGTTTGGGGAAAGGACAAAAAGGGAAAGAGATTGGTCAGTACACTGATCTGGAAAGCTCTGCACCTGTTCACTGTTGCCTATATTTTATCCTTTAATCCTTTCTCTATCTTGGAGTTGACTGAATTTCCTATCTGAGGCTTGTGTATATGCTAGAGAACTCACAGCCAAATAAGCTGAGTCTTAGGAGAAGAGTTCTATTTAACAAGCTCCTGGAGTGGAAAGTTGATGCATGAAGGGCCCAGCTCTGGATGACAGCAGCTAGGGGAGACTGGGGTCTAGGAGCCAGCAACTGGCTTGACCATATAAGCCTTACACTACAGGAAGAGGTCTATGTGTGCATGTATATGTATATGTATATGTATGTGTATATGTATATGTATGTGTGTATGTATGTGTGTTTGTGTGTATGTGTACGTGCTAGTGTATTCCACTAGCAAGCTTTAACCCTGCTCTGCAGGAGAGAAGGAACAGGATCCAGCCACTGGTGCAGTTCACTGTGTTTGTGTGTGTGGGGCAGCACAGAAGTGGCTCTGTGCTATTTCTAGTGTGTGTGCTTGTAGAGGGGATGTGCTCACCCTCACTGCTGGCTGGAGCTGAGAGCATGAAAATTCAATGGCCCTGAAAATATGAGCTGTGACAGGAGAAAAGAGCCTGGGCCCAAATTTATCTGTCTCAAAATATTTTACTAGAAATCTCAGTCTCTGAGCCAGATAAGCTAGAGAGCCCTCATCACTGGAGATGTTTAGATTAGAGAAATATCTGTCAAGAATTGTATAGATGCAATTGATCTTACTTGGGCCAGAATGGACAAGCTAAATGAGGTCACTTCCAGCCTTATGATCTCATTAATCTCCATCACTTAGACCATTATTCACACTATTGGAAATAAAAACAGCTATTCAGAGCTGGACTTGTTCTGTCTGAAAACAAGGAGGTTAAAGGCTGAGCTTGTGTCCTGGAGGAGACTCAAAAGGTGTGCTGCAACTACCTGAAAAGCATGTACAGACTAGAGTGTCACTCCTGTCAGTAAATAAATTATGAGAAGAATAAAGGGAATGAGAAAAAAAATGTGGATTAGATGGTTCAGATTAGACATTTAGGAAAATATTCAGCATTAGAAAAGTAGTGTAGCACTGCAGCAGGGTTGCCAGAGCAATTGAAGAAAGCTTTCATCCTTTGAGTGGTATTTAAAGCTCAGTAGGATAAATTTGCAGGTGCCCTGATCTATTATTGTCAATGGTCTTGCTTCATGTGGGAGCTGAACTGTATGACCTGCATCAATCCTTTACAACCAGCAGTTCTGTGGTTCTGTGACCTTTGACAGCTGCTTTGAATGACACTGCTTGGGCAGGTCATGTTCCAGCAGTTTGTTAGCAGGGTGGACACAGGCAGTCATGACTTAGCTGGGTAACTGAGTGTGACTGGAGTTTTAGTACTTCTGTGTGATCAGTGCTGAACTTCTCCGTTTCATCTTCAAGATAGCCCCTTTCACAGCATTAAAAAATGGCATGATACTTCTTCACAGCTGTTATGTCTGAATCAGCAATGTTGAGTTTTCCTTAATAGGATACTATTATCAAAGGGAACAGCCTATACTGTGGACTACCCATGCCTTGTAGCAAATGATCAATTTAATATTTGTATTGAAATGAAGCTTTTAATAGGACTTCTAATAAATGTGTTTGTGCAAAGGAAGTCCATGGCAGTTCAAAGCAGTTTAATGAAAGAACAAAACACCAGTTAAGAGTCTTCAGGTATTAAAATTAAATAAAATATATTTTTAATAAATCTTTTTTCTCTACTGCTTATGTGCTTCATCAGATAACATGCAGATGTGTAGAATGAAATAAGCTCTCTTTGCAGGCAATAGAGAGACATAAGCCCTGTGAGGGTCTCATTTGCACACCCTAAAGTTAATATTTAAAAAGATAAAAAGGAATTGTATCCATTAATTTCCCATAAAAGGTCACTAAGGAAAGTAGCTTCGATGTATTTGTGTATATTGTAGGTGACTGTATGCATAAATGCAAGATGAAGTAGAAGTCTTTGAAGCATTACAAAGTAGACAAACCAGCATAGTGTATGCAATAAAAAGCAGCTTATGATGGGCTTCAGAATCCTGCAATCTTAAGATCTGAGCTTGTAAAAAAAAACAAACAACTTCCTGGCAATTTTCCCCACTCCTTTATAGCTGAGAGGTACTAGACAAGTTTCACAGATGATTTTTGTTACTCACTGGTGCTTCTGGGTTTCCTAATCCATGATGCATGAAGCTTTCTTTAGCTGATTATGAGAGCTAAAAAATAGCAGGGATTTCCCCAGATTTTATTTTTGATTTTTGGTGGGTTTTGTTTTGTTTTGTTTTTGTTTTGGTTTTTTGTTTGTTTGTTTTGGTTTGGTTTGGGGTTTTTTGTTTTTTTTTTTTTGTTTGGTCTGAGGACATTTTTGGACAGCAAAATGATGCAATTCTACTTTTTCATATCCATTTTCCTGGGCTGCATAACTACTTGAAACAGAAAGAAAGCCTAGTCTGATTTCCAAAGAGATGCCTATTAAAATGAGATGACTATTTAAGGAGGATACCAAGTAAATAAGTGCTCCAGAGCTTCAACAGCAGTTATGTACAGCATCCCTTCAGTGCCTCTCGCATGAAATTTTCCCTCCACTTCCACCACCATCACAAACCCATCAGTTGAAAAAAGGAAAGGGTTGCTAGCTTGAAGATTTGGATAACATTAAGTGCAGTGAAACTGAATCTCCTCTCAAAATGTCTAGAAGCTGAAGCTTAGATGTATGGAGAATTTTGAAACCAAAAGCTTAAACTTGTCCTGTAACTGTTTTAATGTTTCTTTGTTTATGTAACAGGCTGGCACATACTTTGAACTCGTACATCTGCTCTGAGTAGAGACAGATGGCAATTCATCACACCTATCTTAGGCATATACATTTGGACAGGATGAAAAACCTTCTGGAAATGCTTAACTCTTCACTGGATCCAATTCCTATTTATGTTCTTAATTCTAACTTTGGAAGTTGTCATTGAAATTGTGCCTGATAATAATGGCATGTCTACACCATAAAGTGCAAAATGGTTTACTGTGGTATGCCTTTCTGAGGTGGATAGATCATATCATGTAGTATTTTTCCGTGGAAACAAAATATTTCAGGACACAAAATACACAATCTTTGGAAATTATTCTTTCAAAGATAATAATATTACTTCTTGATGCACGTTAGTATAATTCATCATTGCTCTGTGATGTAAATGCTTGTCAGCTGGACCATATGTTAGGGAACTTTGCTCCATGCCTCCCAATGCTTCTGAACCTGACAGCAGCCCATAAAATGTTTTATTTAAAGCTATAGGGTTGGCCGCTTACCACAGGTGTCACTGAAAATAATAAGGACTTGGGTATTTCAATTTCTTTTGAAAAAGTTGTTTTATAGTAGAGTCATCTGACAACATATAATATCTGCTGTGAAACATTACCTATGCAAGCAATTAAATATACATTTGGAAATAAGACAGACAGGATCAACAACAGGTGAGATAAACTGCCCCACAAGTTACATCCAGACATCTAAAATTTAGCCAAATAAAACTATTAGCCAAATTTAGACAAAATAAAACCCACACTCATAGCTTTAAAAGAAGTAGCCAAATACATTTTAAATTTAAAATGGCAGAAATGGCTTCAAAAGATAATAGGAAATCCTACATAGAATTATTTTTTGTACATGCCTCCCTATCTTTATTTGAATGGGAGAAAGACCTGTAATTGACTATAAGGCTAGCATGATGTTGTTTCCAGAATGATAGAACAGTAAGGAAGGCAAGGCGAATCATGTCACATGACATACACATTATAAAAGAAACCTCCAGTTTGAAAGTAGTAATGCAGTTGTGGAAGGTGCTGATGAATCTGAATTGCTGTACATTCTTCATGATGTACCATCAAAACCAATATATCAGCACTGAAAGAGAAGAAAAAGGAATTATCAGGATGGCCAGGAAGAACAAATAGCTGTTTGTGAGAGGAGAAAGAAAACACATGAAGGTGGTGATGCCTTGAGAGGCTGCCTAGAACAGAGGCTAGACAGTATTAAAGGAATAAAGTAGGTATTTATTAGAAGGCCTTCAAAGGATACACCCTGGGCAGTACAAGAGCCTGGCTGAGGCTACACCCAAGATGGATGACAGATCTCATGTTTCCACACTTTATAAGTTTTGCCCCATTTACACATTGGGGCTAATTGTCAATTACAGCTTCAGGTTATGAAGTCACATCCTCCCAGTTTGCTCTCCTCAAGTCACTGTTTACACTTTTTGGGCCTGAAGCTGCATCAGTGTCCACCAAGTGGTTCTTGGGATGGAAAAGGATTGTTTTGTCTAACTAAACTGTGAGGAGAACTTGCTAGCACTTTATATGAAGTTCAGAGTTATGATAATATGGAAGCTAAATAAGCTAAAAGCTAAAAATTAAGGCATCAGTGGAAGTGAATGCTAATGCCCACACCAGGAATATTTCTCTCAAGCAACGTACAGCATCTCTGTATGACACTACAAATTGAAAGGGCCAGGGTGCTACTAAATCCCTCAGCTTCCGCCAGCACTTCTGTCTCAGGGATTCCCACAGCACACATGAACAACATCTCACATTCCAGCTGGCTTGCAGAGCATATATTGAATCAAAATGCACTGCAGGGATTGTTACAACCGCTATTACCTCCTTCTCTGGGATTCCTCTCAGTCTGGCCATGTAAATAGATGTCACTTTTAACCAGGTTGAATTCTTTTTCTTTGCTTGGATGGCTGGGAAGGGGAAAAATAATGGATCATTGTAAAGATTCTGATGACTTAGTCGGCCACAACAGCTACTAATCTATGTGTCCTTGACTACAATGAGAAGAAATACATTTCAGCTCATTTACACCAAATTTGATGCTTTAAATAAAAAACAAGCAAACAAGCAAGCACCATAAAACACACAAGAAACTGACAAAGCAAGCTTTTCTATAGAGTATGACAAAGCTAATAAATTTTAAGCATAATATTGCAATATTAAATGTTGCAAATATAAGAAATATGATAGTAAAAGTTATTTTGGAAAGGAACTGGGTATATTAAGCAGTGAGCCTTAAAAGAGACTTCTTATAGATAAGCTTATCAACTTGTGTTGCTATCTAAGCCTTCCTCTTCTTTCTACTGGGAATACCTGCAAAGACTGAGATACTGTACTTGGAATCTAGCTAATTTTTATCTGCTGAAAACACACTACTTCTTAGGGGTCAAAACTTCATATAACAGGTTATGCATATATAGGATATGTGTGCTTGTAAACATATATATAGGTTTAAAAATATGTTTTTCATACCTCTTTGTGTGTTTTTAGACACAGCAAGTAGACATATAATAGTTAATAAAGTATAATTTCATATCATTTAATTGGCATATTTATATTCCTAACTTTTTATTCACCTTCTTTTTCATAGCTACTGGCTCCACATCTGTTTACCAGTATGATGTCTTATGGTAAAAGACATTTTTCCAAATAGGTTTTCTGCACAAAATTACTCTCTCAATTGTTTATGATTTAAATGTGAATTATCTTGAAATATAGTGCCATTATTTGCAGTATACAATTACCTTTAGAAGAATTAAAGATTAGCGTTATTACAGTCAATGCTATGTTGTATTTCCTTCATTTTTTTAGGACAATTTCTTACATATTTCATGTGTAGTCCAAGGAATTGAATATCCCTCCCTTTTAAAAAATTATTCATTATTTAAAAGCTTAATTGTCTGGGTGCTCATTTTGATAATCCTGTAGAGGAACTTTATTTGCAGAGGCTGAATATGTCACATTATCTGAAAATTAGGCCCATTCTAAGATCAGTCTTTTTCTTACATGGTGATATTGTGAAAATACACATTGTCATAAAGTCTTTGAAAATTAGTGTGATATTTAACGTGCTTATTTAAATTTAGTATCCATACGGGTATTTGACTGCAAAGCTGAAAGATTTTTACAACACAGTGAAAGGGATACTCACATTGTCCATTTTATGCAGCTGTAGGCTTCTACCTCACAGGGTGGAATAGCAGAATCAGAATAGCAGGTTTTATGCCTCAGGTACTTACAACACTATAAAGGAATTTTCCACACTTATATGTTCACAGAACTTTTGACAATGTTTTCAGATTAAAATTTTGGCTGGAATCAATGAATTATGAAAAACAAAATAGTATTTTACCTAGCAGGAGACTTAGTAAATATTTGCATCAGTTACACTTTCAGTTATTTATGTTGTAGGGATTGCAGTAATATGGGGATTGTTTCAGAATATCTTTTATCTTCACCTCAGACTAACCATATATTTTGCATAATTGCATAAAATACTTCTATTTTCAGTTCACATATGTACTTCATTAAATTCTGGATGGCATTTTAGAAACTCTTAGAAAACATGAATAATTTTAAATGAATAATTTTAAATATACTGAAATGATCTTGAGTGCAGAAATTTACCTGAAAGGAGGTTAGTTCACAGAAAAACCACGAAAAGATGGTCTTCAGTCATTGACTGGTGCATAAAGACAAAGCTAATTAAATACCCACGTTGTAAAATGAAGTTTAACACTTATTTCGTAAAGCATGTAAATCAGATTACTATGAAATGTGATGAGTAAAACACTCTTCAAAATCACTTAAATTTGTAATTTGATTAGCAAATTCTAAACACACATAAATATATCAGAGTATATTTTTTATGTTCAGTATTAATTAATAGAAAATTAAAGTCATCAGCATTTAAAACATGATCTCTAACAGAAAATTAAAAAAAAATCAAAGGAAAACCAACTCTTATTACATTTGGTTTCACATAATGAAGTTGAAATTGTCTTTATTTGCACATCATAACACCCATTCTTTACTGTTCTCAGGTTCTGTAAACTGTATTGAGTTTATTTAATGCATCATTCATTTTGACTGATGTTTTCTTTTTTCAGACCACAACTGTACATGACCAACAATATTTGGTCAACTAGCACAACTATTTGCAGACCTGGAGAGCTCAAACTCATTCAGTACAATGAACAATTCATGTGAATGTCAAATAAAGGGTATTTAAAGTAATACAGAATATTCATCTGCTAATTGCATTTGCATATCTGTAGGCTTTAAGGGTAAATTATTCTCACTTTAGCAATTAATTCATTCAAAAGTGTCTGTATTTCTGAAAAATTGACAACTTTTAACAGCATGAGCTAGTCTGTGAAAAGTTGTAAACTCTGTACACAGCCCTTGTAAAGATATCCAGCTCTTTTTTATACAACTCCAGCTGATATAAGTTGGACTACCCTGAATTAAAAGCAAGGAGAATTTATCTTACTTATAATCTAGGTGTTCCAGCTTTGTGCATGAGCTGTTGTGCTGAAGAAAGTTACAAAAAAGTCTTAATAGCTCTTGAGGATGCTGATGATATTTTTTGTACATTTATTAAAGCAACAGTAAGAAATTTAAAAGTATAAATTACTATTTTTAAAATTTATTTTGTATAGTCCTAGCACTGAGAAGTCAGAGTGATGAAGCAGGGTCCATTTTCACTAGCTTTGTGCAAATATGAAGTGCATATATATAAATTAAAGTTTGACTTCTTTAATAAGCTTCTAAATTATGTTTGATTCTGTAATTTGTAGAGTTTTTTTAACAATGTTTTTCATCTGAGACTTTTAAATTTTTGCCATATTAGGATCATAAGTTTAAAAAGTTTTTTTCTTTCTTATAGAGAAATAAACAACCTTAATGCATGATTCACCTAGTTTTTGCTTTATAACCCTTGTAACAAAAGTTATTGCCTTTCTAGGTCATTTGGCTTAAAAGACTGTCTAGGTGCAAAAGAGATGGATCATCATTGTAAATCTTAATCACAACTCACTCTTTGTATGATGTACAAGGAAAGTTCAGTATCTCACAAAGTGAGAAGACACCAAAACTGGAAAGTGGAAGCTGCCATTGAAAGAACAAATGTAAATTACACTTCCTGGGGGGAAATTGGATATTTTCTTTCACTTGAAGATCCTAATCTTTAAATTGCTTTGGTTTAGAATACTTGAACTGGGTTAGTCAAAACATGAGGGGACTTACAGGGGCCTCCACTATTATGAGTAGTATCTCTCCCTGTTAGAGCTTGGTGTCCTGCATTCTGTTCCCTGCTTCTCCTCTCATCAACAGCAATTATTAATCCTCTACTTCACCAGTAGAGATATAATTTATTAAGGGCTATAGCTTTTCCAGTCCTTTTTGTTTTAATGTATTCTAACAGTACAGAGTAATCCAGTCTCAGGCAAACTCAAAAAAAAAAAAAAAAAAGCACCGATTAGGAACTGGAAGGCACAAGAACAGTGCAGAATATATTACATTGAAAATGTATTTATATTGAAAAAAGAGGCTTACAGTTCTGAAGCCTAAAGTAATACGCAGATAAAGCCACACTGGTGGGAAATATAAACTCTAATCTCAGCCCAGATGAACTAAAATAAGTGTTGGAAGCCCTATTTCCCCAAATTTAGGTTTAGTCCCTCACTAATGAGCTGTTTCTGTGTTTTAATGAGGTTTAAATGATATCTGTTCTCTGAGAACTGCTGCTCCAGGTAGTTTCAACTTTCCGACACCGAGCACATTTGTGCTATTATGATTCTACCTAGAAGCATAAATTTAAGCTACATCTATTCTAGTAGATTACAAAGTGTCAGGGATCATTCCTGTGATCTAATCATCTGAAGTGTTCAGTTTTCAGTGTCATCCCTAATAAAGCTGGGACTTGGGACAATTCCTACTTCTAACAACCATTTTTTTAAGTTTTCCTCTTTCAAAGTCCAAGAGGCTTTAACAGCGGGATTTAGGCCATGAAACACCTAACTCCAATTATGAGCACCAGCAGTAGACTTGTATATACTATACACAGCAATTTAATGGTTAATGCTGCAGCTAAGGTGACTGGGGGGATTTAGAAAACATTATTAAAATTATTATGGAATTAAGCAGCTTCACAAATAGGTTAGAGTTTCAGGAATGAGCACATCCAGACTCAGGTCATCTAAGTCTCATTTTCTTCAGAGAGACTCCTGAAATTAGGATAAAAGTAATCTCCTCAAGTACTATTTTTTTCCTCCACTACAATAGGAAGCTACATTTTTGAGGTTAAACATAGAAGTCTCCCTTCAGTAAATTGAATGAATTAGAAATATTATATTTCTCAACAGTATGCTCCCTGTTAATCTTCCTCTGATGTGGATTGCAAGTCTGAAAAGATGAATCTAATCTTACATACCATTTCCATTCACAGCTTCTCATTGAGCATTATGAGTAGATTTTTTTTGCATTTGTCTGCAGGAAATTATGTCATCATTTAATCTACAGCTTTAAGGCTATTTTCAGCTGTCTTTTCTTCTTTTTAGCCATATATTTTGTATGTTTCTAGCACATTTTTTCTACCACCTCAGGAAGTCAGGTTATTAGTTCACTGCTGTCTGTATATTCTATCAAGAAGCTAAATATGCCATTATAAAGAAAATGAACCCATATATATAACAAAATTAGTGCATCGCACTGACATTCTGTTTAAGACACAAAGCTCATAATCCAGCATTTTCTGCAGGGGCAAAAATCACTTGCAAGCAAATATTAGCACAAGACACAGAGGATCCCTAGGTGTTAGAAATTCTGTTGTGCTTGTAGCTGCTATTTCAGTGTTCTTGAACTCATCTGTCATAAGAACTACACAGACTCAAATTTCATTATTATTATTTTCTCAATTGTTCATTTCCATGTCATTTGGCACAGGATGGATTTAAAAAATACTGAAAACATTTACAGTTTTATTCATTTTGTGAGGGTTCCTATTCCAGCAATTTCATATTTCACTTTATTAACAACAAAGCTAGCATAAATTTGATCTTAAATTTTTGTGCTAAGCGTGGGCTGTTTTACTTTTCAAAGAGTAAGAGTTTTGAAGAAAAATTTAAGCCCCGTGATCTTTGCTTGGAATATTATCTAACTATTGAAAAATAAAAGTATTTAGGTGAGGGTTTGTGAAGTTTTTATACATATATTTTAAGCATCAAAACACTACTTGGAAAAGTTCTGTCGATAACCTTATTCTTATTAAGACTTTCTTCATGACACTAAAATAGCTTGTGTTTAATTCCTTTTAAAATTTGCCCTGTGCTGCTGAGATGGTTTACATGCTGATCAGACCTTGTTGTTAAAAGGGTGAAGACTGAACAAAAAAGTCAGAGTTCAACAACAAAAACTTAAATTACATATTCCTTAGCTGTGAGAAATGTAAGAAACTCCTAGACAACAATAAAGGACTCCAGAAACTTTAAGGAAAAAAAAAACAACTCATATGAATTATAGTTCATTTCTGTACCGATGAACTTCCATTTAAAATTACAGCCCAAATCTCTTCTGTACATCACCTTCACTTACAGAAAGGTATGAGAGGAACAAGAAAACCAAGGTGTGTCGGAAGGAAGTCAGCCATTGCTTATAAAACATACATCTGGAAAGAAGCTTCCCCTCTTTCCAAGTTCCAGGGTAAGTATATCAATGATGATTTTACCTGAATTGAGGTTTCCTACTTGTTGCTGAGCCAGTAGTGGCTTTCAGCTTAAAAAACCCCAAAATTCCTTTTCCCTTTTTGTCATATATCTCACTTCAGATGCAAATACCTGTATAAAGAATAGACCTAAAATAACAAAACCACAAACAGCATGCTACAGCTGTCACAAGGCTTTCTGGCAGCAGTAATGCATTCCTACAATCAGTAATTTTATATTTATCTTTTGCGAAAAAAAAGTAATCATTTGTATTTTAAAAATTCTTCCCAAAGCATATCTAATCACCGTGTATAGAAAAAACCCCAACAAATACTGGTTTTGATGATCTCAAAAATTTTTCACAGATATTTTAAGCTTCCATAGAGGTTCCTACCAAAAACATAACAAGTAAAGGATTTCTGTTTAATGTGCTTTTAAAATGGTTTGTGTGTGTGTGTGTGTGTGTGTGTATGTGTACACACATACATCACCTTATGTATGTGTACATAAATAGGTATACGTACATGTATACTATATAGAATTGGTTACCAGGGTTTTTTTATATTGTTTATAACAATCATTTCCTCTGGTTTTCATACCCAGTTGGAGTTCTGTAAAAAGTTTACTGTCTTCTATGCTATGCTATCAAATGCTAATGTAAGTTATGATATGAAGTTAGTTTTTCTTAAAAAATTGTTTTCGTAAGTTTTGCTACACTTTAAGAGATGGACATCACATCTAATTTCAAGTTCTATTAAATAAGAGAAACCTGTAGAGATTAGGCAAACACTCTGAGGCATGAAAACAGACTGACAGTGTTTTCTGAAAAAGTCTTGGCCTGTGATTAATGACCCCCTTGCACACGAATGCTTGTTTTGTTCAGATACATGATATATCTAAAGTTTAATATTGAATTACAAAAAATAGTCTTTACTTCCAGGAGACCTTTGGGAACAATAGCAACCTTCAAAGGCATCCCTGAATGATTTTGTTGTCATCTATAATAACTGTTATTACTGGTTTATTTGTCAAGTTAATGCAAGTTGTTGTAAATATTATTTCAGTCTTACGTGCCTAAACTCATTTCTCACATAAATACTTTTAATAGTAGCATTTTATACTTGGCTTTTTATCTCATAATGTAACAGTAAGATAGGACTAAGTTATTAAAAACTTCTGAGGTCATCTTCTGTCTTCAACCTAAACCTGAAAGAGAAAGATGTATAACGCAGAAAATAAATCTCTCTGCACATTCTTTGTTGTTCCTTGGTAAACATAACTTTATGTTGATTAATGAAACAGAGTGGAAATTTTTCAGAGTAGAAATCCATTTTGATTTAGGTGAAATGTACATCTTTGAATTAAGTCTGTAGCTTGCAAACATAGCTGTTTAGTCTGACTGTCTGTTCTCGCAGAAAACCTATGCTCGGAGAAACTGCTTCAGCCGAAGGACAGAGATAAGGGGTTTGGGGGGGCGGGGGGGCCTTGAACTCTGAAACAGAGAGGCTGCTATGGAAAGCAGGGTCAAAATGACCCAGGAATTCTTTCTGATAAAGAAAAAATTAGTGACAAATGTCACACAAAATCAGTAGAATGAATATGTATTAACCTTTTGTGAAATTGCATGCATATGTATTTGAGAGTGAGCTAAAAAAGGATCTGGAGTTCCCAGAGGCACTCATGTCATTTTAGGGGAACGATTCCCACATGAGTCCTGCGCTGTAGTAAACATACCAGCTTTACAATTTTCACAAAGTTGTGGAGTTTGTTTGTTTCAGCAAATCAGTATCGACCTCATAGTAGTGACAGTAGGCAAGGACAAGGCACCTTCATAAAGAGAATACACAAACCTTTTATCTGCAGATGGAAGGTACGTTACACCTGTGTACCACGAAAAACTACAGTGTAGTGCCAACACAGAAAATTAGTTCTTCAAAAGATTTTGTTGCTTGCAATCTCCACATTTACTATATAGAAATCAGTATGTCCTGAATTATTTTCTTATGGTTTAGTTAGAACTCAGATGGTTATATAACTTCGAGAATAAATGTAAAAGTTCAACTTTCATGCACATGCAGGTGGAGTTCTAGGCCTTGACAATGAATAAAATTACCAGTTTCGATCTAGAATTTGTATTATCAATACATGTATTTAAATTTTTATAGCTATTACAAGAACAACCCTGATGTTCTTCTGCATGTATAGAGCTAATTGAAACTGAACTTTGGGCACTGGAAATGAGAGGGGAAATGACTTTCCTAGATTATGTGAATAAAATGCTCATTTTCTGTTACTCTCTAATGTATTTTAAGAAATATAAGTTTAATTTTCTATATGGCAAAAAAACCCTATCTGTGAGAACATTTTAACTTAGAGCAGAGAGAAAAAAACCCTCTTATTTGGCATACTTGAGGGAAGAGATTGCTTATCACCTAGTGAGGCTAAAAGTGTTCTATGTGTTCTGGTAACTGTTTTCATCTTGATAGCCAGTATGGCTTTTAACAAAAAAAGTAGTCAGTGATTTAATCTATAAAATTTATGTCATCTTTAGTGAGATGATTATGAATGACTTTTAGCTGTTGTAGAATTATATTTGAGTATATACAGTAGTCTTGGTTTGAAAAAACAGGTGTCGGCTAAGGAAGGCAGGAGACTCCCCTGAAATGGAAAATGTAAACCTCCTCCCTCTGAATTGCTATAGATCTGAAATTTAGGGGGGCTCTCAGGCAAAGATATGGGAGCAGGAATAACAGTTCTTTATTAGGGAAGAAAATTAAAATGAAATAAATAATGTAGTAACACAAAGCAATATTGACAGTCAGAATATCACCTGACACCCTGTTGGTCAGGGTGTTGGTAGCAGTCCAATTGGAATGGTGGCTGCGGGCCTCCTGGAGTGGCAGATGTGGTTCTGTTGAAGCAGTGATCCTGTAGAAGAGTGAAGTTTTCCTCTGAAGATCCAGTGGAAAAGGCAGCTGCTCCTCTGGGAATCCAGTGGAAAGGCTGTTCTGGTGTCCCAAATCTCAGATTATATCCAGGAAAGAATGCTTGGCTCCTCCTCCTGGGTGGAGCATCTACAATGGAATGCTGTAATTTTAGCAGTCATGCAGTGACGTTCAATGGTGCATTAACAGCAGATGTCTCCAAATAGATGGAGGATTGATTTGTGGAACAGATAAAGAAAACTGCCCAATTAACAGAAGATAACTGCCACACGTCTGACAGATGGCAAATAGGATGCACACATTGCCTTGTCTGAATGCTACTGTTTGAAACAGGCCCAAAGAGGTGAGAACACTATTTTGAAATATCTGTTCACATGTTGAAATTTTTGTCTTTTTAAATGTATAACTATACCTTTAGCACTACTGAAATATGCCCCAAACAAATAAAAAGATGCTCAGAATGGCCCACAGCATTCCCTTGAGCATTTGTCCAAAGTACAGAAAGACCAGAATCAAGATTCAGGCATGCTCAGTGTTTTGCCTCTGGCCTTTAAAATCTCCTATCAGTGCTCTGCACTCTCCAAGTTACCACACTTCTGTTTCATTTCTGCTACTTCCTAACAGTGACATTGGCTATTCTGGAACTTCATTATATTATCCTGGGTTTAAAACTACAATGTACGAAGGCCTTCTTTTAACCTTTTACCTGAATAAGACGTATAAAAAATTTAAGGAAAATAATATTTTTAAGTGAGTGAAGCACTGAATGAATAATCAAGTTAGGATGGATTTGTCTGTTTCTGTAGTCAGAACTTGCAAATGGAAAAAAACCCCAAACCTCTGAAACTATTGTTAACAGAAGACTGATTTTAAAACTAATATTCTTCAAGGACTGAATGTCCTTTTTCTTCTAAAAGGTTCTCAGTTCTAATAAAAAATATAAGAGGGAGAGAGACTGAGTCAGATGATGATACTGCTTGTCAATAGGGAAGGGAAGGGACCAAAAAACACACCTCCCCCCCAAAAATCCGCACCAACCAAATACCAAAACAGTATGTTCCCATTTGTAAGAATTACTTTTTTTTCATATTTTTCTTACATCCTTACCTACCAAACAATTTACATCTCACTTTTTTTGTCACTGAAGTAGTTTTCATCTCTTCCAACCTGCAAAGATGTTTTCCAAGACAGCCTCAAGTTCTAATCTTAATATGTGCCCTTTATTACTTTTAACAATCTTTATAATTTTTTTGATTTATGTATACGTATATAATTTCATACCAATTAAGTTTAATATCAATTGATCCACCAACTCTTACTTCCTTTCATTCTATTTTTAATTACCTAATTTCTTTAAAAATATTTTTCATTTATAATCATAAGTGTCCTTCAAGAAAACAGGATACTTTTAAGGGCATATGACATCAGAAGGTTCTGTGATTTTTTTTCTTTCATTTCCCACACCGAAATGTGTGGTTTAAAGCTTCTTTAAATTCAGCTGTCTCATTTGATTACTGCCTGGATTTCTCGTGGACAAATGCTGTAAGAACAAGACCCCACTGTTGTCCAGTGTTCACTGACTTCTTGTGAGCATGTTCTCCCTACTTTGACACTGGTATCACCTCTTTGCAGCATTCATGATTGGTAGATTCAAAGCCTGAGTAGCTTTGATAATGTCTTAAAAGTGTGAGAATATTTTATTTCTTTATAATATCATCAGAGCTGTTCAAGGATAGTAAATGGCCATTTATAAACAAAGTGTTAATTCATTATCAAAACTAACAAAAATCTCATCAAACAGTAATTAAGTCCAAGGTAATATATCTTTGTTACTCTTCACCAAGGACTCCTTTTCTGACAGCAGTTACAATGAAAACCCAGCCAAAAATCTTTGAGCTTTAATTAATAATTGGGTTGTGAATCTGAAAGATAGTGAAAGTCTAAAAGCCAGTCTCTTATCCTGTAAATCAACAGCCTGACTTTTTAAATATTTTTTGGAACTTAATGTGTGTCAAAGAAAGAAATCCATTAGCACACTTGAAAAAAGAACTATTATTAAGCCATTAACAATGCAGCTCTGACTGAACATCTCATTGGTCTGTGATTTAATGTCTTCTACACCTGTGGAGCTAACTTCACACCCTATATTGGAAACATGGAAAAAGAAAATTCATTATAGAAAGGTAAAACTAATGTATTTTAAAAGGCCAGGAAAAAATAACATGTAAGAAACACTCTAGTAAGAGAAAAAATAATATTTATTATTACTGAAAACTTCTTAGCATTTATAAGAACAGAGTGGGAAAAAAATTATTTATAAAAAATTGTAGTTCTTAAGGCCAATGAGAAGAGACATGAAGCTTAGTATTAGCACTATCATTCCAGAAAATATGATACACTGCATATTTAAACAAGAATTCAGCCTATAAATCTAAAGTCATAAATACTGACTTATTTGATATTAAGACATCAACTACTTGTATCTGAATTTGGATAGACACATAAAAAAATACAGACACTTTGATGAGACTTAAGCCTAATCAATTGGATTAATCAATTAAATTGGTGAAATCAATTAATTAAACCAATCAAAATTACAAAAAGTTTGGAAAACATGCCCTTCAAAAAACATTTCAAAGTTTTATTTTTGCAACATTACCGAACTAAAACTTATGAGCAATTATTGCACTGGGAACAAATAATCCTTTAAACTATTTCTTCAATAATTTGTCACCAGTGTTTCAACTAACAAATAAATTTATTAATGGACTCTCAAGGGTATGTTATATATAAAAAAAATCAGAATCATCACAATTTTTCTTTGGTAATGTGGCAAGAAAAAGAGAAGAATAATGAAACATATGTGTAAAAAGATAAGTCAATAGACTGTAGATGATAAAAAAAACCACAATTTTTTCAAATGCAACTGGACTGTCTGTGTAAAAGAGAGATCATAGACTTTACAGAATACTTGGTAACTGAAGAGTCATAGGTAGATTTATGGGAAAATTAATATCTTCAACATTATTAAACACAGAGGACTCTACCTGCCAAGAAATTTTATTTTCAAACCTGACCTCTAAAGCCTGTTGAGATTTCACCGATGACATCTTCCTGGTACACTCTAGGTGAGCCTTAGTGGAATGTGGCAGCTTTTCAAATTGCACACTATGATATTACAATCATCCCCAGCATTATATTTAATATCCTGGGCTTTTGCAGCAGCATTCAGATGCCTCTTCATGAACTGGATGAATATTAGTTCCTGCCCTGAGTGGTAATCGTAAATATAAACACTACTTGAATCCTTTCCATAGGGAAGTCAGCTTTGAAAGATGAGCACATCAGTAGTCAAGAATATATTCAGATTCACACAAAGCTTTGCTGACATCAACTACTAGATCTTACAGCAATAAAAAGACATAATGAAATGTCCTCAAAGATCATTTAATGAGCAGATCAAATATCTCAATGTCAAAGAGGGTTCTCTTTTGTCTTCACTGAAAATAAATTCAGTAAAATTAACTCTAGTATGCAAATTAAATTGTCTTCTTTTCTTTTTTTTTTGTTTGTTTATTTCTTCAGATTAGTTTTTTTTGTTTATTTGATTGTTTTTGTTTTATTTTCCTTTCAATGACAATTTAAAAGAGATACTAAATAAAATGTAAGATAGATGGACAAAGGTAAGTACATCTGTGTTTGTATACATTTAAATATGGTAGACTATGGCAATAAAATAAACTTGTCTGCAGATTCTTAGAATTGTTTGTAATCACTGTTAGATATTTTTACCATGCCAATGATATAATGGATTTATCTGGACAGGCAGAAAGATTTGGAGTGAACTCTAGCCTCAGCCATTTTAGTTTTGACTCAGTGAAGTTTAAAAGGGAGCTCTGACAGCATTAACCATCTTGAAATTAAAACTTTTTTCTCAAAATATCTTTTAAGGGAAAAGAGGAAATCTTATACATTAAGACAAGAATCTATTGTTAGCATAATTGAAATCTTATCAGTCTGATCAAAGCATCTTTATTAGTTGCAATACAATTTCACAAAAAAGAAACACTGCTTCTATACAGAAGTTCAATAGCAGTAATAATACAATTTAAATTTTTAAATACACACGTGTTTTCTACCTCTCTTTCTGATATTCTGCTCACCCGTCGAGTGCTCTCCTAGGTACTGAAAGAATTTTCTTCTGGCAATGGAGATGGGATGTTTCATAACAAGGGGTCCACATCTGTGGTCTTATGCTGAGAACAATATGATGATGGAGTTGATGATTTCCTCACTTCACATCTCAATCCTCTTATGGTCATTTTGTTAGCATGATTTTCTCTCTTTGTTTCTAGCTGGTCTGCGCTGCCATGTAACAATAGAATTTAAAATTGTCTTTTGAGGGTGTTGGAGATTATTTCTTTTTTTTCCTTGTTACTGCCAAAGCTAGCTTTGTCTAGCTCCAGGTCTCTATTTCTTTAATTGACCGTTGGTACACAGATTATAGCCATGGGGTTACCAGTTTTAGGCCTGTGCTCCTTTTCTCACCATTCCTACATTCCTGAACTTTTCTAAGTAGCCTCCTGGATCTCCACTTCTCAATGCCTCTGTTATCACACCTGGCCTGCTTTATTCATAATAAATCATTATGCAAGTTGATAATTTTTAAGGTCCCTTCCAACCCAACCCATTCTTCCATTCTAGGATTCTATGAGCCTAT
This sequence comes from Motacilla alba alba, assembly GCF_015832195.1. Lineage (NCBI taxonomy): Eukaryota > Metazoa > Chordata > Aves > Passeriformes > Motacillidae > Motacilla > Motacilla alba. Next base: position 13,825,822 of record NC_052018.1, read on the forward strand.
GAGTCTATGATTATGGTGGTGTTATAATAACTCCACAGAGCAAAACAAAACTGAAACCAAGAAGCCATTTCCAATTAGTTTATTTGAAAGGCAGCTGTCACAGCTAAACAAAATAAAGCAGAGGTTCAGGTAGGTCTAGTTCAGAGAAGACAAACTTTACAAGCCTTTTTTTTGAAGCCTTGCATGTATGTTGAAAAGTCTGCACCATGTTACCTGCAATTACAATACTGTTCAATGGGACTAAATGATTACACAAGCCAAAAACACATGAAGGACAGTAGAATTAGGAAAAAAAGTTTAAAAATGTTTTAAAAAAATATAAAGGCAAGTTCTGCATGTAAAAATGATGCATTTTTTATTACTTAAAAATCATGATTTAGTTTTTCATGGCTTTTCAATATATAAACATAGATTGATAGAATGGTTTGTGTTGGAAGAGACTTTAAAGCTCCTTTAACTCCAATTCCCCTGCCACGTGCAGGGACACCTTCCATGACACTAGGTCAGGTTGCAATGGGTGAACAACTGGCCCACTGGTCGGGCACAATGGAATGAATGGGGTGACATCAGACTGGTCACCTGTCACTAATGGGGTTCATACTCAGCCTTGTGCTCTTTAGCATCTTCTAAATAACCTGGATGCAGGACTGGAAGGGATATTCAGCAAATTTGGAGATAATACAAAACTGAGAGGAGCTGTTGACTCTCTCCAAGGCAGAGACGCCCTGCAGAGGGACCCCAACAAATCAGAACACTGGGCAAGCACAAACTGTATTAAGTTCAACAGGGGAAAGTGTTGGATTCTGCATTTCATTCTACCTTGTTCACTTACGCTGTAGCCAGCCAGCCAAAGCCAGATTGCTCAGTAGGTCAGGTAAACTTCTGAAAGACATGACTCTCATAAAATTCTAAACCTAGGATCAAGGAATCAAGGAAGGTTTTATCATGCAGACCAAATCAACAATAATCATGGAAGTGAAAACTTGCTTGAATTCTTCCTATTCTAGACCTAAAAAATAATTAAACTATAGCAGAATCAATAGAATTGATTCAGGTTCATTATTTAAGTTACTTGGCATTTGATGAATAACACCTCTGCAAAAAATTCACAACATTTTTCAATATTAAAGGTAATGGATTTCATTATCTGATGTACTTCCTCCCTGTGATTTGTGTTCTGTCTTGTTGACTGTGATCGTGCTGCCAAAACAAATTTTTATCTGTTTTTTCCTAGGAATGGAAAGTTGATAAACATATAAATGTATGATATTTTATCTATATGTAATATACATATAGATATACTTATGTTTCAGTTTTTATCTCCCATTAGCTGTAATGACATGCTAAAAGGTAACCAGCTGTGAAGGCATCAGTGGGGAGGAAATCAATGATTTGGCGCTCAGCAGTTCCCTACCAAATGCTGAACTATTGACTGACTATCAATCAATTGCTACACTTCTCCTACTGAGTCCCATAATGTAAATAAAGTACATGGCTCAGGGGAAGAGACAACAGGATTCATAACAAAACTGAATGGAACATCAAAGAGTATAAAGGAAAGGGAGGGTAGGTTCTAATGAAAGAACAGAACAAAGTGGGCAAGTGTAAAACAAGGCCAGAAAGTTTCATTCCAATGTGTATGTGTAATTATGTGAAAGTCAAAATTGGTGCTTAAAGACAGGGAACTGCACAAACATAGAAGGATGTTGAACTAATTTTGGGGTGCTGCTCTTCTCCCTTACCTTTTGCTTCTCAAATAAACTCCCAAATTTTCAGGAAATCTTTTGCATTCCATTTTCAGTGACACACAGTAACGAGTGAAGTATGTGAACACAGAAAAAAGCAAAAGCATGGGAAATATGAAACAGATCTAAATCAGTTATAATGTTGTACAACACTCACTGTAATTCCTGTCAAAAACAACCACAAAAAAGAAATAAGAAAGAGAGATAAAGAATAAAGCTGTAAGTGCAAAGATTTGTGCTTCTTGAAAGTTTTGGTTCTTTTTTGTTTAGTAAGGCACTGTTAGTCCAAAACCTAGATTAATAGATAATTGTAGACTCCAAATTTATGTTTTAAATTTTAACTTTGCCAATCTCTGCCTACCTTTGAACAGAGAAATATTTACAGAGGAAGTTTAAACCACATGCAAGTTTGTCAAATGAGAGTGGCATATGAACCAAGAAAGCAAAATAACTAAGATGAACCAAATAACAAAAAAAAAAAATAAATTATCAGGACATAAAACAAGCTTACTATAATAAAAGACCCAAGACCTACAGTGAAAGATTAAATAGTTGAGATCTGTCCTAAAACTCTGAAAGTTAAGAAATATTGCCATGATATTATGTTGTGTTTTCATTTCTAAACACATTTGCAGTTTCAAATAATCAGAAGAAATAAAAGGAAATAACTGATCACTTGGGGAAGTAGACCTGGAGAAAATGGTAGTCTCAAGTTTGTATAGCATAGATTCAATTCCTTTCTTCACCACTGAGTTTTACTGTAATGGTGAAATTCAATCTGTGTGCACCTCAGTTCACTCTCCTTAATGGAGGCATAAAAGTACATTCATACTTCTCAGGAGTGCTATAAAGATTAATAAATGCAATTAATGACTGGGATGTCCATAGACAGTATGATATTAAGATCATGTTAATCCCCTATATAAGTGTTAAGAAGTAGGTAAACTAAACTTCTTAGAGGTATTCCAGCCTTTTAAATACATACTGTCTGAAGGGTGGAAAGTGCGGGTAGTTTTTATTGGCTTCAGATAGAGTTGCTCAAGGTCTGTACATCTGAAAACCAAGCTATCCTGTTAAGTGCTGTCTGATTTCTGGTTAGATGTGCTTTTAACACAAATCCCTGTCAGCCCTCGCTTACTTTTGCCATGTTTTCACTTTAAAATGCTGTCTATATTATTTACTTTCATTGTTAAAGGACAGCAGTATGTGATCAATAAAAGAAGGCTCTCCACGTTAATTACCATCACTTTCCCTATAAATATGTAAATTTTCAGACTCATAATCTCACTGATTACCATCTATTGACAATTTGGGAAATTGGAATGAAATACACTTACCCTACTTTTGAAAACAATAAAACAGGTAGAAAGGATACATTATTAAAATGAGGACATACAGTATCTTGGTGCTTGCTTCAAAGATAAGCATTGGTACATATTTATCTTTGTTCTGTTTGTACAGTGTGTGTCAGATAAGGCACTTTGCCTTATTCCTATTAGTTAGTAGTTTTCTAAAGTAATCTAATGACTAAGCATAACAGAGGTCACTTCTGTTTCTCACCTGCTTCAAATTTCATTAGGGCATCAGCTCGTCGCTAAATTTTTTTCCAGTGCTGCATCCATTCCCCTGTAACCCTTCATCTATTTAGGCATCTGTCAAGGTTTGCCTGAGAGGAGCAGATCAGTTATGAAAGATGTCTGTTTGGGCCAAAAAACAGCCAAGTGAATGGAAAGAATTTCTGAACTATATTGGAAGGCAAGCAAGTAGGAAGAACCCACTTGGGAATTGAACAAAATCTTGATATTGAGGTCAAAATTGAGCTTTTTTGACAGATATTTAAAATGAAAGACAGCCAAAGACGGAATCCTATCTATTCCTCAGAAGCATGAATTTTTACTACTGGATGTAAGACCAGAGTCTGGTCTTCACTCATATTTACCTTTTTCTTTATAGTATCTTTTGCATCTTACTGAACACCTTAGAGAGCTATTCACCAAGGAGAGATTATGAAAATTTCTTTCCTACGAAAAAAAATAATTACAATAATTACAGGATCATCCAGGTTGATAGGGATTTCTACAGGTCTTAACTCCAGCTTCCTTCTCAAAGCCTAATCAATCTAAAGTCAGAACAAGTTTCTCAGGGCTTTTGAGTTGGTCATGAAAATCTCCAAGGAGGAGGCCTGCATAATCTTTCCATTCAACATTTTGCATTGCTCAACTGTCCTCACAGAGGAAAATTTACCTTATATTCAGTCTGGTATAAGGCAGTGTCCATCTTTACTATATCTCCTGTCCCTTTCAGCACCAGGCTCATATTTCACACATTAAGAATTTGTCTATTAATATAGTAATAGAAGATCAAACCCTTGATGCAACTGAAGCTGCAAATGACAACTCTGCATGAGCTCTGGCTTTCCAAGCAACACGTTCTCACACTCAGACAGGGATTCTAAATTCTTCCTTTGAACTCTGTTCCTGTTTCCATGGATTTTTCTTTGTATTGGAATTTCATTGTTTACCCATTTAGCTAAGACAGTTTTTGCATAGTTCACTTGTTTTCCTAAGTTTCAGGATGGACCATTCTAGTGCAGTTTGCATCTCTTATCTGATGAATCCCAGAAAAATACTCCCTTGCTGGAATATATCTGCCTGCCATTCACACCATAAAAGTTAAACATGGAATTAATATTTTCTCATTAGTAAAAAAAGAAGAATGTTTACAGGAGGATTTAACCCTCTTTTAGATAGCATTCTAAGATTAATATGATCCTGAACAGAGCTTAGTTAAGTATCTTTGAACAGATTTTTACTTTCAGGTAGCTAGGGTTATTAGACAAGATCATCTCCATTTTTTTTTTCCTGTAAGATATTGTACTGGGTTTTTTTTTTCCTTCTGATGACTTAGATGAATGACTAGGGAATGTGACAGAAGTAGAAGATATACCCTTTCTTTGCCTGTTTAGAAGACTATAGTGCAGGGGTAGAGGACGAAGATTAGGTTCCTTTTAGGTCTGGCACTTCTGAATGTTACAGCTAATATCTGTGACAAATTAAATGCGGCAACACAGAACACTGTGACCAGACAAGTTTTCAAGTGTCCCAACTATTTCACAGCCCAGAACTTCTCCATCACTTACTGGGTGACATTTCACAGCCTGTTGGCTTGTCAAGGTCACTAGGCTACATGAAGTTCTCTAAAGAAAAATCATTGAACACCCTCAGAAAAGGGAGTGTCCCCTGACTGAGAAAGACAGTGGCAAAGTTACTAATTTCTTTGGTGGAATACTTCCTATCAAGTGTGAATATTCACATAGTAGTTGATTACACCTTTATCAGTTTACTCTAAAACCAGTGAATCTTTAGTAAATGTTGACAGAGGAACTTAGGATGTGAAATGAATCTCATCTTACCAAAGATGCTGGAAATGTGTCAAAGCATTCCATAAAAGGCCCTGACTCTGTTTATCAACTAAAAAGGGAATCTAGGATGACAGGCTTTGATTGCATAGAAAGACATTGCAGAAAGCTCATGTTGCACAAATTGAATCCAAACCTTGATGATGACTGGCCATTCCACAGCATCAATAAACATAAATAATCTGAAACAACATAAATAATCTGAAACTTTTGTGCAAATGAAACATTTATGCAGACAATCACTCTAAGATAAACATGGAAACTTACTGTTAGAAAATTGAGTGACCATTACAAATGTTTCTTAATAAATAATCCATTTCCATATTTTCTCAATAAACACTGATAAAAGTCTGATAATGTTGTTCTTACCAAGAAAATTCCAATTAACTTACCTGTATTGACATTGACTAGGTTGTCCATTACATAACAGAAGAAAAACTAACTGAACAGATTGCAGTATTGGGAAATATAGTGAAATGTGCTGTTGTTTCAGACTGAGTAATAGATATGAGCATCAGCTAACTAATTTGAAGAATTAACACTTATTTGACTGATGACAAGCTGTGTATTTGAAAATTTTATTTCTTCTTCAAATACATTCTTATAACCTCCTCATTTATCTTCAAAAGCTTTTTTTTTATCCCCTCAAGACTAATTTGTTTAATAATAATAAATGATTTGATTATCAGTAGTAATTCTTCTTATAATTTTTCTTATTGAGATGTTGATTTAGGGCAGTTCAAATGTGTTGAAAATTTCCCTAACCAGAAAAAAAAAGTATTTGTTATGAATTATCTTCACTTGTTAAAAAAACTTTTCCAATATCTGTAGCATGATAATTTTTGCTATGATGTTTGACCTGCTATAATAACTCTCTTCCATTTCTAGGTCACAGGAGAACATATGGTTCCTTACAGTCTTCATAAGGTGAAATAGAATTTCCTTTTGAATGTAGTCTTGGTGTAATTATACATTTATTCAAAGGGTAAAAAAGGAGCACGCATAACATAGAAACATTGCTTCAGAACGAACTATGAACTACGTCAGTGAAGAGATAACGCTCCATGTAATGAACATAAAATCTTTGAACAGATCTAGCTAAATTTACAATGGCTCTAAGAAAAAATACAAGTACTTTTTTCAAACTCAAAATTTAGTCTACCAATCAAATCCATTTGAATCTAGAATGAAGATGTGGATGAGATATAGTAGAAATTGACTTTTGGATTATCCTACACAAAAAAGTCAGAGAATACAGAGCAATGAGAGGCTATCTGCTAGAAGCAAACATTCAATTTGCACTACTTTGTGAGTCCATTACAGCTAAAAACCCCTGTCATTTAGTTAGCTTTCTGTCTGAATGCTCCAACAGGTACAGATGGGATTGAGCAAAAAGCACTTTCTCTAATGCTGAAGATGCACTGTCTAAAGCTTTCAAGTTGGGAACTGACATTTGATTAATTTGGTACCAAATATCACTACAAGAAGTGTAAAATGAAACTCTGATATATAATGAAAAGAGCCACTCGATGGTATAAGCATAAGAGCTTATTTGTCAGAGCTGTGCCACACTCTCACACCAGGTGGGACTTGACCCAAAGGCTCTACAAAATGGAAAATAGAATTTTCTTGTTCTTACCTTTTATGCAATAAATATACTTGTTATTTACAGAATATAATAATAAAAATTATTTAAATTACCTAAAGTTCTATTAAGTACAGAAAGAAAGAAAGAAAGAAAGAAAGAAAGAAAGAAAGAAAGAAAGAAAGAAAGAAAGAAAGAAAGAAAGAAAGAAAGAAAGAAAAGAAAGAAAAAGAAAAAGAAAGAAAGCATTTTATACTGCCACTACATCACAGGTACAGAGGAAAGAAAGTGTTAGAAAATATTTCTTCCATCTCATGTTAGAGAGAAAAATATATGCAGCTGTATAAAGTCTGTGGTTGCCAATATTGCTAGTGATGCTTTCAAAAATTCACTGAATTTATTCAGTTAATTTGAAGTTGGAAAGAACCAGGATTCACTGAAGGTTTCTGCTGTTTGGCTGGAAAGAGAGCACAGCTGGTTTGATCACAGATGATGGTGCCATGACTCTACTTGGCAGAAATTCTTCTTTTGCCCCATCCAAAGTTGATGGAAGCAAAACTCCCAATGGATCAGGGTAAAAGTCAGGTGCTGCTGTGCACACATGAGTATTACACTTTAAACACACAGGTATTTTATGAAAGGTTTTGTGACAAGGCAGTATTTACAACCCTGTCTATATCCCCCAAACCAACCAACAAATACTTAGCAAGCTCATTTACTTAGATGAATAAAATAAAATTCATAATGCCTTCAACAAATTGATAAGCTGCTGACAACAAAGTTTACAAGAATAATAAAAATATTTTTCTATTAATTAATGATCATCAATATTCATTCAGTAAACAGAATACAATGAAAACAAATATTTTATACAGAACAAGAATGACAAAGATTATTTCAAATAGAGTGGTGCAAAAATCTATCTTATATCAGATTCTGTAAAGATAAATATTCCAGACTGAAAAGCAAATTTTCATCTGCATGATTTCAGCAGAATTCATCACAGAAAAAAAATTTCTAAAGAATTCACCATTTGATATAGCCACAATAGAAATCAATTTCCTCTCAGAATGAAAACCTGTGACTGAATAGAAAAATGACAGAGAAGATAGAAGTAGTGAGGGATACTACTAACGGAATTCATTGTGAAAAGCTTAAGTCGGTCTTTAAATGATACATATACATTAAAATCAAAAAACCAAAAAGAATGCAGGAATGTGAAGTAATTACTTTGTTTTAATTATTACTCCAAATTGGTCACCCATTCTGCTCTGGGCAAGTCCCTTTTTTCCCGACAGTAAGAGATTACAGCTACTATGTTTCATTTTTGTCTACCCCATAAAGATACTTTGGAATCAAATGTCTGATACAGACACTTCTGTTCAATCTTACAATTAAAACACCTTTTAAAAACCTCTTGAGTGCGTGGCAGCATAAGTTGAAAGGCTCAGTCTTGCAGACCTTGCTGAATAATGCAGAAGCTGCTGTAGCCCTTTTGAAGTCAGCATGACCACCTGAATGAGTAATAGCCCTGGAACAACTCCTAAAGGCTAATTCTGTTGGCTTTTCTTAGTTACATGAATCAAAAAACAGTTTTACCTGCAAGGTACTAAGAGTGACTCAATCATTAGTGAAAAGAATTTCAAACATTTCGTTCAAAGAAATGGATAGTCAGCCTGCAGAATTGTGAACTATTATTAACAATTATTGTTCTCTCTTGGAAAGTATTCCCATCCCATTGCTACAAAACAAAAAGAGGCCAGTAGAAAAGCTAACAGACATCTGATAATATCTCATATCTTCTTTTGCTTTAAGGAAAGCCATTTCATCTTTGCTGGTGAACAGCATAAGATCTATTTTCAGTACAAAGATATAAAATGTGAAGAAAGGGCAACCATTAACTCCTATTGAATCACTGAGATTAAATTTTTTTCAGTCTTGTAAGATAGCAGTGACTTTGTCTTTCAGTAACATCAGTAACAGTGAACAAATTCATTCTATAAAAACAAAGTATTTTAAACAAGCATTTTACTGACTCCCTCAGATCAGAGAAATTCCCCATGCTCAAAGCAGAATATTTCCAAAAACATGTATGTCCTTCTTAGGGAAGAAAACTCATACATCACCCAAAGTACACAGAACAAGGACCTAAATACCAGTAAATGTTTGGGTACAAAGGGAAATACTTCGGGAAAGGGAACTTGTCAAATCCAAAATACACAGCAGTAGATAACTTTCCTCAGACACAGAAACTAACAGGGTTTTGTAAAACTGTTCATAAGGGTAAGTACAGGAAGTTGCAAGGAGATTTACCACTTTGTTAGCCTGTTAGGGTTTCCGAGAGGAAAAATTCAACAGCTTTTGCAAGTTCAAAAGAAAAAAATTCTGTTCTCTGTGAGGAAGGACATCAGTGTTACTGAGATAGAAAGTGGCATAGGTATTTTGGGCCTCTGCATAGTTATGTCTGCTATCAGAAGACATTTAAGAGACAAAAAATTAGTTTTCCAAATTCAATCAATGATGTAAACTTAATTTTGAATGAAGTAAAAGAGAATTCTCTAAGGAACACCTAGTGGAGTTTTGTTGCTTGTATGATTTTTCCAGCTGATAGATATTTAAGCCTGCAGCTGAGACCAAAGTTGGCACTCCCAGACAAAAGCAATTCTGTCCAGTCTGATAAAGTGATCATGACAGTGCTAAGGAATTGTTTAAAACTAAACTCATGAATAGAAGGGGAGTGTAAAACTATTTAACTGAAATATAATGGGGAAATAAAAATAAATACAGACAAATGTTGAAGAATATATTGTCCTGTAGAAGGAATTGTTGAGAAGAGGAAATAAGGTAATAGCTTTATAGCCTAGAGAAGGTAAATCACTAAGATGAGAACCCTTAGAGGAACCACAAATGAAGGGTCGTTTATGAATATTCTTAACTATACCTATATATATCTAAGCTGTAGAATCTGTCATGTTAGGAATTAGCTGTAAGGCAAAAGAACCCAAAGAACAAGCATTACTGTATAATAAAATATATATTACAGAAGAAAAAAAATATTATTTAATCTGCTAGTCATAATGCAAAAGACAATGAAATACATGAGTCATATGCTGCTACTTATAGTAACAAAATGAGATATAATTTCTTTGACATATGAGAGAGAAAATAGCCAAGGATTATTTCAAATCTGAGAGTGTAGATGTAGAACCAAAAAATCACTGAAACAATCTGGATGTTCTTAAAATGCAGATGTATGAATAAGATTATTGTCTTCACTAGATATTGCAATAGACATCTAAGATATCAAGTAGCAAGCTATCAAGTCCTTATTAATATATAAACTAAAGGAAATCAAATATGACAAAAATCATAGAATTCTAATGAATATGTCATGATAGAGAAGACAGTGTTGTAGAATCCTGTTTAAAAGAGAAAGCCAAGAAGAATGGATTGAGGGAGAAAGTCCAAGATATGAGCATAAGTTTTCTGTCACACTGAGAAAAAGAAACACAAAAATATTCTTGTTTTTCCTATTTAATTAAGAAAAGGGAAGGGACCACAGATCAGATCTGGGTTAAAGGGAAAGGACCACAGACCAGATCTGTTTTTTAATAATCATTCTCATAGCAAAAAGATGAAGTGCAAGAAGAACAGAACATGTATGAGAATTATCCACCACTGGCTTACTTTAGTGGAAGTGTAAGTCAAAGGATGTCATCAAACAAATATCAACTGGATGCTAAATATCTTTAGCAAACAATGCAGAAAATCTTTGTAAATAAGAGCCTTAAACAAGGGTTTCACAGCCAGTCAGTTTAGAAGGGAGGACAAATATATGCTTCAGCAAACGAACACACCATGAACCCAGCCCTGCTTCCCAAGCTCCATGCAAACTCCCTACCCTAAGGTGCCATATGTTACAGAGCAGAATATTCTCAGCTACAGCCAGGAGGAACCATAAACCAGCTGGTTTAATCAGTTTCCTGGCGTCAATAGGGACACAACTGCACAGCTGTATAATGTGATGAATGAAAAACACCAATTAGGAAGGAGTAAAATGATACATCTCCGAGGTACCTGCCAGATTTGCCAGCAGAATAAACTAATAAAAGAAATTTGCAGGTCTCTTTGGCATCCATTACATATGTCTCACAATAAATATTGCAAACGATCAGTTTAGTATTGACTAAACATTTACTGAAAACCAAATCCCTCTCAGCACTCTTGCAATCTATTGTTAGTGTAATACAGGGTTTTTTTCCTCTTTTTTAAGGTGAAATGCAGGACATTCATTATATTCCCTTTAAATTTAAGAAGACAGTTGGCATGTACGTACAGTTGGCAATAACTACTATTCACTGGTAATGTGATAGCGTTGCATTTTGGATTATCCAAAGATATATGACTCCAGTTCCTAGGTCTCAGTCATTCCACTCTGCAACTATCTTTCCCTGTATGTCTCTATGCTCAATTTAATTTGATTAACTGACAAGTTCTGATGTATTTGATTTATTCCTTTACCATGAGAAAGTAGTCAATTCCTTTAATATTTCCAGTGTACATTATTCTAGGGCTTTTTAATTTTTTTTTTTATTTGGTTCATCAGTTTTCAGCTACAAAACTTTCTAATCTTTGTTTTCTGACATAAAACAATTTCAAATGATCAGCTGGAGTTTGACAAAGTTACTCAATCAAGCCAAACCACATTCTTAGACATATAAAATATTATCATAAAACTTAGCCTTCCTGCAATGAAGAAAATTTTGCAAAAGTATTGTATAACAGCATTGTAACATAAGTTTTTGCACGCTTGTAGCCTGGAATATTGCATCAATCCCACTCAAGTCAAAATTGAATGCATATATTACATATGAAATGTACAAAAATACATCAAATAAAAAATCTTTAAGCAAAATATGGCATTCCATTATCAAAGTAAAAATATTCAATAGTCACCGAAGGAAAAGAAAAAAATCATCTCCAACTTGTAGAAATAAAAGAATTTCAGCTTTATTGTATCTTTTCCAGAACAACATACTCATTCAATGCATCAGTAGTGCCATCATATTTGAGGTATTTGAGGTTGGGTAGAAAGTAAACTTCTTTGAAGTGGTTTCACAGAGGACACATCTATAGGCATAAATAATTGCTCATGTGAGAGCCTGAAATAAGGTAGTTAATAATCAATAGTCTCTAGGAATTTTTTTTTATCACTGTCATTTGAATTAACTTTGAGAAGTCTCTTGAGAATCAGCTGGTACATTCAGGGAACACAATCTGCAGATGGACGCCAGGGATATTGTCAGTGGATACAAAACTGCAACAGACCTGAAAGCTTAGGTTAGAAGGAATTATTTGAATGAGTTAGCTTTCAAACTAGGAAATTTTGATTAATTGGTTATATTAATGAGGTGAAATACCCAAGTTTACACATTCAAATAAAATATCTCAACATAAGACTGTGTTATACATCTGAAAATAAAATAAAAATTAAAAAAAGGTGTTTTTATAATTAAGGATCTGTTTTGAAGTGCAGTGAGAAAAAGGGGAATGAAAGTGTGGAACAATATCACAACAATGGTCCATGCAAAACAAGACAATGGAGACCAAAGTATTTTTCTGGGAAAAGAAAATCCATTTTGAGTATCTTCTTCTGTGATTTAGAACACAAGGTCCTGTTAAGTGCTTTAGGAACACAATTGTGTTTAAAAACATCATCTTGATTTTTGATGGCCTTCTTTGTTGGCAATTTCTGCTCCTTGGGGTTGAATTGGATGTTAAAAGTTTCTTGCCTCCTAAAATACCGACAGCAAAATATTAAAATTTTAATTTAGAAGTGTGATTATCGTCTGTGATACCACACAGCTGCAGTTCTCTTAAACAATCAAACAACACGCAAAGGAAAAACTGTGGTGAGGTCCAATTGTCAGCATCTGCTATACAGCCATATAAGTTTGATAAGGTTCTCCCTTCTTCCTGTCCTAAGAACAATCAGATCTACTGAATAATTTTAATATATCGGCTAGAAAAAATGAACGTTTGATGGTGAGCTAACAAATCTCATTGGAATATAATTTTTACCATAAAATCACTATGTTTTGGGTTTTTTTAAGCTGCAGTAATGAATGTCCACAGACATCAGCCCAGGATGCTGGACATCAGGAAACACCACACAGCACCAACACAGTGCACACAAAAACAAGTCTCTTGTCAGTGCAAAGCAGAGTTGATCTACAGTGATTAATAAGTATGTCAGGAATGGGAAGTGTCTGGCTTGTTGTATCATTTTGGGATTTGCCGGTGTTGGCAGGATTGATGATGTAATTTGTAAAGCCATCAGATACAAATTTAGAAGCAATTAAAGAAAATAAGCAGAATACCCGAAAAGTCTGCAGCAGAAATACAGGAGAAAAGCACGTACCTGAAGAAATCATTTTAGACAATGGCAATGTGTACACAATACTTCTGAGACCTTACCTGGAGCATTGTACATTAATCTGGACACTTTGTTAAAGAAATTAGACCAAATACTTGGAAACTGCATGAGAAAAGGATGATTAATCATTTTGGAGGCTATAACTACCACTTGAAAAGAGGCTAGAAAATTCAGATATATTGTCATTACAAAGAACTAAGATAAAATGATGAGCTTGTATAATATTTTGTAGTATATAGAGACAGTTTGTATCATCAGCTACTGGAAAGGCAAAATTCTCTCAAGATAAAAATTGAAACTGAGAAGCTGACAGGACCATGAGCACTGAGTGAAATCAAGAAACAAGTGCACTTTGAAAGCAAAAGCAGTGTTTGGAATGGACTAGAAACTGCATTAGTAGAAGTTTCTGTAGCAACTGGAGTGTGGGAAGAAAAGAAGGAAGGAAAATTATGCTCCTGTCCCCAAAGGTAGAAGCTTGAGTGAGCTTGGAATCTCAATTACACTCTCAGCCCTTGAGATGCTCCCTCAGATCAGTATTGAAGAGATAAACCATTCTTTTTCAGAGAAATGGGCAAAAGTTGTCTCTTCATGACCTAAGAGTCCAGAGAAGAGTTATTGCCTTTGTGGTTTACTCTAAAAAAAATTCTGTTCAAAAGTGGTATGAGGTTTCACCATGAAATTTTAGTTCAAAATTTCACTCCTTTCTAAATTTTTACTTCAATTTTCACATTCTTGCTAAAAATATACAAGCAAACAGCAGTAGTGATGATTAAGGATGCCCACTGGGAACAGGCACAAATGAACACTAACTCATTCCACACAGGTCCTCGAAGAACTCACAAACAGCATTAACTTTTGGTCACTGCTTTCCCAGAGGAGTATCCAAGTGATTATCAAGAAGTGAAAAACTTAATAGATGTTTCCTTTCCTTAAGTTTTCAAATCCATTGATTTGACTATTTTCAGAAACAGCAAATTATTCCTTAAATTTGGATTTAAATAGTATGAAGGGATGGGAAAGAGTCTGTGGTACGAACCATCAATTGTCAAATGTCATAGCGTTCACCCCACCCATTCAGAACATTCTCAGGACTGAAGGGCTGCACCCCAGCACACGATTCCCTCTGTGCATGCAGCTGGGGGGGTGTTGATGGAGCTGAGGACACAGTGTGGTGCGCTAGTACTTTATCATGTGCCCAGCCTTCTAACCCATAGCTCAAAATGTAGAAGGGAAGATTTAAATATGAAACAGAATTAACAAACTATGAGAAGCAAGAGATATGTGAGTTAATCAGAGTAGTCAGAACTGCCAATGCATTACTTCAAAAATTAGAAGGTTAAGAAATGGCGAGTCCTCCTATTCTGCCCCATCCGTCTGTTTCTCCATCTTCTGTATCCAATTCCTGTGTTACACATGCACAGGTTTGTGGGGTTTTTTTTTTGAGTTGTGCCGAAGAACGAAGCAAGCAAACTAACCTGAAGAAACAGCTAATTTAATTCTTCTGAGCTGTATTTCAACAACCTTTCACGGAGAAACAAAGTACAATGCAGAGGGAGGAGACATAGAATATCTGGGGAGAAAACAAAGGCAAATTACTCTTAATTTTTGGACTCTGAATTTTTGATCACCTTTTAAAACTTTTGCAAAACACTTTCAAATTTACATGTCATTAGATTCATGGTACCATAATAGAAAAAAAAATTGCTGTTAAATTATTTCAGTTACTATGTGAGTCGTCAGCTCAGAGTTCTAAAGGTTAGCGCTTCACATACATGTGAGAAGACAGACATATTTTAGGAATTTATGCACACGTATGTTAGGAATCTATATAAATTTGTCAAAAATTTCTATAATCTATATTTATAGATTATCTGTATCTATATCTTTCTGTTGTGGTCAATAATAGGGATGAGATCTCAGCTAATAAACAGCATAGTTTGAAACAGTTAAAAAACTGAGTTAGGTTTTGTCCACTGTGTAAATCCAAAGTAAAAGAAAGTCTGTTTTTTTAGGTGCACAAATAAATTAAATAATATAATTACTCTGTAATAGTATAATTGCTATATGGTAGAATATTAATCATAAAATCTATCAGCTGTGGAGTTAATAATGTCCTATAAATACTATCCTAATTATATTATATGTTAAAGTACCATGTAATACCTGATTTAACTGCCTGTTGGTCTGTAAAACTAGCCCAAAAATGAAGACTCTCCTCTTTATAAGCATAGATATAAGCTCATTATAACAGTGTGTGTAATGTTTAATACTTTAGCATATACATCTCAACAACTAAAGCAAATCAAATTATTGACATCAATCAGATCGTACACTAATTTAGCCTCTTAATGGTGTCTAGAAGTTTTTACATTATTTCAATTGAATAACAAATACTTTTCATAAACAAATTTAGAATAATTTCTTACTCATAACTTATTGCCAGCAGTAGTTCAACTATTCAGTAGAGAAAATGCCAATCAAGGTTTGATTGGTGAGCTTATTTATACAGTGCAATATATGCAATATCTGTTTCCTGATCTGTTCTGTTGTAGAGAGGCAACAGAAATGCTTTATGAATACAATGAATAGGAATCTGAGAGAGCTCAGTCACAGTATGCAAAGTTTCCACTCAGGCACATAAGACATGATAGCCACATCTTTTAGGCCTAAACTCTGTAACAGAGTGGGGAGACCTACTTTTATTTCTGGTCATCTCGAACAGTCCTTGACCAGCTGTTGGAAAACTTTTTCCTTGAATCCTTTTGCCAGGCTTGCTTCAGCAAAACAGGATCTGCTTGTAAAGGAATGATCTATTGTTTCCCTTCATTCTTTCGGGAAGGGAAACAGAATCTTGCGATTTCAATGGGGACCAATTGGGCTATCTTTGCTCCATGTCCCTGCACTTGTTGCCATCCCATGCCTTTCGATGGCTTTCACTTCGGCCATGAAATTTTTTGCTTTTTGTTTTTTTTCCTTCAGTATCCATGCCATGTCTCTCACATCCTCCCATCAAAGTTGTGTCTTCCTTCTTGATTTTTTCTCCTGATTTTGCCCCCTCTGTGAGCTTAGTTTTGCCATGTTTTGGCCCTTTGCACTGCACCGCAAGGAATCCTGGTCCATTTTCTTGTAGTCACCCCATCTCCCAATTTTTTTTTTTTTTTCCCTTCAATTGCATTTCCTTTGATGGTCTCTCCATTCCCGAGTGTTTGTGAGTCCTTCTTTGCTGTTTCCAGGATTTCAAAGCGAAAGTAAAAAATTTCATGGCTGAAGTGAAAGCCTACCAGAAAATGGTCTGGGAGGCAATGAGGTGCCGTGCAAAGGAGCAAAAGATGCCAAAATGAAGCTCACAGATCTTGCAACATCAGGAGAAAAATCAAAGAGGAGGACACAACTTTGTGGGGAAGATATCTGAGACAAGGTAAGGATACTAAAAAAAAATAAAAAAATCGTGGCAGAAGTGAAAGCCATCAAAAAGCATGGAATGGCATCAGCTGAAGAGATATGGAGCAAAGCTTGCCAAGATTGATCGCCATTGAAATCCTGGAAACAGCAAAGAAGGACTCACAAACACTCGGGAATGGAGAGACCATCAAAGGAAATGCAATTGAAGGGGAAAAAAAAAAAAATTGGGAGATGGGGTGACTACAAGAAAATGGACCAGGATTCCTTGCGGTGCAGTGCAAAGGGCCAAAACATGGCAAAACTAAGCTCACAGAGGGGGCAAAATCAGGAGAAAAAATCAAGAAAGAAGACACAACTTTGATGGGAGGATGTGAGAGACATGGCATGGATACTGAAGGAAAAAAAAAAAAAAGGCAAAAAATTTCATGGCCAAAGTGAAAGCCATCGAAAGGCATGGGATGGCATCAAGTGCAGGGACATGGAGCAAAGATAGCCCAATTGGTCCCCATTGAAATCGCAAGATTCCATTTCCCTTCCCGAAAGGTAGGGAAGGGAAAACAATAGATCATTCCTCCCTCCCTTGTAAAGGAATGATCTATTTTTTTCTTCTCAAGGTATTGTGCCTCACTTCTTCTACTGCTGTTTTCTCTAGGGAAAACCAAATGTCACCACTTTTCTCTTTTACATCCAACAGGACCATAATTGCATGTTTCAGACATTCCTGAGCTGGATTTTTTCTAATTCCTGGGGCTGGATTTTCCTCCACCCAAACATACATAATACTCAAAATAATTTGCATAAGCTTTTCAGATGATGGGCTATTGGTAACCTGAACTCTCAAACACCCCATCCAACCTCTGTTTCTTAGTGCTGCTACTTACTGGATTTAATTACTTCTGAAGTTTTCTGTTCCTTGTAATTCATGTTTATGGTTTGGTAAGCAGCTATAAAACACACGTCTGGATATAGACTTATCCAAATATCAGTATATATAAAAGTAAAAATTTCCAATCAGAAAGAAGTAATCATAAGCAAATTCATAAGTAACAGTTTAAATGTAGCCAAAGTGGTTTAAGATTTATATTATTATGCAATTATATAAATGTCTTCATATGATTCTATTCCTAATTATATTTATACCCATTTCTGAATCAGGGTGTTTCATCAGTAGTTTTTTCACTAAAACTATTTGCAACAGTTTGGGTTTTTTAAAATTATTATTCTTTATAAGTTACAACTTTTGAAGGTCTACGCTGAAAATTGTAACTCCAATGTAATTTTTTTTTGAGGATGACTGACTGATATGAGGGTCTGCCTCTTGAAACATGATTGTGAAATGCCAAATAGAACTACACAGAATAAGAGAAGAAGGAAGGATTTTGGAACAGTAGTTTGGCATTCAGATGGCTTGAATAAACTAAAAACAGAATGTGGAATAATGTTAAATTTTTATATATGTGTTAGTCATTGCATCTCGATTTAATTACAATATTTTGAACTGCTACATGAGCACTGTCCAGGAGGGTTGAAAATCTGGCTGCCTAGCAGCTATATTACAGATTTAATTAACAGACGTTGAGAACTGCCGCAAATCAGCTGTGCAACCATTCCCTCGCTATTGATGATGACAACCTTATGGAGGCCAAGCTGCAAATCCTCCTCACAGGCTGCAGTGCAGTTACCATTATCCTATTGATCAGCTTTGTCTCAGATGTTATGTGGCAAAAATGTGGTAATCAGGACGACGGGCTGAAAAGATGTAAGCTATTCACAGAGCTAGTGAAGAACACGAAGGTAAAGGCATTTAGTGTCACTGAATACATTTTTTGAAAGAAAATACAGGCTTTTGTATAAAGCAGAGTGCCAGAGACACAATGTGTTCAATCATAAAATCTCATTGAAAGAGCTGAGTTTAAAGGAAAGTGCAGCAGCAAATAAATACTGAAAACAAGCGTCCAGGAAAATTCAGCACTTGTAGAGACTGCAAGAACAGATGTGTACTCCTTCTGGTCTCTGTATGGCAGTGACAGCCTTTTACACTTTTATTGCACATTGTTAATGATATCACAAAAATGGAGGCACAGAAAAAAAAGTACAAAACAAAAAGGAATTTTTACTAAACAGTGTTGAGGCAATGAAAAAATGCTAAGAAATGATGCTTAGGGAAAAGCATCATAGTGAATTGCCATTGAAGGGAGATGCAAAAATGTTTTGACCTTAGAAAGTTTCAGTTCGGCTCTGCTCATATTCATAAATATTCCCATGGATGAACAGTACAGAGGCAGAACTGCTCCCCTAGGCTAATATGCTGTCCTTGAGGTAGAGTTTCATCAGCATGGAAGAATTGAGTTAATAACAATGCCACACTGGGGAAAACACATACTTTGATTCATGTGTTTTTAACAATTGCTGGATATTTGAGAACAACCCAGCAGTTGCTGAAACAAAATGTAACTACTGGCACAGGGACAATTAGTAAGTGTGCTGCAATTAATTTAGAAGTTGTAGGAAGGGGTAGCTCTAATGAACAGCTCTGGAGGAGGTGAGATGAATTATTTGTGGAGCATTTGCAGAAATCAACAATTAAATACAAACAAATGAGTCTAAGAAAACATGTAGTTTAGCAAAAAATGATGAAAAAGGAGCTTAAATAGGGTATAACTGGTTTGCAGAATACTGACTAGAAAGAGCTTGATAGTTACTACAGCTAACTCCCCAAGGCCTTTAGCAAATTGTATAGCTGAGAAAAAGAATGAATATAGAGGCTACTAATGCTCGTCTGCTGTACAAAAAAAAAAAAAAAATTGAGTTTAAATGAGAGCACTGTAATTTCCTAACTCCTATGCTGTAAAATATTGTGATATGCCCAGCCTTCAAAGTAAGCCAATTCCATGAGTCCAGTGGGCCTAGTTAAAACAGTGTGTTGTGATAAAATCACACCAGGCACAGAATTTGCAATTTAAGGCTGAAAAGCCTAACAGCCAGCACACCGGACCAAAGGTACTGTAACCTATATGTAAAGTCATATCAACAGTCTGGGAATATGAACTCTTTGCTTATTTGTGAGAGTGTTATCTTCTTCGTTCACATCACTATTACCTTCTTAATATTATCTTCCACTATTGTCTCTGACATCTTTAGTCATAGGCTTGCCAAGGTTGTCAAGAGGGCTTTAAAATAAAGTTGCCAGGGGAGAGCCAACTCAATCCATCCCACTCCTATCAGTCTGGTGCCAGTGCCAGAGCCTGGAGTGGTATGGCAGGTGTGCAGGGGAGCACCTGAAGAGAATCACAAAGGATTTCCAGCCATTCCAGCCAGTAAGTCAGCTTTGCTGGAGGCCAAACCTAAATGCATCTCTGCAAATGAACAGAGCATGGGGAATAAACAGGAGGAGTTAGAGACCTATGTTCCCCTGAAGGGCTGTGATATTATCGGCCCCCCAGATGTGGTGAAACGGCTACTATGACTGGAATGCTAGAATGGAAGGGCACTGGCCTTTTGGGAAGGACAGGCCGGAGAGATGAAGCAGCCGTGCTGCCCCGTATGTCAACAGCCAGCTGGAGATAACGAAGCTCCTCCTGGACATGGATGAGAACCTGATAGAGAGCTTGTGGGTCAGGATTAAAGGGAGGACAGGGAATAGTGATATTATAGAGGGGTCTTTTATAGGCTGCCCAGCCAGGAAGTTTAAAGAAGATGAAGCCTCTTTAGATGGAACAGCCTCAAATCACGAGACCTTGTCCTCATGGGGTCTTCAACCACCCTGATATCTGTTGGAGGGACAGCTCAGCAGGGCACAGGCAAGCAAAGAGGATCCTGGCACACACTGCTGACATCTTCCTTCTGATTGAGTAGCAATGAGAAGAGGCTGGACTTTTTCACCACCAAGGAGGGGCTGGTGGCAACTGTGAAACTCGAGGCAGCTGGGGCTGCAGGGACAATGAAATGGTGGAGATTGAGGTCCTTCGGTCAGTGAAGATTGTACACAGCAAGATTGCTACTCTGCTTCAGGAAAAGCAGACTTTGGCCTTTTGGCCTCTTTTGGGATCTTCTTGGTATACTAGTATCCAAATTAAAAAAAAAAAAAAAAGAGAAAGAAATTACTGCTCATTGAAGTTATGAATACCAAGAATTTCTTTGAGAAAAGAAGTCTATCTATCAGGACATATAACAATGTTTGCAGAACTGAAAGCCTAGAGATTTCACTCCATCTGAGCTATATTAAACTTAAACACATAAAGCTTATGTGCTTCTATATCTGTCTATAAAAATTAATGTTAATGGTAACTAAAGCTTAACATAACTTTTTAATTAAATACTTGTCTTCTCAATATTATTCTACTTTCATTTAATTGTCACTGCTTGAGGAAAATAGCAAAATCTCCAGGTCAAAGCATTTCCATTCATTTAAGAGTTTGCACTTCCTTTAAAAACCTCCTTTCTTTGCTGGTGATTTTGGTCCAGCTGCTCCCACTCAGTTTTCTGGACTACTCAGTGTTGCTGCTCGAGCAGGCAAGAGATATCAAAGCTGTTTAAATTGTAGTAGTTCACCTTCTTTTGAACCATAAAGAACCAATCACAGCTGGAAATGGGATACCTGACTTCAGACACCAAAAAATACACCTGAAAATCAACACCACTGTGGTAAGTTACAGCTTCAGAAAATTGGTAAAGGCATTGCAAAATGATTGCCTAATCAGCAGTATCGCCTGGCAAGCTTGAAAGACACCCATTAGTCTGTTCTGTGTCTGCTATAATTTACACAGCTCTGGTATCTTTCTCCTTTCTGAGCAACCACTTGGCTACAGGAATCATTATGAATATTACAACAGGATTAACTCACTTAAAATGCCTGCAGCAATTGTGACATTTACACTTAAAAGACTCATAAGACTTCTGAGCACTCTTGAATGTGTAATGGAAGCAGTAAGGTCAGCAGCATAAAAATCATTCCCATTTTCTACCACTGTCTGTATGAGGTTTCATATTTACATGATTTTAGATGAGAGTACTTGTGTAAAATATGATTTAAAGGATACATTATAAAATAATTGATCCTAAATCAGCCATAACTGAGCATGATATAGGGTCATTTGCATTGATGTAAAGTAAATGAAGATAGACATTAGAAGGGTCAATGTAAGCATGGATTGGACTTACTTAAGACACATTTTTCCAGGTTTATGTTTATTTTTAGATTATTTTTTCAACTATTCTTCAACTGAAGGGGGTACTACACATTTGGGTACATATACATGTTCTCTGGTTTACATGGTATACATGTTCTCTAGCTTTAGTTTACCCAACTTAAACTTCAAGGCTATAAAGCCTGGATTTATTCACTATCCAAGCCAGTGGCTGCCCTCAAGGAAAAAAAAAAAAAAAAAAAACAAAAAAAAAACCTCACCACCCTAACAAAAAACCCATTACAACTAGAATAGAACAGAGCAGAATTTTTCAGCTGAAAGGGACTCAAGGAACATCCAACCCAACTGCCTAACCCCTTGTGGGGCTGACCAAAAGTCAAAGCATGTTATTAAGGTCATTTTATAAATGCTTCTTAAACATTGACAGGCTTAGGGCACCCACCACCTCTACAGGAAGCCTGCTCCAGTATTTGGCCAACCTCTTTGTAGAGAAATGCTTCCTAATGTCCAGTCTAAACCTGCCCTGATGCAACCTTGAACCATTCCCTTGTGTTCTATCACTGGATACCAGGGAGAAATGCTCAGCACTTCCCTCTCCAATTCCCCTCCTCAGGAAACTGCAGAGAGCAATCAGGTCACACCTCAGCCTCATTTTTCAAGGCTAGGCAGAGTCCTCAGCCACTTCTTATAACACATCCTTTCTAATCCAGCTTTCTTGCCCTACTCTGGACACATCTGAGTACCTTAACACCCTTAAATTGCGGTGTCCAGAACTTGACACAGGATTCAAGGTGAAGCTTCATTAACACTGAATACAGCAGGAAAATAATATCTGTTAATAAGGTGGTGATGCTGTTTGGTGCATCCCAGGATGTGATTTGCCCTCTCAGCTCCCAGGGACACACTTTTCATACTGAGCTTGTTGCTGACCAGCAGCTTCAGATCCCTTTCTGCAAGGCTGCTCTCCAGCACTCCACTTCCAACTTATACTTGTTCCAAACATTACTGTTTTCCAGATGCAGAATTTGGCATGTTTTTGTTGTATATCTTCTTTATCTTCCTACAAAATGTAAGCCTTTCTGGTTGGAAAAACTTTATTTTATTTCAAATATTTTCATACCATAAAATAGGGTAATTTATTTACTGTATTAAGCCATCTATACTACCCATTATCACCAAGGTGTGTGGGGAAGAAGTTTCTAACACATATAAGTGTAGGACACACTGTAGTCATCCCTGACACTAATACATCTTGCTGATGTATTTAAAATCTGGTTAGATTTGTCCTGTTGCAAGGAATAAAGGAGTAAAGCATGATTTTTTTTTTTTAATAGTGACGATAATGCAAATTACTATTCGCTTTTTGTACATAGTTAACACAACAAATCAAGTAAAACCTTGAAATCCGAAAGCCTCCTATAACAGTACTCACAGGAGGAGCCCAAAGTGATTAAGAAGATTTCTTCAAAACTCAAACCAAGTTTTAAAATGTACCCTTGGGTACAGAAGAAACAGAGTCAATTTCCCAGGCTAAATATCAAGATTGAATATGTGAGATTTATCACTTATCTCTCTCTAAAAGATGTACTCTCGAACACTTCCATCCAATCACATAAAAATGTGGATTACAATGTCAATTTCACTACTGCATGTTTAATACATCTGTAAAGATAGTAATCTCTGTGACAACAGAGCTGAGGAACCCTTGGAGGATTTTAAGAGGAAACAATGCAGAGAAGACGATTACAGAAAGCTGTCTGTGAGAAAGAAACTCAAAAGGAGATTTATGTTTTATAAATTTGTACTTGCTACCTAATTGCAAAAGACATTCAGGAACAAATCTCTTCTGGGCAAAAGAATGTGACTTTAGCACAAATTTGAGTTTGCTGTCAATACAGCTGGTAGACTTTTCTTTCCAGAAAAACTGTAAAAAATTGTTTCTTAGATAGATTCTGTGTACCATTGAATCCCGGAATGGTTTGAATTGGAAGGGACCCTAAGGATCATCTAGTTCCAAAACCCCCTGCCATGGGCAGAAACACCTTTCAGTAGAATAGGATGCTCAAAGCCCCATCTGAGTTAGCCTTGAATACTTTTTTGTACTTCTATTTTTAACTAGATGATAAAATAATTACAGTTTTACACAACATTATTTGTGTCACCAGTAAATCCCAGGGTAAAACTGGGATTATTATTAACTGGGATTATTAAAACTGTCATATTAATTATCTTTTAAAAGTTAAACATTGTTGCAAAACATGCAAAAAATTACAATTAAAAGCAATTAAGTAGTAAGACTAAAAGTAAATATTAATTTTCTTATCCCAAAAGCCATAACACATGACAGTAAAGGGATCATTTGACAAATCTCATCACAAAATATTTTAGGTAGAAAACAGGCTTTGTGAAAGTATGTTAAGAACTTATGCAATCACTGATCAGTTATGTTCTTGGTATAGGTCAGAAAATATTTTAAAACTTCATAATTAAATCATTCATTAGTGTAGAAAAGGTAATGAATAAATAAGAGAAGCATGGATTTGAATATTCTTTATTATTTTGCATTATTAAATTGTGAGAGATCTGAAAATTCATCAACTGTGACTATTTATTCTCAGTCTGACTGTTTCAAAATAGAAGATGAGGCTTATCAAAAAGAGCACTAAGTCTTAACTCAGAAAATTATTTCAGGCTTAAAAGGTAATACAATAAAGACTGACAGGAACCTCCAGGCATTACTTCATGAAATACTTATATTTAAGTCAGTTTTTGTAGAAAGTTAAAAACACTAGAATGGAAATTGCCCTTTAAACAAATGCTGTAGTACAAGTATATCCCAGGGCAAAATTTGCTGGATGATGCATGCATTATGCAGAAAATCCCCAGCACCCTTGCAACCAGTGTCTATTCCAGTCTTCCTCTAGCATGGGTTGAAATACTGAAAACCTTTTAAAATGGCCTTACATGAAGGCAAAAAAGGAATGTCTAAGAAAAGCACATGGGACATTTAACATCAATTGGACCATCAGGAACACATTGGCCATTAATATGAATATGAACTACTATAAAGTCTTGGCTCTTTTATGCAACACAACGTATTTGAAAACTATGTTGAAAAAATGTTATACATTAGTGTATTGCTTATATACTAACATCTCTTCAGACACTTATGAATGAACAGAGTAAACTACTTTAATTTTGTGGAATTTTCAGCATGTTCTCCCAGCATATTTCTGGTTAAAATGAATAAAAATGCATTCTTATTCTAATTTCATGGAAAGGATAGTAGAGATGTCATTCTAAGAGATAATATATCACCAGTGAAGTATCAGTCTTCTAGGAAAAATAATATAAGCATCAATGTATCTTGGTAAAACAGAAGAAATCTTTCTATAGGCTAAGTAAGCATTACAAATAAAATAATGCCTCCACAAAGTGTTTCTGTTAAAAAATAGGTTTTATGTTTATTTGGATTTGATTGGAAAACAAAAACAATCATTTACTGCTGAGGGAGATTTATGTTTCTCTGTTAGTAAACAGGTTGTTTGTCTCCAGCACAAGAAAGCAAGAAGATAAAATGTTCTTTTTTTTTATTTCTTTCCTTTTTTTTTTTTAAGCATCCCTTTAAACACTTGAATGTTTTATGTGTGTTATAAATACCATGCATTTCCTCTCTTCTGCTGCTGTAAGCACTGTCTCCTATCTAGTAACTGAACTGCTAAAAGAGGCAAACCCCCGTGCATCAGAGAACTTTTTGCACTCTTCTGTCACTCACAGAAGAAAGACGGACTTTAAACCTCCAAGAATTTATTTTTGTTGCTTTTTTATAATTTGCTTGTATAACCAGATTCAGAGATATAAACAATGACTTTTGCCTTATTAAGAGCAAATATTTTTAATTATATTTTTCCCCTGTCAAACTTGAGTGGAAATCACTACTTTTGATGAGAAATTGATGACAAATGCTATTATATCATCATGGTGTTATGATTAAATTTGAATCCTGCTTCAAAAGGAGAAATTTACTACTTTAAACAGTCATAAAGTATGGCCACAAAGAAACACAAAAAAGGCCTTTCAGTTAGTTCATCAGCTTCATTTAATAAAACTTGGGACATGATGGCCAAATCACTTGGACAATGTTGACATTATAGGTTTTGCAAGATCATGCACAATCCAAGAACTTCATTGAGTTTCGTGTGAGTTCCCTTAGTACTTAAATTCGGGGTTTTTCAAATACCCAGAAGCATTTCAGTCCTGTATGGGCTGGCTGCTCAACAGATTCTTTGCATTAAAGACTTTTCTGGATTCACAAATCACAAGTTTTCAGTGGGATTCTCATGGGTGACAGCCCTATGAATGCTGCCTGCCAAAGCAAGATTTACCTAAACCCCTGTGCCACAAGTGATTGAAAGACCAGTTGCTGCACCATTAAATACAAGTTGGAACCAAGAGCTGGAAGACTAAGGTGACTAAGGTTTACTCCCAGCTGTGTCTGAGACTTTCTAATCTGCTCCGCACACCTTCCAAAAGCACCCTAAATCCTAGTTTATAGACTTGAGGGAAAAGTAGAGACAGGCTTCTCTGCACCACTTCTACTGAAGCTGTTTCCCTCTGATTAGAATAACAGAAAACTTAATATATCAAGGAAATGGGTGAACGTGTTTCTCAAGTCTGTTGATGAGATCACTGTAGTGGTTAAGAAATGGTACTCCCCAACTCAGTACCCCACCAAGACTCTCTCAGACCACACGCTGCTCTCACTCACTCCCTCTTTCCCTTTCCTTTCCCTTTCCCTTCTCCTTCCTCTTCTTGCTGTGGCAGGAACTGCAAGCACAAGGGGCAAAGATCATGGGTTGAGACAATAACAGCAATGGAATTAGAAACAGCAATACAATTAGAAAACAACCAATAACAGCCACAATATTAATAACTAAAGGAGCAAATTATTCACATGCAAAAATGCTCATGGCAGAACACGCAATAAATGCCTCCCCCCTCCCCTCCAAAAACTTTTTCTTGACTGAAAGGAGCCCCTGATCCTTGGAAGAGAGTCCCTTTTCCCCACACCTGGTAGTGACCATGAGGTGGTACTGAAAAACCATCAGGTTCCAGCCAAAGTCTCTCAGGGTACTGCAAAAAATCAACCCTGTCTGGGTCAGAACCAAGGCACTCACTTAATAGAAACTGAGAGAACCGAAGTTGGTCTCTTCTTCTCAGGCTGTTTTCACTTAACCATATGAAATCATGTAGTTTATTGGAATAAGTATTGAAAGAATAAAGGAAAGCAAGAATCATTGAATCCAGATGTACTGCAGGAAGTGCAACACAAAGATAATTAACAATGATAGAACCATAGAATGGCCTGGGGAGAGGGACATCTTTCACTAGACCAGGTTGATCTTGAACGCTTCCAGGGATAGGTCATCCTCAGCTTCTCTGGGCAGCCTGTTCCACTGCACAGTCACAATCAGTAAAGAATTTTTTCCAATATCTGATCTAATCCTACTCTCTTTCAGTTTGGAGCCATTGGCCTTTGTCCTGCCACTACATGCTCTTGTAAATAGTCTCTTTCCATCTTCCTTTTAGGCTGTCTTCAGGTACTGGAGACTGCAATTAGGTCACTCTAAAGCCTTGTCTTCTCCAGGATAAGCAAACACAACTCTCTCAGTCTTGCTTTCATAGGAGAGGGGGTCCTACCCTCTGATCATGTTGGTGGCCTCCTCTGGACTTGCTTCAGCAAGTCCATGCCCTTCCTGAGCTGGGGACCCCAGAGCTGAACTCAGTACTCCAGGTGGGGTCTCACTGTCAGTCACAATCCTAACCAAATTTGGACAGTACAGTCATTAAACTTTTAGGTTTCCCCTTGAAAATTACTTCAAAAGAAAAAAGCAGCACCAGCTGGGCTGCGTGTCTGTAGGAACAGAACAGAAAAGTTTGAATCAGTCACTTATTTCTTCTGATGTGGATAAATCATCTGATACCACCAAGCAGATCAGAAAAACTCCCATACTCACACTGCTGGCAGGAATCTATTCAGACTGCAGTAAAAAGATTATAAAATTAATGTGGTATATTCCTCTTCAATAAGATTTTGGGCATTTCAGTCTCTGTGAATTATGAAGTTCAGGCAAAAAAACAGTTATACTAGAGCAAAGTCCTCTTAATCAGACATACATTGGTAAAATAATTGCTGCCCATGTGGGACTAAACCACAATACATTAACTCTTGTACTGGCATTTCAACAGTGTCTATGTATATAAAAATTTAGAAATAAAATACACTTTCCTCAAGTAGGTATACATGAAAGAAAATCCCTTATATACAATAGTATTTAAAGAACTTGTGGAACTTCTATTCCCATATGGATTTCTTGAGATGCCTCATGTCTTTTCATGTAACATTCCACTCTGTTTTCAATTATTTATTCATCCATTAATACATCCTATGTGCGTGGTTCTGCCTAGTGAATTGGTGGGAACCAAACTATTACTTTATATTTATTTAAAACTTAAAGAAACCTACCATCTGGTTTGTTCTGTGAATTGATAATATTAAATCCTTACATAGAAATTATTTAGTCATTTTATGTGGGAGGTGGGGATATAAGACAGGTGGTTAACATTTAGCCAATGCACAGGATATGGATTGAATTACTTATTTGCTAATCTGATTGAGAAAAAAAGGTATTTGTCAATATAACAAGAACAGAAGCACACTTTTGGACAAGGAAGATAGCAGTATTCATGTGGTAAAGGATATAATTTTTGTTTGCTTGCAAACTTTGCTTTCTGGTCTTCATTTATTTGGCAACTGATAGGGCTGTGCACAACATGCACAGTTCTATAATTCTTTAGAAAGCCCATATGAAGTTTCATTCCAACTCCAAATGAGGCATTGATCATTTCAGTGGGAGGCAGATATGAGGAATAAAGGTGTCTTGGCTAGCAATCTGCCCACTTGGAATGCTAAACTAAGATACGATTCTCAGTGAACCTTAATAGCAGAAGCCATTAATTCCACAGAAGTAGGTTTTCCTCTGGAACCTGAAAAACTCTAACTAAAAAGAGTACCTTGCCACGTGGCATATACAGCGATTGCTTTATAGACCCCCTACAATTAAGGGGAAAAGGTAGATAATACTAATTATGTCTCATACTGAAAAGAAACTTTTCAGAGAGCAAAGTAAATGACAGCATCAGCTGCATTTTGTTACACCCAAGAGTGAGTCAAAAATCAAAAATGGAGATTAATTAAACCAAAGTTTTGTGTAAAAGTAATGAAAATAAAATAAGGAACTGACTAAGAATATCTATTCACAGGGTAAATTTAACTACTTTTTGCACATGTTTTTACTGTACTTTTACTTTAGCACATGAACAAGATGTGGCAGCTAACATATGAGTTTCAAGCTTTTATTTTGAAATACAAATGATAAATTTTCTTATCAGTGGTTTCTTGTCTGTTTTCCACCACATTATGATTTTTCTGCTCAGATTTATTTGAAGAACAAGAAACATGTGGCAGAAAATTTCCTGTAAGGTTTGTTCTTGGACAGAAGAAGCCTTTGCACAAAAAATACCTGTGAACTGAATCAGCAGAAAAGTCTCTTGTGTGCTTGAAACTGAATTTTGCATATTTGGTACAAAAAGAACAGGGAATACTAATGTTCAAGACCAAAGTCTGATCACGATAAATTTCACATAAGAATCTGCAAACAAGACTTCCAGTTCTTATGTTTTAAGGATGAATGTGTTCACTAAGGATCTGAATTGATAACATAAGGGCTGGATAAGCAAATTTTCTTTATTTGAACAACTTCAGATTAATCCTGGCATAACTTTAGGGGGGAAGGATTGCTATGTACTCTGCCACTTAATATTTGCTCCACTTTAATGTTAAAGCAAAAGCATTTATAAAATGGTTATTTTCTTTAATGCTCAAATAAGTCAATTCACTTGTGTCCATTAAATTTGATATGGACAGAAATATAATATATTATATAATATTTCATTGCAATGCTTTTCACTTTAGAATTTAATGTTTGAAGACTTGAACGGAAAAATTAAATACTGTGCCCTTTTTACTATATTTTCACCATTTTGACACAAATACTGATTGTTCTCACAAATTTCTAATTAGAAACCCCCTAAGCACTGACCCTGATTGATTCTGAAGGAACATAAAAGGTTTTCCCTTTAATTGGTATTCCTTCAGAAACATGCCCTCACTTTCAGTATATCTGCAGATATCCATAAATACATATTTACAAAAAAAAAAAAAAAAAAAAAAAAAAGATACTACAGTTAAACCCAAACACAAAGTTATCCATTTGGCTGATAATTTGCCTAAAATGTATTCATGTTCAGAACCGCATCAATGACTGCTGGTGTAATGGACAAAAAATGGGCTTCTGTAAGCCAAATTGACTGCCATCATCACTTTGTGAAAGTAATTATTCTTATTTTTTGCTAATTATACTCTAGTGAAATAAGAATTAAGCATTAATGTCACTGAGATATTGCATGGAAATATTAATAAAGTGGATCCTTGAAGTATTTTAAGCTTTTATTTAAACACATCAAGAAAAAAGAACAACCACTTATTCTGAAAAGTTAAATAATTTAAATGTCAATATGATAGCTGTCTTCACTGAACATCAGATATAAACACTTCCTTAACATGAGAATCAACAGCTCACAAATCTCTCAGCAACTGAAATCACAGACATTCCTCCATTTTATAACCTCAAGGCTCTCATTTGCAAGAACAAGAGGTGGCAACTAAGAAAAGATGTCAACAGCATGTGCATCTTTATTTTAACCTTGGGTGATGGGTGTTTTTGTCAGATACAAAATACAAGGTACTTGATTAGGCACATCACCTCTTGGCAAATCCCACAGCAATTCATAGAATTGTTTCTGCCTTAACCAGTGCAAGATCCCTTTGTTGTATTATTCAAATTATAGATAAAGACAGTGTTGGTGACATTCTATAGTAAGTCTCAAAACAGTGAAAATGGGCATTACTGAACTGAGACAGAAAACCATTTTAAAATCTCACTGATGTGTAAACTATTCCTGTTACAAAGAAGTTACTATTGAACTAAATTCTTCACTGCTGGTAATACTTGGGAGTACCAAAAAGTCTTGTTATTTTCAAAATATTTACTTAATAAATATAGTTTTTTCATAAAATTAAATCAGAGTAGTTAGTGGCTTGGTTTTATTTTTTTCTAGTATATTTTAAAATAAAAATTAACATAGTGGCAGTCTATAATTAATCTTTTGTCCTGGTTAAGCTCCTCTGCTGAAGTAACAGACACTGGCTATAAAGTTTTATACTTCAAACTTTTCATGCAGTGACATTTGGCTAATATATCACAGCTACAATTTAATTTATAAATAGCTTATATATCTATTCTCTTATTGCACTGTGAGGGGGTTGTCTTTGCTGCTATTTACTTTCTAAATTAAAATCAGAGTATTTCACTTCTGGCCTCTCCCACATGAAATGGAGAGTGCTCTGCTCCAAGGATCAGCATGTACATTCCAAGAAATATCAGTGTAGAGAAAAGATAACATTTTCTTAAAGATCTCTTTGGTTTCCACTATCCAATATTCAGTTAATGAGGTTAGGCAATGCTACAGGTCGGGGCAAAACAATCAATGTAATAATAGTGATGAAGATGATAATGACATTAATAACAGTTCCTCCAAATGCAGCTAACTGTATAAAGTTTAATTTTACATTCTTCTGAAGATTTTGGGATTGGAAACTTGTGGCAATGAACATTAGACATGAGAGTCAATTTAACTTTGTAAACATTTTTTCTTTTAAATTGTGTTATTTTTACTTTCAGTGCACATCATAGCTAAGGGTTACAACTATTAAAATAATTTGATCTCATTTTTATTTTTATGGTTTTCTTTTTTCTTTCATTGCATGTCTTCAAGTGCAACACAACCTGGAAAAATCATCTTACAAACCTTAAGCAGTTCTGCCAGTGGCTTGAGAACACACACAGGTTAAACTGACCATGTGAATACCATAGTTATCTCCAACAGGACAATGAAAGCCCTTACATATACAAATGGGGATATGTATTTTCAGAGGTAATGCCCAGTTACAGGAAGATGTAAATAGACTGTGATATCGAATGTCTGGAGGTCACAACCCATGTGAGCAGTTCACAAAACAGCTGATCCATGCAGAGGCTCAGTTTTTTAAAAATTCATTTTAAAAAACTCATTTTAGAAATGATATCCCTAATTCTTAGTTCAGAACAAGCACTATATGTTCATGGAAAAGGTAAAAGGCAAGAATGGTCCTCCTAGGGCGTTAATCTTTATAGGATGCTGTGCTGGGTATTACATTAAGGCAGAACATATCTTTTCAAACAGCCTGTTATACAGTGCATGCATAATGCCTGAGATTATAGGCAGAGTCAAAGGTTAAAGAATGTAGTAACACAGTTTCATTATACTGAACATCAAAATATTAGCAGCAAAAATAAACAGCTGGGGAAGAAGTAATGCCAAAGTTATTAAGCCCAGAGTGGCAAACACTAGATTTACAGATGAAGCTTTTAAAAAAGAGATGGCAATAAAATGTGTCATTACTACTCAGCTGTGTTAGCAGTTGTCATCTGTCCTCTGTTTAGAAGCTGGACTGGTCTCAGAGTCCCCAGGAAAACAGACAAATTTATGGTGAGGTCGTGAACCACATGGGTTTGTGAATAATACCATTCATTTGAAACTCTTCATAGAATCATTACCACAATTCCCATGCAGGACTCAAAGAAAGACACTCTACTGGGTGTCTCCTGAGGTTTTGTGGAAAAAGTGAGCCTACCTGGAGTCAGGACCTTTCATAATGGCAAGACTTTCTCATTAACTGCAGTTGTGTTTGTTGAAGTGATACATTATTACAGACAGAAGTTACAATTTTTAACAAAAATGTACTAATACCACTCGAGTTGTGCTCCTGATGTGATTTTATAGGGATCCGATAAAGAATAGAAGGCAAAAGGCAAGTTAAAAAATTTTAGTAGTTTTCTCAATCCACTGGGGGTCTTGGTTGAATTTTTTTGTCCTTGCCAAAATTCTCTGAAGCAAAGCTACACTGAACCAGAGAGATAGGATTTAACTCATGCATATGGTGTAAGGCCCCAGTCAATTCCCTAAGAAGGTTTTGAAAGGCTCTACAATGGTCCTTATACTCTGGGTAAAAGTGCACGGGAGAAATACCAACCAAGTATTCTCAGGAGGTCAAAACAAGACAAAAGTTTACTGCCAACCTGTAGAAAAATCAGGGAATTTTGGCAAAAGATTTAGTAAAACATCCAATCCACACAAAACACTTACCTCAGCAGTAATTTGGCCCATTCAACTTAGCAAGCTTTAAACCCATTTGATGTTAAGTTACCCAAAATGTTCCAAGAAGAGGGAATTAGAAGAAAGACAGGCAGACAGTAAAGATACAGAAAAGCGCACATACAGCTACAGCTCATGGGTTCCAGCTGTGTTCAGATAGCAGCTCCAAGAGGAAGGTAGAGCCAGGACACATGCTGTCCTCCTGCTTGGCCTTAAATACCCCTTGGCCCTCATGGGCACCTCTCCTAGGCAGGAATTCCCATCACTTGGCCACTCAGGAGCTGGGCTAGGTGAGAGTGGAGCCCTGCCTCTGGTGTGCCATGACTGCAGCTCTGCCAGGCTGGGGTACTGGCTCTGGGATGGGGGTGTGGGGCAGTTCACTGTCTCACCGGGCAAGGCCCAACCTGCCCCCTCTCCCACACCCCAAAATGTCTTGAGACATCAAGACTTCCAAACTCTGACACATGGTTTATCATCAGCTTACATATATGCCCATTACTAACTACCAAGAATATTTCAAAGACATTGAAAAAAAAAATCTTTTTCTTTTGTACAAGAGAGAATAAATTCTGTATCATGGAAACCACTGCAGAATAGACTTTTCTTCAAGGAAAGAGAATAGAAGATTAACAATAAACACTGTTTCTGGTGTCCCTTCTCCAATTAATTTCCACTTTGAGTGTTGACCTTGTCAAAGTTTTTTCTCTGTAAACATTATGGTTTTGCAATCATTATTTTTCAACCTGGACTATTTATAATTACTTTTACAACTGAGAAATTAATTTCAAGTAATACATGTTGCTTTGCCTGTTTTTTGCATGATGAATAGTTTAAAAACAGATCCTACCTTTTTTTCTTTTACTTTGCTTTTGTAGTTTGTTAGTATTAGCTGAAGAGCTGCATAAATAATTCCAGACTATAATTTATAATTTATATTTTTATAAAAATATAAATTTATAATTTATATTTTGGTTTATAATTAAAGTATTTATTCTGACTGTTCTTTAACTGTTCTATATTCATTTTTGCAATTTCTATAGTTTGGTTATTAACCTAAATGAAATAGCTTATGAGTAAATAAACATTTTTAAATGGGAGAATGATGAAAACCAAAGCCAAATAATGCACCAGTGGGATGACTTTTCATGCAAAATTTTATGAACTGTTTCGATTTTCTATTTTTTCATGAATTCCCAGTAGCCATACAAAGGCTTCAAAACAAATAAGTAAGTAACACTACCTGCACATCAGGGAAAAAAATTCAGTGGTTTTATTTTTGTCTTTTCAAAGCATGAAAGCAATTCTGTGGAAACTTAACCTATAGTCAGATTTGTTACATATATATATATATATATATATATATATATATATGTAAAATTTTGACATTTTACTTATAGAATAAGACCACAAAAATGTCTAGTGTTTCTTTCATGTTAAGTATATTAGTAATAAACAACACAAAGATATTATTAAAGGTTTTATAATGCTAAAAAATATTTCCCAAGATAAAGCAACCGTTCTTAGAGAAAAGGTTAGATAAAACTAACCATAGTTTACAGAATTCAGTATTAAATATCAGTTAGCATAGACCTCTTTATAAATATTAGTCTGTTAGCCCTTCCAGACACATTCCAATATATGTTCCTATGAATAATCTGCATAATGTCACTTATCTTTTATCATCACTAGACAAAAAAATGAAATAAAACTATTTAATCTAAAGTCAACACTATTCATCTATTTATATTTTCTTAAGTTTGTGTGTTTTACGGCTTTTTATTTATTTTTTATGTATTTATTTTTTATCCAGACATGAATTTACCTAAAAACCCCAAAAATCTATAAACTAGAGGAAAAATATGGATTTGAACCTAGCCTCACCTAAATCTCAGGCAAACCCAGGACAATCTGATGGCCAGTCATGGAATATATGAGAAACTTAACAATACCTACAAGTATCATTGGACAGTCCCGAGAGGTGCAGTAATCACATGGCAGATCAGAGATCTGAGTTGCAGTGCATATCTATTTCTTATTGAGAGCACAACAGTAATTGATTCACACCTACTTCATTGTATCCCACGTACTTGGAGACATCTTAATTCTTATCTATCCAAATAGGTTAAGTGTGACTATGCAACCCAGGCAGAAGAGTCACAAGCCTCCTGTTTTATAGACAGGATCTCTCAGAACCTCAAGGTGCACAGATCTTGCCCTCTGTCATTTTTATGAGGAAGAGACATGTCTGTCTTTCAAAGAGAAACCCTTGCTGTGATTGTTAGGATAACCTTATCAGCTTCATGATACATTTAAGCACAGATTCATAACCTTGTCCACACTTGAGCTCCTTTATTTGTTTCTGAAGTGGGTTTCTGTACAGGATACCTCCCTTGTGTTTACATTCCAAAGTCCATTGAGTGTGACTTTGAAAGCTTATATTACATTTTTTCTTTCTGAAATCCCCAGGATGACCATATTATAAAACTAAGATTTATTTTTAAGTTTTTCCACTTTGTTATTTAGTGCTGTTATCTTTCAGTAGCACATTACAGTAATCATTTTGTGTTTTATCTGCTTAGCTAAATTTCTACCTCCATACTGTTATTTATGTGTCATGTTTAATCAGCTGTGTTTCCTTCCCACCAGTACATTAGTTTAGTGGATTTGTTTAGGCATTAGATTATTTAGCATTCCATCATGTATGACACCAACATAGCAGAACCTTACAGGTTCTCCTAAAATAGTATTAGCTTGTTCTGTGAGGACTCTTAAGAGTTCTTGAGTTGACTGAAACTATGTTTTTTTTTCTCCAGAAGGAGAAGAGCATCTTTTTTTTTTTTTTCTTTCTTTCTATTCCATTTAAAATAATTAAAATACTCTGCAGAGGGATCTGGACAGGCTGGAAGAGCCAAGGCCAGTCATGTGAGGTTCAACAAGGCCAAGTGCTGAGTCCTGTGCTTGGATCAAAACAACCCCTGCAGCGCTACAGGTTGAAAAGTGTCTGGAAAGCTGCTCATCAGAAAAGGACTTGGAGGTGCTAGTCAATAGCAGCTACCTGAACATGAGCCAGGGCATGTTCAGGTGGCCAAAAAGGCCAATGGCATCCTGGCTTGTATCAGCAATAGTGGGGCAGCAGGACCAGGACTGTGATTATCACCCTGTACTCGGCACTGTTGAGGGTGTGCTTCGAGTGCTGTGCCCAGTTCTGGGCCCCCTTCTGCAAGAAAAACTTTGAGGTGCTGGAGTGAGTCCAGAGAAGGGCAATGGAGCTGGCAAAAGGTCTGGGACACAATTCTGATAAGGAGCAGCTGGGGCAGCTGGGAGTGTTTATCCTGGAGAAAAGGAGGCTCAGGGGAGCCCTTATCACTCTCTTAAACTGTCTGAAAGGAGGTTGTAACCAGATGGGGGTCAGTCTCTCCTCTCAAGTGAAAAGTGATAGGACAAGAGTAAATGACCTCAAGTTGTGCCAGAGTACATTGGATATTAGGAAAAATTTCTTCATGGAAAGGGCTGTCAGGGATTGGACCAGGCTGCCCAGGTGAGTGGTTGAGTCATCATGCCCAGAGGTATTTAAAAGACCTGCAGACGTAGCATTTGAGGACATAGTTTAGTTGTGGACTTGGCAGTGCTGGGTTAATTTTTTGGACTTGATGATCTTACAGGTCTTTTCCAACTTAAAAATTTTTATGATTTTTGATTCTATTTGTCAAACTTCTTTGGAAAACTTTTCATACTTTGGAAATAAAGATTGATTTAGGTTGTTCTACACTTCATGTTTATCTTTAAAGTGTTAGAATAATCTTGTAAGCTCTTCAAGCTTATTTCTAAGAAAGTAATACTCTAAAGTCAGTCTGAAAAGGAAAGGCAACAATTGCAAGCATATTCACACCTTTTTTTGTCATTAGGGTTAAAAAAAAAAAAAAAAAGAAACCATTGAAAACTCCAGAGTCAGGAAGGAGGACCACCAAATGCGAGATGAGATAGAATGAATCTCTCAGGAGTGCTGTCCTTGCATCCAAGAAGTCCAAGGTCTACAGTTGACTGGAAGGTTATTAGATCTTGTCCTATCCTATAATTTCAGCAGGTTTTTACACTGGAGAAGAATATAGAGATATCATTTGCTTTTCTTAATAAGTAATATCATAGTTACAATCACAGTTCAAAAAATATCTCAGAGGTAGATGGAATTGATGGGTGCAACAATAAAGCATCATGATATCTCGTTTGTAAGATGTCAAAATGAGCTTTCTAGAAAGCAAGCAATATGACAGAGAATCAATAAAATAAATGTACTGGTGCTTAGCAGGAGCTAAACAGCAGTATTCTATTTTTGTCTTCCAAATGTCAGATCACCTTGAGCAAGGCATCCTGTGAGTCTGGGCTTTTTAAACTGCCTAGGAATGGTACTCTACTCTCCTACACCTATGACAAAGAGGACTTTTTCAAAAGAAGTCATTATCTCTTTGGGAAATCCAAAAGAGGGCACCAGAGTTTCAAAACTTGCCAGAACACAGCAAGTCTCATGCAGCATCTAAATTGTTCAACTATTTTAAATAGGTGTTGCACCTTTATATCTAGGATCTTCTCCAGATATATTTATTCATCCTGAAAACTGACGATTTGATAAAGTCAAGCAGATGTTTTTTGAACATATACCCATTCAGCACAGATACATATTTATCATGCTTTCTTCAAGTGGCAATTGATAGGAAAAAGTAGGAGGTCTAATAATTACACTTAGAAAAATAATTGCATTGTTACAATCCCAATCTCCCATTTTGAAACCTGGAGTGCTTAGTTTTACCACTATTACAAAGGAATACACCATTCTTTCTCATTCCTGAGCAAAACACATAGGTGAAAAACTGTACTACAGAAGTGACAAAGTATAGAACATAAACAATGCAATTTCAGAAGCTAGAACAATTGATAATATATAAAACCTCTGTTGTGGTATATTGTCAATAAGCTTGCTTTCTTCTTCTGCAACAACAGTATTTGTTGAGATAGCTAGCTCTGCCAGTCTCCAACTTTGTTAAACCCCAAACAGTATTTGTTTTTAGAACTGGAGACATCAAAGAGGTTTTGATGACATCTGTTCAGAGCTGAATATAGTTGAATATTGATATTAATGAGCAGTATGATGGAAGAGTGAGTATAGTTATTGAAATTTAAGAGCAAAAAACAGGGCTAGAATTAAAATTATTTTGAAAAACAGGAATTAGGACCTGGGAAAAAATATGGTGAAATTAATCACTGACAAGTATATATTTTAGTTAGGCAATGTCAAATGGGAAGACCTGGTTAGGAAGCAGCAGTAGAAAAAGACTGAGAATTTTTGTGTTTCAGATTCTACACTGCAGTAGCAGAATATTATGGTAGAAAAATAAAGGTCACACTCGGATGGATGAATTGGTGTTTCACGTAAGACACATAAAATAAAGTTTTTACTCTTCTTTCTCTCTCTCTGTCATGGTTTGGCACTGGTGCAATGCCAGTGCCCCCATGAAAACATATTCTCCCTGGTATCTTCTGTGAGATGCAATCAGAAACAGAGCAAAGCAGGCCTCTACTTGTGAACAAAGAAGGAAAAAAAAAACCTTTATTATCTTACAACTATAATAAAATGAACACACAGAGAAAAATGGAAACCTTTCAAAAACATTTCTCCTCCCCCCAGTCAATTTCCCACAACATAAAATCAACCCTTAGATTTTTACCCAATAATCACCCTTCAGATAATCAGCTCTCAGTCAGTCTCCACCCTTCAGACAATAACTTCTCTTTTCATCAAGGAGAGAGGAGTCCCTCTTGCGCCACAGGCTTCCCCTGGAAACACAGCCGAGTCCAGTTGCGTTTCCACGTCACTCAGCACCACCTTCGTGACTTCTTCCTTCCATGTCCAGTGCTCTCACCACTGCACATGGACCAGAGCTGCTTTTAGGGTTCTCTTTTCAAGGATGCTTTGCCCAGTTCCAGGAGAAAAACGACAGTCTCTCACTTTTTTGGGACACTAGTCCCCCCAAAAATTTCACCCCTTGGGGCCGAGGGGTCTCAAGAGCAAAGCTCTTCCTCTCCACTGAAAATCGAGGGCACCACCACCCTCCTCACCCGTCGTCTCTGCTCACATCACTCCTTTGGCACCAAGCCATCACCTCCCCCAAAAATGCAGTCTCTGTATTACAGGAAAAATGGTTCTGTCCATGGCTGTACAAGGAAAGTCCAGCCAAAGGCCACTCCATCATCTCCTCTCACCTAGGATTCGTCTCAACTTCTCTCGGTCATTCTTCACTTGCATAACTTTGCATCACACTTGCGCATTTCCTCCTATTTCATCCCTGTCTCTCTTCTCATTCAGCTCCCGGAGGATCAGCATTTGCAAGGTTTCCATCATCCCATAGAAGGGTTAAAATCACAGTCTCTACTTGTCCAGAATTCCCATGCTGGCCCTGCCAACTCTTCTTGCTGCCCCCCCTTCTCCTTCTCGGCCAGGCCAGTGCTATCAAATTCCAAGGTAGCACTGGCATGCTCTCTCTCTCTCTCTATCTCTCCCTCCTGGGAAAGGGGGCCTCCCGATGTCTCTCAGAGTTCTTCCACCCTTCCACCTCTTTAGGGAGCTCACTCTTGTCCTGCCGGGGCCAGGGGCCTTCACCTCCCTTCTCTGCCCAAGGCTCCGGCCTACCTCCCTCCAGCCTCGTGGCTTCTCCTCCCCCGCCCAGCCCGCAGCTGGGCAGGGGAGATCTGACCTCTCCATCCACTGGAACCCAGAGAGAGTGTTCCCCTGGGAGTTCTTTGCTTTTAACCCCTGTGTTCTCAGAGACGTATCCATATCCTCAGTGGCCAAACCAGGTGCCAATATTCACATCTGGGCACCTATTGGTTTGACCACCACCACCTCCCAAAAAACTCACTTCCTTTCAAACCAGGACTCTCTCTCTCTCTCTCTCTCTCTCTTTCTCTCTCTTTTCCCCCCATCCTCCTCCCCTCCTCTCCCCCTTGAAAGACCCTGAAAGAGTTATTTCTGCTCACCTTATTCACTATTTTGTATTGATCTCACAATTTAAGTATCTTTTGAGTACTTGAAAATTGATCATTTCAGGTGCTGATTTAACCTACTTCTCAGCTGCTGCAGGCTAAAGTTTTTCATTGAATCTCTGGTGCACATTCATACAGATTACACATTAGCATTGGACAGCTAACAGTTTGGAATAGAATTTATTAAGAAGAGAGGACAGACTATAAAGTAGTGTGCAGGACAATCTGACCAGCTGCTGGCTTGCACCCAGAAGAACTCTTCTGTAGCCATTCTCTCTAGTCATTCAGGTTTGTACTTCCCTTTCCTTGTCTTTGGCCCCTTCACTAAAAATCCCATAATATGTTTTACATAACTCCATATGGCCTCTTAAATACCCCATAATATGAGGATACCACCCAATAAGACCCACGAACATCTTGTTTCACTTGTCTTATGAACTACAAACTGAAGGTTGAATGTCATCTAGCCTATCTATGAATGAATGTGCTCCCCAATAGCCAAGAATTCAGCAACACAAACCATTTCAGCTTTCTTATCTTCTGTTATCTCCATCCATGAGGATTTTATTTATTACTTTTCTTTAATGTTTTTTGGTCTTTTTTTTTGTCTTTTTTTTTTTTTTTTTTTGATGTTGACTCTTCAATAAGCAGAAATCCTTACAAACTTGATATAACAGTTGTTTCCTATTCCCCGGTAAGGATGTGATTCTGATTTTATTGATGTAGACAGATCCTCCTTGATTAGATGGGACTTTGAGTCATTTCTGCAGTAACTGTCTGTCAAGTTCCCTTTTAGTTAGGATCTTTGAAGGTGACCAAAATTTGTCTAAGGCTGAGCATACGGATCTAATTGCACTTTGAGCAAAGGATAGAATAGATAACTTCCTAAGCAACCTTTCTACTAAATTAGTGCATGATTGAATTTATTTATTTATTTTACAGTCTAGACTTTAGACATCTGTTATTTCTGCTGGGAAATGACTGGTTTTTACTGCATCATAAGCACTGCAATGAGGATCTCTCTCCAAAACAGCAGGTTTTCTTCCTTCCTTCTTGCCTTCCTCTTTTTCTTTTCTATTTCATATAGCACAAATAATATTGAATCAAGCCTCTGCAGTGTTATTGTCTGATATAATGTCCATTTCAATCTGTATATATTACTAATGCATATATTCTAACCACACAAACACATTCTGCATTCCATTAAGTTATCAGCCTATCTGACATATTCTGGAGCTGGATTTTCCTTCAGTATGGGGAAATGTTTATGCATGTGCAGGCACAGAGAGCTGGTAACAACCTCATGGAGGACTGAATATTGTCTGCTTGCATCCTATAATCCCTGCCAGTAGACTCAATTTGCCTATGTGCAGCATTTGATGACATAGCCATGCTGTTCCTAAGCCCAGAGCTAATAAGTTTTCTTTATATAGAAGTCTATCAGGAAAACATGACAGATGACTGATTTAGTGATGCTTTACTAGCGTGACTCAGCACTTACCAGGCAAGATATTCTCATTAAAGCCTTTAAACATTATATTATATGTGTGTGTGTGTATATATACATATATATACATATACATATATATATATATATATATATATATATATATATATATATACACACACATACATATGACACAGTACCAATGAAGTCATCTATGCTTTTAAAATGGAAGGATCCCTTGTTTGTTATTTAACACAGGAAATACCCCTTTCCCAATAACTAACGAAACACCAACACCCTCTTTTGGAGGTTAGAAGAGTTTAGCCATATGAATTTCACAATCAGAAGAGAAAAGGTGACTAGTTTTTGTGTGTCTTAGTACAGATGCAATTATGACTTGTGCTCTGTACTGACTGTCTCCATCTCCAGGTGCACATAGCAATGTTAGCAGTCTGACTAATGACTGATAACTGTACACAACCATTTTCACCTTATGCTCATGCTGGAAAGCAGCATTGCAAAGAAAAAAAAAAAAGAAACCAAAAAAAATACGAGCCCTGTCAGATAACAAGGTGATGATAAGCAGCAATGTGCTATTACAGCCATGAAGGCCATCAGCATCCTGGGCTACATTAGGCAGAGGGTTGCCAGCAGTCCAAGAGGACTGATTCTTCCCCTCTACTCAGCTGTGGTGAAATATATGTGGAGTGCTGTGCTCAGTTCCTGGTCTTCCAGCTCAGTAGTGACACAAACATCCTGGAGTATGTCCAGCAAAATCTCATGGAGATGACCAAGGAGCATCTGACATATGAGAGGCTGATAGAGCTGGGATTGTTCAACCAGGAGAAGAGAAGGATCAGTGTGCATAAATACTTAAGGAGGAAGATAAGATGGGAG
This sequence comes from Motacilla alba alba, assembly GCF_015832195.1. Lineage (NCBI taxonomy): Eukaryota > Metazoa > Chordata > Aves > Passeriformes > Motacillidae > Motacilla > Motacilla alba. Next base: position 13,868,310 of record NC_052018.1, read on the forward strand.
TCAGGCTCTCAGTAGTATGCAGTGACAGGACAAATGGCAGTGGACAAAAACTAGCATACACAAAATTCTATTTAAACACAAGAAGAAAGTATTCATGAGGTTGTGGTCAGACACTGGAATGAATTACCCAGAGAGATATCAGTGTCTTAGGAATAACCAATGCCCATGAACAACTTGCTGTAGCTGACCCTACTCTAAACAGCATGGTTTAATTAGATGATCTCCAGAGTCTTTTCAAGCCTTGACTGTTCTGTGAGTCTCATATACAAACACATGCACAAGCATGTACTTTTTACATATTCTTCATATAAATAATCAAATATTATAATATTGATCTCTCAGTGTGACTATAATATTGCTAAACAATTTTGACATTTATTTTATATTATTTTTGTATGAAGTGCATGTAGTATTTGTCTACATAGTGTTTTGATGAACAGGCATACACCAGGACTGCATTTTCCAGGAGTAAGAGCTTCCAGTACTTTCAAGTAAACAAAACTCATTGTTTGCTTTCAGGGCAGATAGAGGACATTGCTGGTGTCCTAGATTTACCTTACAGTTCTCAAATCTCCACAAAAACACACAATTAGTATAGTCCACTGGAAAAAAAAAAAAGTGGCAAATTCATTCTGTTATAACAAAGTAATTAAATCAGATATCTTTGTTCAGTCTTAGAAATGGCCCCTAACACCAATCAGAGAGAGCAGCAAATACAAATAAACACCATTCTGTCTCTCCTGCACTGTTCTTTTTCTCACTTCAAACACTAGGGAAAATGGAATAAATCAGAGTCTGATGTTCAGCTCCTGACACTCTGCTAGAATTTTCCTCTGCCTTCTAAGCCAGAGACTCTTTCATTTTTGTTAGGCAAGATACTGCCACAACAGAGTAGTAGTTTACTACACATATTTCTTAATCTTGTAGGAAAGAGTAAATATTCTGTTGTACTCAGAATGTAAGGTCATTTATCTGAATTCCTCTTAGCTTGCCTACATCCCATTAGAGATATGTGGGCAGATGAAAGATTTTATTTTTCTTTCTTTCCAGCTCCTCTTCCCACATGGTTCTTCCTTCAAAAAATTCTCTTTACACATTGAACAAAAAGATAAATTGCTATAATTAACCAGCTCCTCTGCAGATTTTTCTCTCTTCTTTAATATGTAGTATGATCTTTATTCAGTGATTTTCTTCAGAGGCAAAAATCCAAATGGTGGGATATAACAGAGGCAGTATGACATTTTCCATGAGGAAAAATCTAGAATATATCCTTAAGTACTGTTAGTTTTTCTTTCTATCAAAGAGTCCTTTCCTTAGGGAGAAGACATAAGTTAGTTGGATTTGTTCTATTCAGAACAGTGACAGTGCATTAAAGCCCAGTGGTTAAGATTTTCACTCAGAAAGCAGAAAATGTGGTTTACCTCAGGAGTGAGATCTCACCTCTTGTTTGTCAAAAGAATACTCTGACCTGTAAACTACAGCATGAGGAACAGAACGGGGAAGGAAAAGTGTTACCTGCTGTGTCTTATTTCTCCAGCTACTGCTGACTTATTTTAGAATGACAACTGTAAGAGTCAGAGGGTTGGTGACATGGGACAAATGACAGTGATTTCTATAGCTTAGTGAGCAAAAATTTCAGAAGGTATATGACAGACCACAGCTGTAGGTTTTTCTTCCTGTATTATTGGTATGGTTCATTTCATTGTTTATTTTTATTTTTATTTTTTGACAGAAGGGAAAATGACAAAGCTAATACCACAAAGAGTACCGTGAAGGTCAGGATGGCAATGCACTGTATAATGCTATTGTATTCATGTTCCAGGATCAAGAACTGTATGAGGAAACTGTTTCTAAAGATCAGATGTTAAAAGCTTACGCTCTCTGCTTGTTTGTCTGCTCTTTCAAAGTCTGCAGGATCATCCCTTCTATTCAGATTTTTGTTTTATTAAGCTCTGCATTCACTGAAAACTGCATTAAATCTAGAAGGATTGGTTTCTCGTCTGTTTGCTAAAGTACAGAATTGTTCCTTTAAATACATTTTGAAACTGCTGCATCTATGCCCTTCCAGTGTTTCACAGGATTGTTGAGGATGAAACAGACTTGAGGAGACTTTCTAGTCCAACCCCCTTACTCCATGAGGATCACTTAGAGGAGGTCACTCAAGACTTCCCAGTGGGCTTTGAATATCTCCAAGGATAGAGACTCCACAACCTCTTGGGAAAACCTTTTCCAGTGCTCAGTCACTCCCATAGGAAAAAATGACTGTGATTTGGTTAAATGTCAAGTGGGTTTTTTTTTTTAAATTTGTGCCTATTATGTCTGGTCCAGTCCGTGGGTAGCACTGAGAAGAGCCTGATTTCTGCATCTTCTTTCTCTTCTGCTGATTATTTTTTTAGCCTTCTCTGATTCAGGTTAAACTGTCACAGTTCTCTCAGCCTTTCCTTATAGGAGAGATGCTCTCATACCTTCTTAACCTTTGTGGTCCTGCACTGGAACCACTTCAGTGGAAAAAGAACATATCATACTTGTGCTGGGGAGCCAAGAACTGGACCCAGAACTCACCAGTGCTGAGCAGAGTGCAAAAATCACCTTCCTCAAACTGCTGTCTGCATTCCACCTTCCTAGGGCCTGATGTGGGGCTGACCAGCCTGAAGTTCCCTGGATCTTTCTTCTTGCCCTTCTCAAAGACAGCAGCCACAATTTCTTCTTATACAATATATTATCTTGTATTATTTTCTCTAAACTACAATTCAGAGGTATAAATACAGAGAGAAAAGAGCATTATAAAAATAAATTTGGCTGTTTATATGAACTCCTGGCCTTCCTATTTGCCTGAGGAGCCAGAACCTGTCATATAGCATCAGTGATTATGTCTATACTGCTATTTTAACTGTGCCTGGGAGTGTGCACAGGCACTGGAAAATCCCTCTTATATATCATGAGTTCTTCAGGATGAATGTGGTACTGTCTAGGCCACCTTGTACAAACACTCTCCAGGCAGAATTCAAGAAGAAAAGAACAGTGTATAACCATTCCCATTACTTGGTTTACATAAAGCTCAACCTCTTTTAAGGCTAAAAACATTTGATAACAGAAAATATAAGTTTAATGACAAAGAATTGTCTATTCACCTTTAATTTACTAATTGAGATACAGCCAATGTTTTGTTTGGATTTTTTTTCCAAATAAGTGTTTAAGAAACAAAACCATAAAGGTCATTGTAAAAGAATAAAAATAGAGTTTCACCCATATTTTACCCTTTTCAGCACACAAATATGTTGCAGGACTGGCTAAAGTTCAGTGTAATACAAAAATCTCGTTACCACTTGCAAGGTCAAAGATTTTCCAACAGCCTATGTATTGACATACAATAAACTGAAATGACTGGTGCTTTCTGCACACACTTCATATGTAATAATTCTTTTCTTTAAAGAGAAAGAGTTTAAGACATACCAGACCAAAGAACAGGTAGGAAATTAAAATTGTAAATTTAAATAATCACCATGACATTTTTATGCTCTTCTATATGCCTTTAGTGTTTGGGGGGTTTTTTTGTGTAAAAGACTTGATTCTAAATATATCTTTGAATAGAATATTATGGAGATCAACTAAAAATATAGGAAACAATTATATACAGCAACAGAGAAACTTAGCCTGTGATTCTTATCAATGTGCAAACTCTTCAGGAAGGGAATGTGAAGTCTGAGTTTTAAAAAGATCTGAATATACTAAAAACATTCTGCAAATCAATAGCAAGTTCATCAAATTGCTTCTGAACTTCTTCTGACGTCTCAATAATTCTTCCTAACCTCTTGGAACGAATGAGAATGGAAAGGTAATTGCTTCTAGTAACAAAAAGAAAAAACAAAATCTGATCTAAACCTCTGTTTTCAGCTAGGTGCATCTTAGCCATACAAATTTCTCCATTCCATTAGGAAATTACTGGTTTCGCAAGTTTATTCCTTTTCAAATTTCTCTTTAGGATGTCAGAGAGAAGTTATGAGATTTTATAGGGCTCCAGTGAATCCATGTTTCAGACTTTTTCTGACAATGCAGTCACAACAATATTCCCTAGAGTTGCAAAGCAACACAAACTATGGGTTTCCATGAGAGATGGAAAATATTCAGCAGCTTTATTTGCCAAACACAGCACATGCTCTTAATGGATCTTAAAGGGAAAATCATAAATCATATAATGGACTGAGATAAAGATTTGAGTTTGCTTTTTTCCTTCTGTCTTTTTTTTTTGCATATATATATATATGAAAGAATGCTTAAATTACTGCTGAATCTAGAAAAGTATGATTACAGAGGTGTGAGCTATATTACATCCATCTAACAGAAAAAGGTAAAAACACTGGGCCAGAGGCAGCAGTTTTCCTGTCTTGAAGTGATTTGGCTCTGCAGGGCTTGCATCCATACAGATAAGACCTATCACGGTTCAAAATATTATGGCATTAGTCAGGCAACAATTGGCAATTGTTCCTGGCTCACAGTAACCCTCAAGGTGTTCCAGGGTCTGCCAGTGAGAATAATAGTTGTCTTCAGCCAAAAAACCAAAATCAAACAAAACAAAAACAACCTCAAACAAACAATTTATCAGTATGAACAATTCACTTCAGAATCTGGGAAATCATTGGTTTAAAAACAAATTTTGTGGTCTGAAAGCAGATTTTGTTAACACAGTGTATTGGAAAATGGTCTCAGGGAATGGTGGAAATTGTCAGGCCATTCTTACTTACCAGATCATGGAAATCATAGAGAAGCATTTGAGTAACTTGTCTTCTTCAGAAGAAGTTCCTCTATGATAAAGAAAAGTATGGTTTCCAATGAGAAAGAAATCAGAGTCTTATGAATCCTTAATAGATGGACCTAAGAATATCAAGTCCAAGCTCATACCTAAACTTCTCATCCACTGTTTTGCTAGGACTGTACAGACTGATGTTGTAATTATCCGAGCAACAAGCATTTCATTTCAGGAGGCAAGGACCAGCTCCCAAAACAATTTCACCACGGTCTTGTATCAAACTGAACTATACATGGTACCTTCGTCTTGAATTCCATCTGGATGAGCAAATCAGTTTATATGTTTCCCTTTCCTATTAAAGTGATGAAATAAAAAATAGGGCTTCTTTTTCATGTTTTATATCAGTAATAGCCTTTTGATGATACTTGTCATCCTGCAGTGAAGTGTAAACACAATAAATTTAACTGTACTGTGAAGATAATCTGAACAAAAACTGGAATAATATTCTCTTCTTCCATATCATCAGAAACTGTATTGTTGCATGAGACAGGAATTCAATAACATCCCATACAATATTAAATATATGTATTTTAATATGGCTTGGAAGTTCACACAAATTGCATTTTTTGGTGATATAAAGCATAAACACTTTGAGAAAATAATCATATTACTGAGAGAAGTTGCTTTGGGAGTGAATTTTCTGCAAAAATATTTTCCTTGCTAAAACATAAAACACTAAAGAAATGCAGGGATAATGAATATTCTTTATTCTATCCTGTGAACCTCATGATACAATTCAATGTTCCAACGAAAGAAAATGGATGACTTTAGAATAATATAGCAATGTTTAATGCCATAATCTATTAACAGTGGGAGTAGATATATATGAAAATCTAAAACAGGGCATAGGGAAGGAATAAGGACAAAGATGCATATAGGTATCTTTGGGGGGAAAAAAAATCACCCATTTCAGCCATTTGAATCTGCGTATTTACATGTTTCATAACTCTTAGATAATTTTATATTCCTTTGTACAAGAATGTCCTGGACTCTTCCTGAGCAAGATTTCTCTCTTTCTAATAGGATATGCAAACTGCATTATGTGTTTGTGATTTGTAAGACATTTAGAAAAATAAAATTATAATCTATTAAACCAAATGTTCATTTATTTTGCAAATCCTCCTTTTTTAATATGTTGATACAAGATACTTTTTTTTTTCAGTTTCTTCACAATCACTTTTTTGCTGCTGGTATTCTGTAGCTTAACTTCATTTTACCTTCTTATAAGCGTATTTACCCATAGCTTGGAAAAATGTCAAATAGAAATTTCACTACTTTCACCTCATCAAGTGTTGAAAGAGAATCAATTAAATTTCTAGGGACAGTGGCCACGCCTGAGTGGGAGCTAACAGTATATCCACCCACTACATATCCTTTATTCAGATAACTTCCAGCTTTTTTTATAAGCCCTAAATGAGCAATGCAACACTGACAGCAATAAAAATGGAACTTAACCTTCAATTGACAACGTAAGGATGAGTCAGGGATGCTGTGGAATCAGTGCAGTGAGGGAACTACAGAGATATGAGAAATATCAGTGTGTTTCTTGATGAATTCTCCCTGAATATGAATAATATTGGGGATACCCCACAGCAAAATTGTTCCAATGATACGCCACCTCAAAAGTGTAGTCAGCCATTCTTCCTAAGGAAGAGAAGTGGATTGCCTGGGCTTTATCCCTAATTAATTTCATCTTGCTGACAGACACAGAAAATCTTCCAAGTCCGCTATTCCAAGAGCTGTGCGTTACCCCATGTGTAATTATGAACTCAAACTAAGGAATCTTTATAGCTCCTTCTCCCCCTGTGTTAGTAATTTGTCTTTATGTACTCTTTGTCCTACTTTACTTTTCCCAACTTAAAAGTATTTTATTATTCTTAGTAGCCACCATAATGTAATTTTGTTGATCGGACTGGAGTATATTTTCTTTGTCTCAAACAGGTATGCTACAGAATTTATAATATTTTATTGGGGATTTTCTACCTAAATGATTTAAAGAGAGAATTGTATTATGCTTCTGCCACTGTAGCTCACAATGTTTGCTTTGCTTTCCTAAAACTAATGAATTCAAGGGAAGAACTGCATTTTTTCTACATTCTGATGTTTAATTTACACTTGATTTATATAGTCCTTCAGCATTAAAGAGGGCACCAATGCTTCACCTTAGCCATATAAATTTATCTTTTTAAAACTGTAATACAGGTTAGTTTCTGTTGCAGCCTTGTACAATTATTGCTTTTTGCTCTTTCATTTCAATAAGATGCTCACTACCAATGATGAGGTTCATTCAGGTGTATTGCTAAGGAATCTTTCATGAGTTTTACCTTAAGGTTAAAAAGAAACTATGAACTTCAAAACCAAGAGATGAATGGGGAATTAAGGATGATTTCTTTTACTCCAAAATATTAGAGGAAAAAGACAAATCAGTCTGGTAGTACAATTCAGTTTGAGGTATCTAGATATCTGAAGGGATGCAAGAAGGCACATAAGGGTCTGGATTACCATTACAGCCACAAAACTTGATTTGATGTTTTTAGTAACTGTGATTGTCGGAGAAGACCCACAGTATCGCACTTGGCTTCTGCATGATGATCCAGAAGGATACAGGATACTGGATATCCTGCAGTTCTTGTGTCATGCTGTCATACTTGTCACACATTTCTGATTCTCTGTGGCCTCTCAGCTGACATCATAGACCTAAGTTCAGGTGAGTCTGTTGGACTTTACATCTGGATCAAGACAAGCAGTTGACCCTAGAATACAGGCAAGGAATCAACCACCAGGAATTGCTTACATATAAAAATTTATGCCCTAAAGTACCCAAGGTACAAGGATACTGGAGTTTTGACAAAGGACTTAAAGCAGACTCAGTCTTGGGAAATTATTACAGGGTGTCACAAGGGTCACTGAATATTTACACTTAGGCAAGGATTTGTGCACCATATTGGACTGGACTGAATTTCCTGTATAGTTCTTACTTCACAAACTTTACTTGGCTCTTAGCTCCTACTTTGAGCATAATTAGCAGGGTAATGTTGGATATTATGAATCACATATTACGGATTCCCCCTGGTCTCAATTCAGTTTTCTACACACAATTTTCTGGTGCTGTTTGACTCCTGCCCAGCACATCTGATATGTATGCACAGAGGTAGCAGACATGACATAAGTAATACAAGGACACTTGACCCCTCTCTCGGCAGACAGAATAGGCTAGGACATCTTAAATGACATTTAAGATGCTTCTTACATTCATTAGATGGAACCTGATCATTGGTAGTGAGAATCTTACTGAAATGTAAGAGAAAAAAGTAGTCATTGTACAAAGTTTAATGGAAACTAACCTGTACTACAATTTCAAAAAGAGAAATTAAAATAGAAATAGGTAAAATTAACGGCCATCATTGTCCTCAGTTCGGGAAATTGAAAAGGACTTTCTGTACCTGCAATATCTGAAAATTATTTTTATTACTCTATAACTTTATATAGAGAGGAAAATAAATTTTAAAGTCAAAGAAATTTGGATCAAATTCAGAATTCCAAGTATGATTAAGAAAGTGTACTGTATTGTAAATTTAATAACAAGAAATTAGACATTATGAAGAAGGTAACAGGTACAGCAATAAAATAACTATTAAAGCCATAGAGAATGGTTTCTGATATCCTGTAATAATAACAACAGGCTAAGTAAAAATTATAACTTCATGTGGATTCATCTTTATTCAAATTGATGAATCAAGTGGCAGAATTGTAAGAATTGTCAAGGCATTTTTCTGAAAACACATAAGTTATCATCGCTGCTTAAAAAAAAAAAAAAGGAATAAAGACCCTTTGCTTAAAACAAAAATCTGCTTGTTTGTTCAGACGCCCCTTAGGTTTTCTAGAGAAAGTACATACAGGCCAGGTCTCATGACAGAAAGTGTACATTTTTTTGTTAAAAAAATCATATATGTACACTCTCAACCCTGAAATTTATTAATCAAAATCTTCTTGGAAATACTTCCAATTTTTAGATTATTAGTTGAAATTTAGGTGAGATTCTGTGGTCTGTTCTGCAAAACAGTTAGTGTAGTCTTAGGCATCCCTTTCAGTTTGAATGTCTGCCTACATGCCTCAGCAATCTGCTATGCTTGCTGTTATTATACATGTTGGCTAGCATTTCTAGGACTAGGAATGTGGTAAGTTTCTTAGAATACTCCTAAGGAGTCACCACACTAAAGTTCTCAGTATTTTTCCTCAATGCCTGACATTCTGCAGACTTCACACTGCAGCAATGGGGATGAAAAACTCAGAGTTAAAGGGTAAGCACAATTTGAAAATAAACCACCAATTTAATTCCTCAGTAAACAGAGGAAGCAAGGCTCTGTGACTATTACCAGCTGTAAGCGGAACTATCAGAACTATTCTTTTTTAAAAAGAAAAATAATTAAATTTACTGTCTAGAGATTGCATGGACAAAGTTTAAGAAAAATTATTTGACCTACTATGGAAATGGAAGTCATCATCACAGCAGTCCTTGATGAGGATTTGGAAAAGTAAGACAGGGTGAAGAGCTGGGTTTAGTCATCATATTGAATTAAATTCCACAACCTAACACTTTCAAGCTATTGATAGAAGGCATGAAATACACAAGAAAAAGCAAAATTTAATTTCCCTAGATGAAATTTGAATTTAGTCCCTTATTAATATAAATCTTAAAATATAGCTGGGTCATTAAGTGAAAATTCAATTAAAAATAATTATTCTTGTCTGTAACACAAGAAAGCACATTTCTAAGGCAATTAATTTATTTTCTTAAAGTTACTACGGATAATTACTTTTACCCAACAATATTTAGCAAGTTTCTTTTATATTATTTTTGTTTTGTTTATAGATTTTGGAAAATATCTTATTTTAGTATGTCTAAGTTTGGACTTGTCTATCTTTTTTTCTGGCAATTAATTGTCTCTCAATTCCCACTAAAGTTCTTGAGTTTTGGCTTTTTGTAAAGTAAGGCACCAGAGTTTCAGATTATGGAAAAAAAATAAATTATATAGTACAATTTTTTTTTTTTTTTAAAAAAGCCCATAGAGAAAATGACAGGTTCTTGGAGTAACTTCTTGGAACTGAATTACCTGTTAAGGACCTTTAGTTTCTTTGAGATCAGCCCCAATGAAAGTGTTCCTATGACTTTTGCAAGACTCAAAACTTCCTGCCTTTCACTCAGCTGTAACCTATGCTTCTCTGAAGCTACTTTCACTGGCCTAGATGTAAAAGAAAATGAACATATAAAAAATTAAAACACAAAGCTGGATCAAAACACTGAAATGTTAATGTAGGTCCTGACAGAAAATGATTGTAAGAGGGAGACAACTACATCTGACAGACAGCCAGGTCACTGCTTAGTGCTTCCAGGAGCTAGGACACCGAGGTGGTGCTGCAGTTTGGAATAGAACTACAACCAAGCAGTAAATTCGATTGAGTTTAGAAGAGTCTCATCATTAAACCAAACTACAAGAGCTGCATCATAAAGACACACATCCCAAAAGGGAAGGAAATATTGTCGTGGAAAAAGAAGTGGCTGATGTGCTTTCAATAAAAAAATAATACCTTAGGGAAATATCCCACAAATGTAACAACATAGTTACCAAATATAATACTGATGCCACCCATGAAATTCACAGTAGCTTTGACATCATTAATTTTGCTTTCATTTACTTGAGTTTTTTGGTGCACTTCTGAGAACATCTGTATTTGTTTCTATTCCCAATATAAATATCATCAGATATTCCACAACAACCTCTGTGCCCATTATCAATTACAATGAAAACCTGAAGATACTGTAATATTATATTCATTGTTCAAGAAATTTGGTGGGAAATGTTTTGACTGAAAGAGTAGTTACATATTAGGGCCCACATTACTTTTCAGCTACAATATGGAGATTTTTCCACCATCAAACATGAAGTGTTATACAACATGTGTTCTGCTCCAAATTATCAGCATTTTGGAGCAGAACACTGGTGTTATATTTGAGAAAAAATAATCATTTTATTATCTTTATACTGTGAGGTTTTTCTGCTGCACATTAATACTATTGGTCCTCCTAATTACCTTTAGTCATCAGCACCACAAAATAGCATCAAAATCAAGTATTCTTACCATAAAGTTTCATACTATTACATACTGAAGTAAACATAAAGATATATATATTTTGAAACAATCTGTTGATTTCCCCAGTAAGGCTCTTAATGAACTGTGTTAACTGGTACTGACAGATACTTTGAGTAATCTAAAACATGGGACTTTTGGTGTTTGGGGTTTTTTTTCCTATGTTTAGGCCTAAATAGGCCATGGTGACTGTAGATAAGTGTATTAAATATCAATGTCTACACTGAGGAAAGTGTAACTTTTATTTAAACATGAGAATTTCCATGTTTTATAAACTTATTTCAAGATGCACTTATAGAAAAACAAACATCCCTTTTAAATATTTTGTTTGAGTGAACAGACACAATTGAGTAGACAAAGCTTGGAGGAAAAGGCTTTCAGGTGTTATTGATACTTCAGGCGACTACGAACTCCCCCATGCACCTTACATCTTACAACAGGAAGAAAAAATATGGTCAGGAGCAGTCCTCAGCCTCCACATCACTGGCAGTGAACCCAGGAGTAGCTCATATGAGTGAGGGAGAATTGAACCTATGGTGCACCTTTCCCCACATGAGCTCACCCCATCCATAACAAATGTGAAAAAAAAAAAAACCAAATAGTTTTATTTTTAACAACTAAACTCGCTGTAGCTTTTCCTCTCAGCAGTGGCCCAGAACGTGACCTACATCCCACATATTAAAGGGATTTTGTCCTTTATAGACTGTATGAATGCCTTACTAAGAAAAAGATTTGATTAACTTGTGGTAAAGGACAAGCTCAAACAAAAAAGACAAGGAGGCAAGACTGTGTTCTGCCCTGCAACCTCAGATAAACTGATTTCCCTCTCAGTTTCTGAAAAATAGAATGGGAGTGATAATCAATAATGTTTCATGACCTTCCAGAGGTTCTGTGCGCATCAATGCATGGCAATATGATGGGAATCAAGTCTGTGAAGAAACTCCTAATAGCCTTATTTCTGATCTCTGCAGGAGTTTCATGGTCATAACTATCCTGAAAATTTCCATATCAAAATTACCATGAAGTTGTTGTGGTTGTTCTTGCTTTAGGCAAAGAAAGAAAAAGAAACTAAGGAAAAAAAATCTTTAAAAAACAATTTTCTGAGCCACTATCTCCCACTGCAATGCACTTAAGAAAGGCTTCAAAAGCCTTGTAAATTAAGCACTCCACCCTGATGCTTTTGTAGGACAAGGCTCATTGCCTCCTAGGTCTGGGCCTTGCTCCACATGATGAAATAGCAGTGCCACAGTAATGCAACTTCACAACTTCTACCATATTGTAGGACTTCTTGAGCAAGCAGGATGAAGGAGGAGAGAAAGGGGGCTGAAAGGACAATGGTTGTTCTATGCCCTTTATAATATCCAATAAATGCAGACTTATACAGCCAAAAAAAATCCCAAAACACTTGAACTATAAAGTTGAAGACACTGAAAAGGTTCTGGACATTTCCTGACAATGACTGCCCTAGGAATGGCTAAAACAGTCTTAAGGATAAATTATATGAAGTCTGCTGGGTGCTAATAAATTCGTTTCTGTTTTGAGGGGTTTTGAATTAATTGTGCCAACAAAAACTATTCTTTGGCATATGACAAGTATCATTTATCTCATGCAGACCTTATCAAAGAGGAAAAGATAGAAAAAATGGGTATACCTGCTGCTCTGTTCATTGTGTCCAGAGACAGGCAGAGTGAGTAAGCACTGCAGAATTTGGCAATGTGTTCTTACAATTATAGTTAATGATGACTTTGAATGAAAAATCTATGGTGCAGAGACTTCATAAACTCAGAGAAGCAGCAATGGTACTTTACATTCCCAGGTAATACAATTTTTAGACTTCCCAATACAGAACATTTCCACACTGATAATCCCAGCTATATCCTGTAAATCAGTACAGATAATGTAATTCAAATTTTGGCAACTTTCCAGGAACACTATGCAGCTCATTGCTGAAGAACATAAAATACAAATTGAATGTGAGACCTTGTTTTGTGGAGCTTAATTCTTTCCACTGCTGCTAGATGTATTCACACATTCCACCTGACCTTTCTTGGCTTTCACAGCACGAGGGACTAGCTTGTATTTGCCACCCGCATTGTCCCTTTTATCCATCCCGCCAGACGTTTAGGTAGTTGAAAATTAGAGCAACATGAAGCTCCAGAGAATGAATTCACAAGCAATGATATTACATTTTCTTTCAATCTGGAGGCCCACACAGCTGTGATATTTTGATTTCAAATAAAGCCTCATAAAAATGCCCTCACAGGGGGTGGTCCAGGGAAGAGGCAAAGGATAAGGCTGATATCAGGTAATCCTTTCTTTATTCCCTCTACAAGCGATCTTCTACGAGAGAACAATGTTTATGGGGAAAGAAGAGGGACTTCTCAATTAGGACACAAGTGTACAATGTAGCTGGATTTGCTGAGCCACCTGCATTAGCAGAAGAAACTTAGTTCAAGGTTTTGAGATGTAGATTTCCAGATCATCCAAATATTCTTATAATTCATGAAGTGGCAGGTGACAGATACCTTTGCGTAAGTCCAGGTTGTTAAGGTTTGCTTTTATGCTTTTATGCCCTTCCTCAAGTCAAATTTCTTCATAATGTCTGATTGCATTCTATAGTCACAGCATGCAGAACACAAGTGGCTTGTTTTAATTTGAATCCTTTGTCATCCTAGTAATACTTTGAAAAATTACTTCTCCAGATTTCTGATTTTCAAGGCCCAAACCAATCCAAAATATGAACCTTGTCACTCAAACAAAATAATCTATTTACAGCCTCTTTTGAGGCCTTTGCATAGAGAGGTTTACAATTAAAGCAAGTTTCTATTGTGTTTTTCTTTATTTTTAATATATCACTGCTCTGTTAATGACATAATGAATGTGATGGTATTTATTTGGTGACTCCAAAAGTGAAAACAAATGCATCAAATGCAAACAGAGGGTATGAATTCTCAAAATATTATCCCACCAAAGAGGATTCTCTTTACAAGACAGGCAAGAGCAATGATTTTTTTACACTCCTGCCCCAGAGGACTTTTTCATTCAATACATATTTACTTAGACATAAAGTTCAATAGTAATAGTTATTTTACAAATAGTGTCCTGCAGTTTATGATTATTAAAGTCAACTAGTCAGCAGAGGGCACTGAAGAGAACATTATAATAGATTTTATCAATATAATCACTGCTGCCACCAACTCCTGATGGCTTGAGGCTCGGTATAAATGAAAGTCTGCAGCCCCTTGTATTTTATTAATATTGTTTTTTTTTCTAATAAGAAAGCCATTTACCTGCTGTGTGTGATGAGGTTCCTTGACAGATGTTATTCTTTATTTTCCTCTCCCTCTGTGCTTTGGGTTTTATAGAAATATGAGTGAATAATTTTTTTAAAACTTTTTTGCAACCCTTTCTTTCAGGTATCTGAGAAATTTACATGCAAAATGCTCATCAATGTTTCTATCTAATAATTGCTACTGCTTTTCCCTACCTATATAGTGACCTATATTACCTTTAAAATGTTGGGATACTTCATTAGTGACCTATGATTCTTCAATCATTGTTGAAACCAGACAATGAATAACAGCTCTTTTCCTGAGGGAAATTGTTATCTTGGTGCAGACCAATGGTATGAAAGTGATTTCGTATTTTATATTGATCTCTTATGGTTTCACACTGGCATTCCATTTAAAGAACAACATCTGATATTCCAATATTTATGATGTTTTTCATTGTAACAATTCTCGGTAATTCAAATGAATATTCATACCCATTTGTTATTTTTTGTGAACCTAAATTACTTCCTGTAGTAATGAGCCTCACCATCTAGAGAGCAAATTAATTTCATTTCCCATCAATTCTGGTAACTGCATTTAAAGACTTGTGAGGATACTTCTTGTGACATTATATGTAATATGTATCATTACATGCATTGTGCAAAACCTATTTGGAATGTAATAACTTATCTTCAGTGATCCTGTGATGGTCATTATTTAACAGCACAATTGCATATGAAGTTGAATATTTCTGCAGCATTGATTTTATCTCATCTACTAGTATTAGAAAAAACATCTACAAAAATCAAATTTTTAGGGATTTTTTTGCAGGAGTACACTTCCCACAAGTTTTATAGATCTTTAACTCTCCATGGAAATACATATCACATACCAATATGTATTGCATATACACACACACATACATTAATGTATTACACATACAAGTACAGAGCACAGCTCTGCCAAAAAAAAAAAAAAAAAGCCCTAGAATCCTCTGAGCACAAGCTGGAGCATAAAACCCAGACAGCACAATGGTCTAACTGCAACCATGAGCCCAGCCAGGAGATGAGGGGAGGGAACCATCCCCTGCTCTGCTCAGCACTCATTAAACCACACCTGCAACAATGTCCCAGGTTTTGGCCCCTTGAATGGTAGAAAGATGTTGATAAACTTAAAAGATGTTAATGAGTCTGAAGCACATGATTTATGAGCAGGGCTCAAAGCAGCAGAAGTGGAAGAGGGAGTGAAAAAGTGCATACATAGCGTGAGCTGAATAAAACCCCTAGGGCCATGAAAATGCTGAAATCTCCTGGAAAGTAGAACTGCTGACTTTTCCACAGTTCTAATACCATTCTACTCTGACTTTGAGGCATTTGCAGAAGTCTAAAACCAGTTTTCCTGTAATCTGTGCCCTACCAGTTGGTTTTGAATTATTATTTCATATTTTAATGCTAAATCAACACTCTCTCGAGAATCCAAGAAAAATTTTCTGTAAATGAATACGAAATTTTGAAAGTGACAAAAGCTTGCTGAGTGCAAAAGGATTTTTTCAAAACTCTTACAGTATTATTTCAAATGCCATCTCTCCTTTAGCCACCAAAGTTTGTCACTGTACGCTTCAATACATCTTCAGTAAACAAAACACATAATCTAATTTACCATTGTCTGCAGTTGTCTTCTGTAAAGACCCATATGTTTTCATTGCTTGATTATTGGTCAGAGTAACAGCATTTTGTTATTTCACTTAAAGAAGAATTCTAATATTACACAGGGGCTATGACTATATATTGATGCAGATTTGAAGGCAGGGCTAAAACCATCAGTGTTCATTTTATCTGTGTGAGGTAGCATGTAGGTTTCACAGTCCAGAAGTACCCCTAAGTGTCAGGAGTTTTGCTAACCTTCCTAGATGTGTCAAAGCCCTGGGAAATACAATTTTTTTTCTCTCAAAATAATACAAAGGGAAGTCTGTAACAGAAACAAAGTCACTCTCTTAAAAAAAAATTAACCAATATGCACCTGCATATTGGATTTTCTCCTATTATCACTATATCCACACCATCCCCTAT
This sequence comes from Motacilla alba alba, assembly GCF_015832195.1. Lineage (NCBI taxonomy): Eukaryota > Metazoa > Chordata > Aves > Passeriformes > Motacillidae > Motacilla > Motacilla alba. Next base: position 13,884,608 of record NC_052018.1, read on the forward strand.
GGAGAGAGCAGCATGTTTTGCTACATTCCAGAACAGCTGGCCAGAGATTTGTGAATGGAATATGTAGAAAATACTGTAAATGATCTTGAAAGAAGAGGTTGGATATGAGCATAACTTTGGAAATGGTAAGTGGAACATTTTTTTCCCTTTTTATTACTTAGTGTTGTGCTTTTAGATTCAATCTAAATATTGTTTTGTTTTTTCACACTTCAGAATGCAATCACAGTTGTACTGTGCATGATTTTTCCAGTCTGTATTCTTAGTTATAAGTGGCATGCAGTTTTCCAAATTGAGTCTCTGCTTTACAAATATAATTTAAATGTCTTCTGCAAATGTGTTAGAACACTTAATTTGCATAATAATTTCGGTAAACAGAAAACACTTTCAAATAAAGCATCATTTACAATATTAAGTAAAAGAGATGCTGGCATTAAAATTTCCAAGTGCAATTAGTTTTGAAACCCATTGACTTCCCAAGCACAGTGGGGTTTTAAAGAGTGCAATTAAACCTCATTATGTATAACAAATAATGCCATTATTAACAATATTTTTTAAAGAAAAAAGAGGTTATGTGATTGAATTAAAATCTAAAATGCTCCAGATATAATAAAAGCTAGCTGCCAAGCTCTGCACACAAGATTAATTATGTCTGAAAAGGCATGAAGGTGCAAAGTAGAGGCTGAGGGTGAGGAGTCAGCTGCCCTGCCTGTCACACAAAGCACAGGTACTGTCAGCCTCTGAGCCTCTGTGGTTGCCACAGCTCAGCTAAACAAGCTCTGCAGAGAAAGTTCAGCTCTGTGGTCTGGTGGCTATTATTTGGGTATGGTGAGGACCACAACCTAATGAATATTATGTACAGAAAGAAATGCCTGTTGCATACACTGAACTGCAGTACCAGAAATTTTGACTTCTTGTGTCTTCTTGGAGCACAAGAGTTATGCAAAACAATCCAGCTAAGGACTGTTTTGTTTCTGTACAGGAGCCATTAAGCCTGGTTTAGGCATCATGCTTCATGGATACTTTGAGTCTCTATCTGGTTCCAATGCAAAAGGTGCATTTGGATGGAAATCATCCTGGTATAAACTGAACAGCAGAGTCCTGTGTGTGCACATGGCTGGAAAGTGCCCAGCTCTGCTATGAGAAGCTCTGTAAGTAGGGAAGAGGAAAGAGGGTGTGTGCTCTTCTGCCTTACAGTTTGTGTCTGTGTGTGTATGCGATGATTTATAATTGCAAAGTTTCTAAGCATCTAATATTGGAGTCTACTTTTTGTATTATTGTCATTGATTGTGAATGTACGACCTTGCTCCTGCTTGCTAAGTGTCTGTCATGAATAGATCAATAAATCATTTTGATGCTAATTTGATAAAAACAGAAAACTTGATAAGTTTTTCCCCATGGCAAACTGGAATCTGGATGTCCCGTTTCCAAAATGGTCAAATAACTAACAAGACTTGTGGGCAAGACTTGTTATGCTTGGTTGTTCCTAAAGATTTTTAAACTGGCATATTGAATGTATTATTCTTGCTCATAAACTAGAATGCTCATTTGCAAGATAAGCAAAAGGACTAACTTCATAACCATTTAAGTCTATAATGTTCAGGGATTCTCTGCAGAATACTAAAATGCTTAAAAAAGTTACTGACTAAACAATCCTATGTTTAGTTTTTTAGTTTCATAAGCAGTTTAATGGGGTGGTTTTGCAGAGGTAATTTCCTCTTCAGTTTAATTCAAGACATATGTGCTTTTCTGGTCCTCTTTACTGGAGAGAACTAAACTGTTCTGCTTCTCCACAGTAGAGAAGGCCACTAAGCCTCCATGGAAGTGATTAAATATGTCTTAGAATAAGCTAGTCTTGTGTCCCATCACAGAGAGCCAGGAACCCAGACTTGGAGGATCAAAATTGCCAACAGCTGAGAAATATGTACATAGGTCAACATGAAAAAATAAAGTAATAAAATTGAAAAATATACATTTGCAATGTATGTAGCAGATTCTTCAGTTTTCCCTGATGCCAAGATATTCTATCCCTGCTATATATTCCTGACATTTTTAGGCCATTAAGCAGAGAATTTTCTGTACCTGTATTTACTTGTTTTGATCAGATCATGAGAGCCAAGATATATTTCAGGAGAGGACAAAACAAATTAGGGAGGAAATGCACCCTTTTTCAGCAGTTGGAGTGATACAGTTTATTCTAGAGCTCTTTAGGAAGGGAAAGATCTCCTCCATTATGAGTGTAGTGAAACAAACTTGGTATGGCAAATCTCACTCTCACCAGGACAGGTATCAATATGTCTCAAGGAAACAACACTTTCTGGTGCCTGTGATTATTGCATATATTTAGGTCCACTCTCTCTGCTCTCCTGACAAACACAGAAAACTTCCTTAGGCTCTCCATGAGGCTTTAGTATGTAGACATTTGGATTTGCATTTACACTTCTTCACTTACTTATCAATTGCCTGGTGACATTATCTTAAATGAGTTTAGGGGGTGCTTACCCATGCTTGCAAACATTGCTATTATGCAAGTGCATGCATTCATATAGCAGGTATTTATTGACATTTTTAAAAATATATTCTAGTAGTCATAGGAGCATTCATTGTGCTAATAGATTGTTTAAAACAAACAAGACATTCATAAAGTTGTTGGAAGATAAAGCCCAACATTTTTAAAAGGATTTTCAGGCTCGGTGTACAATATACTCCTAAGGGGTCTTTGCACTATGAAGCAGTAACTACAACCTAGCTTGATGGAGCAATACTTAGCAAAAACAGAGGGTGAAGATTAAAGTGTATCTGGCACAGCACCCCAATTTCATGATGACAACCCTACCTACCTTTTCGAACTATTTATCAGAAGAGTGAATTCTTATTCCCTTCTGTGTAATGAGTTTGTCTGAGAGCATGTGGAAGCAAAATATGTCCCTTGATCTTGAAGAGGAACTTTTTGGAGCTGCTATAGTCAGCAAGTTAATAAAAACACAAAATTGAACAGATTTATGTTCAAAGCATTTGATACTATTTAATGATGGAGTGCCTAAGCTGTGAAAATACTAATTTCAGTTATTTAAGGCACTAAAATGGGCACTTTACAGATGTACCTGATAGTTTTTCTGTCTGCAACCATCAAATTGAGAATTTAGACAATAATCATCACAACTTCATTCCTCATTTCAAAAAGAAAGGCAGTTTCTTTTTTATAATTCACCCTCCTTTCCTCCTTTCCAGAAGTAACAAAACAACAAACATGGTTTCTTTGCTAGCAGTATTATTTTTAGAAAACTAACTGGCCTGATTCACATATTGTGTTATAGCCATCTTTACTCCAAGCCCTGAGTACTGGTTCACATACCTATGAACACAGTAACAATGAGAGGTGTTTTAAAGTCATACTAAGAGAGACATCGCCAAGATTAGTTACCTTAAATGGAAATTGTAAAACCCATCTGTCCATTACTTGAACCTTTGAATGGGTCTAAACGCCTGCAAACTGTTCTTTTTAGGAGCAGTAGAAACAATGGCAAGTGTGCTCTAAAGAGAAGGAGAAAGGACTTGGAATGTGTTCAGCTAACATGCTGCTGCTCTCTCAGCAGCAGAATAACCTATTTGGAAAGAAGAAATGTCTCCTGGTCACTCTGAAGTCAGGGCAACACTTTTAAAGCAAATGTTTATTCTTAGGTTTCAAAGTAGTACTTTTGCACATCACTGCCAATCGACAATACGGTAATTTTAAATTTCTTATTCCCCTAATGAAAGGTAGTCCTAGAATTTACTTCATTATGCTTTTGATGAAGACACTTTCATAAAGCATGCTGTAAGATAATTACAATTGAACAAAGTGTTCCCCAGGTAAATAGTCTATAATTAGTGTAAATTATCCCATGCATCTATTTTATTTTAGGATTGGTTGGTTTGGCTCCTCAACACGTAAAAGCATTCTGAATAATTACCAATGCAATCTGCACGATGCACTATAATTTTCTACTAAGTACGGAGTGTTTATTTATACTGATAATGTCTGATCTTCTAAGGAGATTCTGTCATGGCATCGTAATCAGTCTTGGTGTTGACAGAAAAGAGCTCTGCTCTGCGATATTCAGGAGATAAAAGAAAGCTAAATTAACCCTATAATATACTACCTTTATAGTCTGATTAAACCCAATGAATCTGAACATATCAGTGCATATATGAGAAATTAGCTCAGTCAATGGCAAATTTCTATATATTACACCACATCATAAATGGTAAAGTATGTTTACTTGTGAAAAACTCAAATGATGAAGTCCAAAACATTTAGTACTCATTTAATATATCCTAGAAAAGTAGAATTAATTGAATAAACTTTAACAGACTTATTTAACTACTTTGTTTTATATATTTTCACAGATAGGTGGACAACTTCTCCAGCTCTAACAACCGTGATTTCACTGACTTGCAGGGAATGTGAGGTACACCAATAAAATGTTTCAGAAATATTTTTGTATCATGATTATTTTTTATTTGTAAAAAAAAATGGGTTAAAATTCCAAAACTGTTATTGAAAACTGTAGCATTTCCTTGCCAATGGCTTGAAGACTGCAAAATTTAATCCTATTGTTGTGAATGTAATCTGTCATTGGGGTATAAAGTAGTTTATGGCCATTACATTGGGTTAAGAGTGTAAATTTAGTACATAAAGCAAGTTTAAGGAAATAAATACATTCTAGAAAAAGTATATGTAATAATCCAATTTATAGGACTTTCTCCATGAAAACTTAGGCATAAATATAGCCCTGCATAAGTTGCCTTGTTCGATAAATTTTTCTTTAAGCATCTCTTCCTTTGAAAAAAGTGCAATGCCACATTTACAGCTCTACTTCCATTTCCACTTGTATTTAACATTCTCCAATTTTGTTTGTAAAAAATTAAAGTTTTCTGACTTCTTTCATTTTCCTTTCCCTTTCTGGTCAACATCTGATGTTTCAGTACAAGGATGTGTAATATACTCATAGTAGAAAAGTTGAGTATATTAAACAATTCATGCCATGTAAACGTGTTTTGTATTTTTGGAACAAAATAATAAAATTGTATTATAGGAGTAATAAAATCTCCTTTTTTGTTTCAGTTTAGAATATCTTTCAAGTGGATCTGGTTGCCACTAGTCACCTCCTATGCTTTGGTTCACATCACACAATGACTCTTGAGGGCCATAATCTGGATGAAATCACAAGGAACTGAACCCATGGTATTTGGCCCAAAGGAATGGCCTAGAATTAGTCTGAATCAAACACCTTCTAAAATATGTGCAGAGAAGTCACTGAGATCACAGCAGCAACTGATCACTCTATAAATCCACTCCTATTTATGGTCTACACCATTTGCAAATTAATATCAGTGAAGCCTTGTTGAATGATTAGTACTTTTAATTGTAACTTAAATATAAACAGATAACTGTTGAGTTAATTAAGTTATATACACACAGGGGAGCACCTGACCACAAGCAGCAGCAGGAGTTCCTACAAATACCTTGGCTGTAACTCAAGAACACTTAAGAAGTATAAGTAAGAAGTATAAATGCTTGAACAATTTGCTATTGCACTGCTGTAGCACAAAGGTATTTCTTAGGTTCAACTGCAAAGCTTCTACATTTTTTTCGAGCTTATGACAGGGTTATTACGCACTAAGTGGAAATAAGGAGGAGAAAGTAAGTGAAAACATGTAATAAAAATATTGACTAATTGTGGCGAGCTGGGAGACCAGGAGATGTGATGGGAAGAAAGGACAATCTACTAAAGAAAAAGAGGAAACTGGAATAAAAAAAAAACAAAAAACAAAAAACAAACAAAAAACCCCCACAAACAAACAAAAAACACAAACAAAAAACCCCCAAAAACCCAACAACAACAACAACAACAACAACAACAAAACAAAAAAACAACAAAAAAACCCCCCCAAAAAACCCTAAAAAAACCAACTGGGATTTAGGACTTCTTTCCAAAATTTCAGTAAATTAATATCCTATGAATTGACCCCACCTCCAAAAATATTCCCTTTCTATTTTTCTTCATCTGAAGGAAATTTTAACATTTTAGTGTAAACTGTCTCCTGTTAACAGAGTATTTAAATATTTAGTTGCTGGAACCTCCAAAGGGACCATTGTAACCTATTTCTGTATGAACTTATCTTTCATTATGTGAAGCATAGGGTTTTTTGACAATTTCATTATATTGTTACAGAATATGAAAGTCATAGATATGTTAGGCCAAAACAAAAGATACAGCAGAATATATCCATGGGTAAATCATGTATTTAGTTTTACTTTGAAATTCATCTTTTCTAAAAGCAAAATTCTGATTTTAATCCTTCCAGCAGGCTCTTGTGGTTCCTTTGACAATTCCTGACTCAAAAATAATTAAGACATATTTCTTCATCTCTTACTACTTATCTTATAAACAATTTTCAATAGTTAGTTATCTTTTTTTGATGTACAGTTACCAAAAGTTAACACTAAATAAATAGTTTGAAAGTACATGTAAAGGTATAATTCCCTCCAATTTATATCTGATGTTTCCCAGTTTATCCATGCAATAATAGAAGCACACATGCACACACTGAAAATCCATATTCCAAGCTCCTCACATGGCTTCTTCATCCTTCTTGAAGTCATTGCTTTTCAAAGTAATGGTAAACCTCTCATGCTACAAATATGACCTTGTCCCTACTTCTATGTGCATGATCTTGTATTTACTTGGATTAATGCACAAATCCTAAGGCAGTTCCCTTGTCCACCTGTTTTTGTGACATTTATAAAACCTATCTCTATGACCTGGTCATAAAGATACCAAACTAAGAAAAAAAATGCAAACATACATAGGAATTATTCAAGAACTAGCATTGTTAACGGAAGATTTCTCATTTATGTTTTTTTCCTAGTTGACTGCTTCTATTCAGCAATCTCTTTTTTCACCTGCCTAGATATTTTTATTTTAAATTTGGTCTTTGTCTTGATTCCTGCTATAAATTTTGAATACCTTTCCTTTTTTGACAGTGTGAATATTTCATTTTCATGGGAAAACAAGAAAGCTAAAGCTCTTCCATCCTGTATCCTGTTCTTTCATTAAAATTGATTAACAATTTAAAATTCACAAAACAACTTTTTTTTTTTTTTTGCAGGAGCTGGACTGTATTTTTCATACAATGACAAAAACACTGAAGAACAGGTGATTAGTTTCTGCTTAGCCAGATGACATTTTTCAGACACATGTCTAAAGCATATAGTATTATTAAAAGTCAGTTTTAATGACTGTTAGAGAATAATAAAAAGGACTAAATTGCAAAGATCCAGTTCTCAGTAGTATTTGATTTGTAATGCTTTCCTATAACCTCTGTTTTTTATCTAGCTTTGGCTCTCAAAAGAGAATAAGGATTCTTAAGTGTTTGAATTACTAGAAGGTAAATTTTTGTTCTATATGGGTATTAAAATAAGCAAAAGAATGTTGCATGGCCTTTGATTAAACTGCACGATAAAAATGATGAAAAATAAAAATAATTGATGAAAAATAAAATAATGATGAAAAATAAAAAAAAATAATTTAAAAATAATTTAAATTTAATATTAAAATAATTTAATATTAAAATAATTTAATATTAAAATAATTTAAATAATTTAAATTTATTATTTAAAAATAATAAAATAAAATAATTGATGAAAAATAAAAATAATTTTATACTTTAGGCAGGAAATTTATTTGCATGCAATGAATGCCATTTATGCATGAAGCACTCTGTTCCATAAGTTAAGATTTTAGATTGTGTTCCAAAGCAAAACCTCCTGATTAGGTTTGTTCTGTTCCTGGCCCCTAAATATGCTTAAGTTGTATGATAGAGTTTGGAAGTAATATCAAAATGAAAAGGGTTTTATTTCATCTTTGTTTCAAGGTGAAATAAAAGATATTAGTTAGGATGACAAAATTATGAAGTACTGTACAAGCACACAAAAATTGTAGTATAAACCCAAAAATATGAACACAAAAAACTGTACTTAGAAGTTTGCAACTGCTGCTGGCACAGAGGAAGCCCAGGGGTGAACACATATTCAGTTTTAATTCATCTAATTTATATGTTAAATTCTGTCTGGAAATGAAATAATCAGTACATTAAATAACAATAGTACACAATAAAAAATATGCTACTATTTAAATCTAGACCCAGAAAAACAGTGCATCCAAATCACAATGATATTCATCAAGATAGGAAAGAGTCAGTGTCATTTGCAAGTACTTGATGGTTTTTACTTTTAACTTTAACCTAAAACTTCTGGTGCTTGTGTTTTGAATTACTAAAACATGTTCTGGAAATTATTACAACCCCTTTATAGCTTTATATACACTGCAGTACAGATGTACACTATCAACTGTAATTCTGTATCAATATATTTGAGCTGAAAGGAAAATAACAGTTTTGCAAACAGGTTGGGACTAATTAGAACCTAGGTTAAATTTTGTCTTATCTATTTTCAAAGCTATTAGAACTAATATGCTATCAAAATATTAAAAAATTAAAACTAATATAATTAATTTTAAAACCTAATTTCGGGCAAAAAATTGCCCTTATGAAATCATAGCATCTAATTTTTACTTTTTCATTAAAGCACTATATTTTTACATTGGAGGTAAATTGAGTGTTCTGGTCACTCAAATCCCAATCCAGCAGGGTATCACATTTAGATTTTCAGATCTGTTTCATAAGCTTTTGACCAAAATACATAAAAGGCACAGGGTTTCTTAGAAGACTTCCAATTTCAGAAAGTCTTTCCCAGTGATAAAAATGTATTGTAGAATTTATATATGGTTACACAGGTACAGTATTCATAATATCATAAATGTAATTATTTGTGTAAAAGTGCTACTGGAAAAATAATAGATGAAATAATACCATAAACTTTTAATAAACACCTTTTTAAATGTCACTGTCATTACAGTCCCAGGCAGCAGTTCAGATTTATGTCTAAAGCCTAATTATTCCTGATTACCCAGATTTAATCCTTGACACATTTACTGATGCAAGGCAGACACAGGCAGACGCTGAATTAATCAGTGTTAGACACAGCAAGCCCAGTTGCTCATTTCATGTTCTTTAGGCTTCTAAGGTAAGAAAATACCTGACTTTGTTTTGCAAGCAGCCCAAACTCAGTATCCTGGGAAACTTACTGCATATTCATTAGACAGTTTGCAGCCCCAGCCCATAATGTTCAAATGAATATAAAGACCCACACAACAAGAGCACCAGTCAGAAGAACTGAACACAACCATGATGATGGTAATTATGTACGAAACATCAGATTTTTTCATCTCTAGCCTTGAGATTAAATGGACCAGCATACATTGCATTGCATTAAAAACAGTTATTTTTTTTTACCGCTCATAAATAGGATGGTGCCATCCAATGTATGGGATGGAAATGATCTCTGGCTCATGGTAAACTCTTAATCTATATTCATGTTACCTTGTACAAGACAAAACTACCACAGGACTCCTGCTGAGAAATTAATGGTCTAGTCAGTCGTGTCAGTGCTCAGCCTTGCTCCCTCATCCTTTCAATTTCTCCTCTCTAATTGTAGCCAATAGGACACAAGGCAATTTGTCTCAGTGGTACACACACACCTGTAGCTCAAAGAAAACAGTAAAGGTTTTTACCTGCTCAGACCATTAGAGCAGCTTTCAGATGTCTGGATTAACCAAAATGATACTAGGTCAGGCAACAGTAATTTGAAACACAGTATAACTATTTCAGGTGTCTGAAAGGAATAGAAATAGTTGCAATCAGAATTTTATTTAGTGGGGTGTGCTGACTTCTGAACTATTCATTCATCTTCTGTTACTACTTTAAAACTAATTAAATTCTCTGCACTTTGCATTCTCCTTTCAGAAGTGCTTCCCAGTGGCCAGCTTAGTTTTTACTTCTTGCTTGTCTAGAATTGAAATATTTTGAATTTTTTTATATACAGCCCGAATGGTGCCTACAAGTTCCTGAATTACAGCCAGATAGACGTTTTCAAGAGTAAAGACAAGTGAACTTCATGAAAACTCTTTGAGAAATATTTAATTTAGCATCAGTAACAAAATTCCACTATAAAATTTGTTAAATAGCAATCACACAGCTAAAAGCCTCCAGATACATTTTGTTTTTCTTAAGTCTTTACTTTGACCTAAGTTAAATGGGATAAAATTTCTTCCCAGGATTCAAGAACACTCATGCAGAGTAGGATCTTACTAGAACTTTCTAGAACTTTCTCACTCTATTTCTTTCCCTGAATACAACAATGCAGGGATTATTTTGCCTCCATGGACAGGATTTATCAGGATAAATATAGACATTGATGTCTGAACTACTTGTACTGACTTTTGATAATGTCAACGGAAAGAAATAAACACTCTATGCTTGTGATTCATTTCACACTAAAATAAATGTCTAAAATAAGTCAGATGAATCATGTTCCCAAAAAACCTCTCTCTCCATTACTTATAAAAGGAGATCAGTTCAACTAGCTCAGATAAAGTGAGCTACATCTGCTCTAATGAATCTCACTCTAAATATTTTCTGGGTTGGTACACTCCCAGTCAATCCAGTTAATCCAGTCAATTCAATTCTTTTCATTGTAAGAGGTACAGCAAGAAAGGTACAGAAAGAAATAAAAACTATCTGTGTAAAGGGCAACTGTTTTCTACGTCTGATAGTGGCTCAACCTCTCTATCCCAAAAGGTGCCATATGCTGCTCTTCCAAAAAAGGTAGTGCTACAACTGCTGCAAAGACCTATAGTACCATTAAAGGAGAATTGAAGACTGCTCCTCTACCAGTCAGTCTTCAGATCTTTTCTTCTGTATTCTATTTGGGGTTCTGACACCACAATTCAAAAGCTGGTATGCGTTCTACAATTTCCTGCTCGTTTTGTGTGGAGGAGGTACAAAATAAACATTTGCAACCATTGAAAATGAGAAACAATATAAACTTATTTTTACAAGGCCCTCAGAGCCATAGTTGCAGGCCATAACTGAAGCTGCGTACAGTTTCCTAATTTTTTTTTACTAGTTTTCACAACTGCAATATTAATAATGTCATAGTGAAATTCCAACCATAATTTTCTGAGAAAGCCTGATGCTAAACTTTTGTGTTTGGAATTCTAGCCCTCATTTTCAGTCACGTAAATAGACTTTCCTCGTTTCATTTATTTTATTCTTCTGTAACAAAAAAAAAGAAAAAAAAATTGAGAGCACCTAGTTCTTCTTTGCCTCAAAATGTGTCATTGTAGCTTTCTATCAACCTGTCAGATAAGTAATCACTATTCATAAAAAGGACTGCCATCATTTCTCAGGTCTTGTTTAGCACTTTTGGGGCCTAGTTTTCAGAAGGGATGAGTGTTTCTGTGCTTGGAGCAGCCAGTCTTTTGTGTCAATGTGTGCTACAAAAGCCACATCATTGTACTGAGAGGGAGCTAAAACAGAACGTTGATATACAGAGGTAAGCTATCTTTGTACTGAAATTCCTGTGATTTTCCAGAAAGATTTGCAGATCCTAAGAGAAACATTTCCAATGTATTTAACAACAGACGTGACTAATGCAACTACTTTAATAAGCTTTTGAGAAAAAAATCAGCTCTTTAAAATTTGTCCATATATCATTAAGCAATTTGTATTATGTTGCAAACAAAACAACCTGTGATTATTTTAATTAGCCTTTCTGTAACAGCATATAGAAGTGGATGGAGTACATAGTTAATGTTAATCATTCCTCAAAAATATATTCTGATCAATATTAAACTGATTTATATATTATTAGCACCTTATGAGTAGAACAGGAAAAAGAAATTTTCATTGACATCGACAGGTGTTTTTTCACTTGGGCAAGTTTTTCACATGAGAAAGTACAACACTGGAGTCAGTCAAGCCACTCATCCCAAGTTAATTATGTTCTTAAGTACTTTGCTTTTTCAGAGTGCCTGTGATAAGTACAGTGCAGCCTCAGTCCTTGGTTCACAAGAATAACCCATTGATTTTTGGTCTTTCCCATAATAATAGCCATAATAACATGCACACTGCAGAAACAAGTTGTAAATTGAAGTGAAAATTTTCTCTATGACCTTGATTATGGTATTCATTCTCCCTTATCTCATAAGCAATTTTAATTAGCAGGACAACTGCACAAATGCACTCTCTGAGGCTGAATCTCAGTAAAATAGATAAAATCTTACGTATGCAGCATCTGAAGCCATCAGAAGTTCTAAAATACACTCTACCACCTACTTCATGTCTGAGCCATCTGAATGGTCACAGGAGGATGGCTGCATTCAATAGCTGCAACAAAGAAAGAGCCCCTTTCTTTCCCTTTGTGCCCAATATCTGTTTACTAGCATATATACAGATATTCTCTCCTCCTGGTAACTTTCTGAGAAATTACAAATCCAAAGAAGTTCAGGTGCTTTCATTAGTTTAGAGCTTGTCCAAACAAATTCCCTTTTCTTATCTACATCTACCCTAATGGCTGTGACTCACAGCTTAACATTACTCTTTTTCCCTTCAACTATAACAGCAATACAAGCAGCTCCTTTTTCTATCTGCTTATTCTTCTCTTTCTAGTTCTTATGTCAAACATCACTTTTCCTTGGCATGCCTTTCTGCACTTCTCTTGCAAATCTCTGGGGTCCTGCAACCAATTGAAAATCTATTTCCTTCAAGTAGTGATTCAACTTTCTAAGTCTACCCCTAATATACCTCTGAAAATGTTCTCATTATGGTTTTTTTAATCCTGCTGATGGCCATCTGCCATAGTTGTAATCATGAATTCAAATATGTCTTTCAATTTTTAAGAGGTCCAGAAATAAAACCTCTACTTACTCCAGGAATCATCTTCTCAGTGATGAGTTTCAGGCATGACAGTTCCTGAAATTGAAACTGAAGTAAATTAGAAAACATTGATCTATTAGAAGGCCATATTTCTTCCTACAAACTGTCAAAACCTGTTAACATACAAAAATCAGTCACTGCAAGTTTTAAGGCTTATTCTTTATAAAAGTGCCCAAATATCTTTTATATTTATTGTACCACTCCTAAGGGTAACATTTTGAAGCATTTTTTTCTCATCCTCTAGGCATAAGGACTGCTGGTGTTACTGTAGTCAGGTGTGGTGGGATGATATAAAGTGGTTACCATCAGATTGTGTGTTTTTCAGAAACAAAACTTTAGTTGATCATATTCTCATTTACCATTTATCTCTCTCATAGGCTTTCCCTTGTCCTTATTTTATTTTATATTATTTTCCTCTGCCTTTATTTTTTTCTTATCCTCCCAAACAATGTTCTTTTCTCCTTAAATTTCTTAATCTAATTTCTTAGCATTCATCTTGGCTGACAATTACAATCAATTTCAAGTCATTATACACTACTTCTACTTTTTTTTTCCACATCAGTATCCTAATAAGCTACAAAATCATGCATGTGAATTCTCTTAGAGACCAGAGATACCATTTAGATATGCAATTAGACACTGCAAGATTATGTATGTTAATTGGTTTCAACCATGTTGAGAGGGAATTGTCCAGTTCTCAGAATAACAATATATTGGTGACTTATAATAACATACAAAGAGCATTTTTGAATTATAGTAATACTGCAAAAAGAGCACAGATTTAGAGAAGCTGAATTAATGCAAATTAAAATATTTTCACATGGAGTATGGGTGAATGTTTGATGGTAACTAGAATATGTAATTATCATTGCTATAAAACAAAGCAAAGACAGTAGAAGTGCATTCAGACTGGAAAACAAATATACAATGCTAAAGACTACCTAGCTAAAAAGCTGAGTCAGTACATAAGGAATTTAGCTTAAACCTAAATAAGAAATACTGTGGTAATTGATGTATTTCTTCATGCCATTTGGTGTTTTAGGAATTCCACTGCAGGAGAGCATTCAGGAGAGTAGGTTAGAATTTATGCCATAATTCCCAGAAAATTTTACTCATGAGAAAGTAACAGGTATTTAGATGGCCTACAGATTAAACAATCATAATCATCTGAGTTGCTTGTGTGACTTCTTTTTGAAGCACAGAAATAACAAAAGCCACGTGCTGTTCTACCTCTTTTCTCTTTCCAGAGAGGGGAACTAGCTGACACTTGCAACAAGATACTATTCCACTCTCCCAAGAATGTAAAAAGAGATCTCCAAGATACTTGCTAGTGAGTAATATAATAAAAATCAGCTCTAGTTCCTCAAATTTTTAAAATTGTTCCATACTTCAGACACACAAAGGATTGTTGATGCACATAGCTTTTTCTTTATCTGTTGACCCTGGTGAGCTCAAGCTACTTCACATTCTTCTGAATTAATTTTAAACACTAAAAAGATCATAAAATTGAAAAAAGTCACAACTGGAAGAATAAACTACAAAAATATAAATCTGGTTTAATTTAATTTAATTTTTTCCTCTTCATCGGTTTCTCTACTTTGGATATTCTTTTAGGAAAGAAATCTAAATATTCATGTTCAGCAATGCCTACTAAATTTGGCTCCCTTCCTTCAGCATCAAACCCTTCCATCCTATTCAGCCTTGGTTCACTGCCAAACCTGAAAAAAAGAAATTGCCATTCTTTGAGGGCTTTCCTGGTGGGTTTTATTTTCCTTACCAGCACCATCTTACTAATTGTAATAAGCTTATTGCAGTTTTCAGGATTTCTGAGTCAGTTACAACAGCTTTTACGTAATTTATTGTTGGATGTGACAAATGCCTCATCTCACTGCTTGGTCTTGACAGAAATCATGCATAACATTCATAATGCTGTTGAGACAGGCAGTGTTTACAGAGTTTTTCCTGCCTCCACTTTTTGTCAGTTTTAGGGTTCTCTTCTTGCATTTATAACCCACAGCTACTAGCCTCAACTGTAATCTGCAGTAATATCTGAATTATTATCATTAGATAACCTATAGAGTGTGGTTTGTAACTTTCAGATTTAATGAATACACAGAGCATAACCGGATTTTGTATGATATTAGATTTTAATCAAATTTCAACCATTGGAAGAGGAAAGTAATAAACTGATGGTAAATAGATATTTTTATTTTATTTTTCACTATAGATGTGCATTTGCTTTGTTTTCATGTCTGCTTTTGGTCATGGCCTTTTTTAATCTACTCAAGTAGACAAGTTGAAACAATTTTGTTTTACCTGATTTTGAGAAGTCATACTGTTGGTGGTGCTTTGCCTTTTCCTTGGGAAGTACTAAATCACCTATGAACATGCAGATACTCAGCCTCCTTGTCTGAAATATCTAATAACTGGTAGAAAAAGAATGCTACGGCATGAAATTGGAGAGCTATTTGCCTGACTGCTTTTTCCTTTTCGGGGAAAGTTAGTGAGAAAAGTGTCTTGGCATATTTCAGAAGGATATTTATCTTTTGAAAATAACTATTGATTTTTGGTTTGTAATTTGAAACTAATTAAATAGATCTCAGTTTCTGAGTCAAGTCCTCTTAGGTTAATGGGAAAAAGGATGTTTCATTGACTAAGCTGCTAAGTGTGGCTTGGGAAAATGTATTATTTTCTTTGTTCTAGTAAACATTGCATTTATGACCTTGGAAATTCAGAACTAGAGCTGTAAAGCAATGTAGTCACTTAAGAATGCAGTTAGGAGTTAGGAATGGTGATTTGTTCATTTTTTGCACCACTGAAGAGCAGTTAAGGCTCAATCTAACTGTTAGCTGGAATTAATCTCCACGCTGTAACTCACCTACAGAGGTGTCTAAACAAGGAAAGCAGTCAAAACTTTGGCAGTGGAACTTCTATTCTGATTCAGCTTTGTCCTTGGCCAATTCTTACTCTTCCAGACTATTCCCAAATGCAATTGGAGTATTCAAAGGAGTAGGCAATAATTTTCGAAAGGCAATTTGTATGAAAATATAATGTTTGGAGGCAAAAAGACTAAGCCAGCAGAGAACATGCCCTAACACTCTCCAGCCCTAATGTTAATTTACTATCAGACAGATGTAGTCCATTCTTCCTGAAGATATACTCAAGTTGGCAAATGTTGCCAAAAAAGGAAAATCATGCAAAAATAGTAGGTTAATGAAATGTGCTGCCTTCCAGATCAGAATGGCTTCTCATCTGGTCCTCTTGGCAGGAGAGCAGAGTAAGCTACAATCTGTACACCACATCCTTGAAACCCTATTCCAGGCATAAGTAATTTTACATGAGGGTAACTGAACTTCTCCAGCTGGCAGGAATGTGACACTGTACCTTCAAGGCCTATGGATTTGCTGAGATAGATGTGTGTGGCATACATCAAATTATTCAACACTTCTGAATATATGCCATCTTCTTTAAAATAAAAGGTTAAAAATTGCATCAATTTTATTAAATTCAGTGTTTACCTAACTTAACATTTCCCACACTAGTAACTGTTTATGTCTTTCAGCCAGTGTCTACTATAGCTGATATATTAAGTGTTCACATGCTTCAAATTACTGCAAATGTAGCAAAGTATCAGCTTTGCATTTGATCTTTCAGAAACATTTTCGCAATGAAATTTCTCTCCTCAGAGGACACAACTGCCAAGATTCCCTCTCCTGCATTTAAGTCCAAGGTGGTACTTTCCAGGTTTTTCAAAGAATGAAATACAACCAACTTGAAAAATAGGATCATTTTCCTCTCATGGAAAAATCACTGTCTACTGACCATAATTTAAGGTGACAAATTAAATAAATATTCCCAAGGCAGTCGAATCAAAGCTCCTTATTTCAATGTAGTTTACCTTGATTAAGAATGAAGTAAAAATGTAGTTCTGAAGTGAAAATGTAGTTCAAAGTCCAATATAATTTGAAAGGTAGCAAAATACATTAGACAAGCTCTGAAACAGACTTCAGTCACAGAGTTGATCGAAGTCCTTCATGAAAACATTACCCATGAATTTGTCTTTTTCTCCTTTAGGGTGCTCCTAACTCCCGTTTTATTTGCCTTCTTCAGTATGTTCCAAGTGAGCAACAGCCCAGTGATAATTTGATTAAGCAGTTCTAAAACTTTATGAGCCAGTGAAATTCCAGCTACTGAAAAGCATAGCTTTGGAAAATGTTTCAAAGGAACTCAATAATACTATAATGTGTCTTGGGGGCCATAACAAGTAAACAGTGTTGAAAAATGTCCATAGACATAGGCTCAGCCTCCTTAAAATCTGTCAGTAGAAAACAGTAGTCCTACATTCTGGCTAGTAATATTTATTTGAAAAGAATAAGACTTTAAAAGAATAAGACTTTAAAAGAATAAGACTAACATTTTCTTTAATAATCATTTTAGCAGTAATTCAAATATACATAAAACTCCATCATACATTACACAAACATAAAATACATGTTAAACTGTTTGCTTATTTTCATTGAGATTTTATTGATTATTTCAACACTAATGGCATACAGGTTTATTATGACTGCAGTGATTCCTTTACATCTAAAAAATTTGAGCTTACCTAAAGTATTATATTTAGAAGGTAATTTTTTTTTTCTGGCTTTGGGAACTTGATGTGGAGATGAATATAGACTTCCAGTCCTGGTTACCAACTCAGTTGAGCAAAACCCCTCAGAAGGAGAATAGAGCTGAATGTTGAACTCATACAAAGCTTTTTGAACTGTGCAGTGACTCCTGACGTTCCTTATCAAAGCCAAATGGTATGTTTAGGACTCAGGTTTCAGGAAATATTTCAGGCTTATCACACTTTTCAGAACGGAAATTCTCAATGGTTGTGTCTCTATGGGGCACTGAAGCTGCATCAGAGCTGTTTTCAACTGGTGTCAGAAAGAAGAAGATACAAATCATCATGTAGTATAATAATTTCTAGTTGATGAGATTATTTTTGAATGTAGAAATTGAAGTCAGCTGTACAGTGATCAGAGAATCAGGAATTTCATAGTGCACAGATAATGTTCTTTCCACAGATAATCTTGCTCTGTATGTCTGTCTACTAGTATGAGCCAGAAATAAGTTTTAACTGTCATTTTGATGTTACTCAGGACATCAAAAATGCCAATTTCCCATATTCCCATATTTGACTCCAAATATTATTGCATGTTCTTTGTAAAGCCTCAGTCAGTAGTAGGGAAATACATTCTCTTACACAAAACAAGTCACTCTATAATTTTATAAGCTTTTGGAAAACAAGGGGATATTGACAAAAAATTAGATTATTTTTTTCTATGGGAAAATATGAAACCACATTTTTGAATCCATACACTTGAAAGAAAGAATATTTAATTTAGGAGGGTCTGGCTGGAAAATTACAGCATATTCACAACATTTATGAAATCCAGCAAATGTGATCACCCTTTGGGGTAACATTCTTTGTCTCCTTTCCAATGTGGCTTACTGGTTTGCCTCTTCTCAAAAGATAAAAGCAGCATAAAATATCCAAAACTTCAATGGCAGAGTCATTCTTACATCATGAAACATTAACTGAAAGTCTTGTGTCACCACCATGTACTCCCAAAACAGCTACCTACACCTGAAAACTATGCCAGTAGACACTTTATTTGGGCAGAAAGCAGGCAGGCAGCTGGTGGGGCCAGGTGGGTGTACCTGCAACTGCTCTTTCTCACCAGATGAAGCAGCCACATCCAGACGATGTCTGCAGACCCCAGGCTGTTCCTGGGTGCTGGCTGAGCATGGTGTCTGGGCTGGCATGAAATACTGTGGGCAAACCACGCTCCAGTGCTCAGAGCCATGCCATAGCCATCTAGTTGACTAGGACAAACAAAGCTTTGGGGCAGAAAAATCCAAAGTGAAGTGAAGTGAATAATACAACAAATAAGAGCAGACAGAAGAGAGATGTTCCACCTTATCCAGTCCCTGACATAAGGTATTTCATTCACTGATGAACTGCATATGGTGCACATAAAAATCTTGAATTACATTGAAATTATCACAGTTCGGTCACCCTGCCTTTGATAACAAATTTTATATATTTAGATCAGGATCCTTGTTTAGCAGGGTTGGTGTCAACTGTCTGGCTCACTACTGCACAATGAACCCAGTCAGACACATCCTCGAATCCTTGTCTTTGAAAACTACATATTGCGAGGAAAGTAATTATTAAACTGATGCTGTTGTGCCTACAGAGTCTTTGAAGAACAACTGGCTTTTAGACAAAGAAAAGAAGGGGTTTTTCTCTCATTAGTATCCTAAAATTATTCATGGGAAGTCAGCTTCGCCCAAGATTCTGAATTATTTACATGTTGCTTAATCCCTTCTGTTCAAGACTAGATTAATAAAAATACAAAATGTACTCAATATACAAATTCTAAGCTAAGTATTTTTTTCCATAATGGGAAGCTTCTCTTTAATAGTCTCAATTTTTCTATTATTTTGCAGATCCATCCTATACAGAAATAAGTAAAACAAAACAATCAATTTTCTAATTTCCCTCTCTCCATATAAAATCTGCTCATTAAGAAAGATTATGGATGATTAATTTGATGATTCTGAAGTTCTACAAAATAGAATGGTGTAAATGGACATAAGGAAATCCTTTTGTCCTCCCTTGAAGTAAATACATTTTATTGTGAAAATTATCTTATAAGAGCTACAGTTTTTGAACATGTGAATGACTTTTCCTAGTTTTGAAAAGACTTCACAATAATTTTAACAATGCCTTTACATCTTAAAAGTAATAGATTTCCCAGCACATTTCTGGATAAGCAATTTTGAGTTAAAACTATATAATTAGAGGACTTTTTTTTTTTTTTTCTATTTCTATTACATGTATTTTGACCTTTCACATTTACACTGAATATTTCCTTCTTGGTCATGAAGTACACTTCTTGTAAACACTAGAAATCATTCTACTCATTACCAGTTCAAACCAGGGACATTTTCTGAAAGCATCTAGCTGGAGGATAATGTTAGTTCAATTACCATATTGGAATACATTTCAGTTGCAAGATGGAATGTAACCAATCTTAGACCAATTTTCACTGGATAAGTTCTTTTCACCAGTAAACCTTGAAAAAGTCTTCAAAATTTAGAAGTCAATAACAACAAGAAAGCTTTTGTGAGATGAGATGTTTCTCAAGGTATCTCAATGGCTATTTTATTCGTCTACACAACACAGTAATCTTCACTGCATCAAATCCTTCCTCTGAAATCTATATTCAATCTGTATAGAGTTCATATGCCATGATAATATGCTATGGGATAACATTTTGTTTTGTTTCTTTTTTCTTTATTATCTTTTGTAAGGAAAAAAAATGTATGTGTTGTTTTCAGAACTTTATTACAAGGAAAAAATATCTTCTTAAGCTATTTTTGCACCAATGGATAAAAACATAACCCCTAAAAGAAGATGTATTTTTTCAAGAAGTAGTACATTTTTTCTAAATCCTGTTCCAGTTCATTGGCCTTCAGTCATTTATCTTTCAATAAAGTCACTTGTACTTCCTCAGAGTCATTTTTACAGAAATTCATTATAAATAAAAGATACTCCAGGGGCATTTCTGCTACTTAGTGCAATGCTTAGTATAATGTGTTTGGATAAAATTTGCTTTATATGTGACTTGATAATTTACTTAAGTAAGTGTAAGGAAAATACTTCATGTTCATTAGGACTTGACTACTCGAAAGTAACACTTCTCAGTTATCCCTTTTTAACCCATTTAGAACACGATATCCCTTACTAAAACAGCTTAGAAATTATGCAATATGAAAAATCTGTATGTGTTGGCTGATTTTAAGATCTGAAAGAATTTCATTATCTATGACTGGAAAGTAATAATGGGAACTACCAGTGGAGATTCTACCCTTTACAGCTGGAGGTATTCCCACATGGGTTTGACAGTTCAGTTGGTCAGGCTCTGGCTTGAGACTCGTGATCGTTTTCTTTGTCCTAGTCTTTCAGTATGACCTTAGAAAGGGTATTTATCCCTGCTCTGTTCCTTAGTTTCTACTCTCGTCTTGTCTATTAAGGTTGTCAGTTTTGGGGGCTTACAATACCTTAGGGAACTTGATCTATTCCCACAATACTGTTAATAGTAATAGATAATAGCTTTGAGAAGATTTGAAAGAAAGTAGAGAAAGATTCATGAATGAGATTGCACAGTCTGTGGTTTCATGTTCAGCAGGAAAGACGTGGGGATGGGAACCCACAATGGAGCAGGCTTGCTGGCAGGACTTGTGACCAGAGGACCCATGCTGGAGTAGCCAGCTCCTGAGGGACTGCACCCCATAGGAGGGGCCTGGAGCAGGGCAAGAGTGTGAGGGTCCTCCCTTGAGGAAAAAGGAGCAGCAGAGACAATGTGTGATGAACTGATGGCAACCCCAATTCCCTGTCCCACTGTGCCCCTGTGAGGGAGCAGGGAGAGAAATTGGGAGTGAAGTTGAGACACAAGGAAGGGGGAAGTGTGGGGAAGGTGAGTTTAAGATTTGAGTTTACTGTAATGATTGGCAATAAATTCAATTTTCCCAAGTGGAGTCTGTTTGGCCCATGACAGTCACAGGTGAATGATCTCTCCCTGCCCTTAACTCAGCCTAAAAACACAGCAGCTTTAGTTATATTTTCACTCCCCTGCCCAGATGAGGAGGACAGTGATAGAGCAGCTTTGGAGGGCCACCTGTCATCCAGCCAGGGTCAAACCAACACAAGAGTGTTCTCTTTATTGACAGTATTTTTAATGTTAATTTTAAAAAAACCAAAATTTTCAAGTTAGATTACTTCCTTATAATTTTTGTTGCAGTGTGCAAATTAAAATGCCTCGAGATGTCATATAAATACACTTTTCTTAAAACAGCATGCCTATTTCAAATCTAATGCATACATGTCTTCATATACCACTGAAATACATTATCCCTCTGTCTTATGTCGAGTTGGTGCTTAACTGTCCTAGAAGCAACATGCAGCATTTTAGAATAAAAAGTAATGAATAATTTTGTCAGCATAAATTCAAGGAGTATTTGACATGAGTATAGAGTAATAGATTAGTATTTTGTAAAAAAATTTTGGCTAGCACAGTGTTAATTCCAAAATGACATGTTATGATAACCATAAAAATTAGAATTTTCACCCTTTCCTTTCTTATAGATTATTCAATCCTAACTAATAAACTTTTTTTTTTAATTCTCTCAATCACCTGTAAGAGTAGGCTCACTTTATATGCCTACTCACAAGTACTGACAAAAGTTTGAAAGCATATTTCAGACAAGCCAGAATTAAATTTACTGGTTTTCTTCTTAAAGCTATTTTTTCCCATTGGAGCGTTAGCTGCAGCAGTGTTGGTATCTGCTGTTCATTTATTTATTTATTTATTTTAAATTATTGCCTTACATTTATTGCCTGCATTTTATCACAAACTGCAAAATTTATGTTTTGACTGTTAGTCCAAGCATCAAAAGCCAGATTCAGGCAAAAACCTTGAGACAGAGTGGTTACCTGAGGTAAGAAAAAGTTAAAAATGAAGGTGAAATTACAAATCCCTTCATTCCAGTGTGAAATCTCATGCAGAGTGTTGAATTAAAGATTTTCCTGAAAGTGAAAATATAATACCCCCAATGTCATTTTGCTGTGTAATTTTGCTGTGTCATTTTGCTGTGTAAAGACAATACCACTATAGATTAAAGGCAAACCTCACTTATCCTTCAAATACCTAATGAAAACACATTTCAGTGACAGAAAAGCAATTTCTGCAAATTGGTACTGTATAATATTTTAAGCTCTTCATTTAGTAGTGTGTGTGCTAAACTGAAGAAAATAACGGTTATATAAAAGTACAGGCTAATAAAAGTCAGTGCCTTTGCCTCTAACCTCTGACAATGAGGGTTATAAGTCTTTTTAAACATAAAAAGTTTCAGTTTTATGATTACCATGCAAGCTGGTTGATAAAAGACTTGCATCAAGACTTGCCTTCCACCTGTTACACATAACCTCGAAGCTTACCACATGGCGAGATGAGCAATAATTTCTTCAGCCTTTCCAATAGCTTGGCAAAGTCAATCATCTTTCCTGGATTGCTGTCAAAATTCATTAATATCTAAGACTTTAGACTACAAGGGGTGACACAGAAACAGGATGTTTTATGTTTGAGAAATAAGAGAGAAAATATTTTAGCAATAGCCTTATGAGTATGAGAATTTAAAGTTATGTTTACGTATTTAATTTTCTTTTCTACAGTGCTCAAAAATGCTGCACACCAAATGCTTATGTAGTGAATTCCCATCAAAAATTATGACTGATGAAGCTATGTATGAAGGGACTTTCATGACAGCGTGGTAGGATCCAATTACAAGAGCTGCCTCTCTCTAAATTAAATTTCAAACAGCACCATATACCAGAGTCAACAGTACAGATTTTAATAGTAAATGTGAGATAGAGAGATAGAAGTAAGAGGAGAAGGGAGATGGGAGAAAATAAAAAGCGAGAAAGAGAGAGATTAAATACAAAAATTTCACCACCATATGGATCCCTGCAGCTTTCCACGGGTCCTTTTTTACTCTGGTCTTCAGAAATGGGGGTTGCAGTGTTGTTCTTCTGGATGTTACCACTTCTGTACAGTCCAAGTCCCAGATATCCATGGGATGTAGATGCCATTCACACAACTTGGACTGGCATGTGTATCCTTCCCACAGTTTACCACTGTGCAAATTTTGTGTCTGGATCAGTCTTATTTTAAGATCACTCAGTCTCCACAGTGGAATTTTTTCCAATGTGCTAATTCCAAATCTTCACCTTTGGAATTAATGCCTTCCTGTTCTGCTATCTATACTTATCTCAAGTTCCAGTTGTGGTGGCTTATTTTACGGGAACTTCCTTCTTGAGACACGTGACTGAATTCTTCAAGTTTTCACAAGGGCTCATGGTAATTTTAGAGAGTTATATGGAATTCTGGAAGAATATTTACACAGTATTTTGCAGAAAGATGCTCCACTTAAATGAAGAGGCAAAAAGAAAAAGAAAGAGGTAAAAAATATATTGTCAAAACTAGAAGATATTCTCCTATGAAAATCATGCTAAATACGTTTAGTAAGGCATCTCTAAAAGTCTCATAAAATGTGAAAAGTAAAGCTGAAAATGAAATTAGATGAAAATATTACTTATAAAAAGTTCTTATTGTAGGTGGAAAACAAAGATAAGTTTAAGATAAGTTTAAAGTGTATTTCTTATGCAAATGACAGAAAAAAACTATGGGGAAAAATGCCGAAAAATAATCTGCAGAAAATTCTAGTTCTCCATGCTAGGAAGCACTTGACATTTTTAGTAAAGTGCTTGAAGGAATAAAGTTTTAATATACAGCAATATATTTTGAAAAATTTTTCAGTTTAATATGAAATTCTCATGCTGCCTTTGAAAAATCCCCCACTTTACAGAGTAGAACCTTTCTACTTAAACAGAATGAATTTGTACCCTGTCATGTCAGTACAAATGACATTAATAAGTTGGGCTAGCTAGAAGTGCAAGTTTTTCTCTCATTTAGGTTTAGGACTTTGGGTTTCTCTCAGCATTTATCTCTCATGCTATAAATATCTGAATAGAAAATATATTTAAGATAATAATCATGATAGTTGTGTCCACTAACAGGAAAAGAAACAATGCGGCACTGAAATACAAGAAATTTTTCCTAAATATGAGAGAAAAAAATCTTTCTTATTTAAGAGCTGTTGACACAGCTTAGCCAGGGAGTTTTTGGAGTCTTTATCCTTGGGATTTTTCAAAATTCAACTGAACATAGTACTGGGCAGCAAGTTTTAGCTGATCCTATTTTCAGCAGAAGGATCAGATTAGAGGAAGTTTGGTGCTTTTCAATCTCAGCTGCTGTGCACTCCCACAAAGTGGCTTTGGCTATGATAATGTAAAATCCTTAGAAAAGGTGGCATTTTTGGAGGTCTAGCCAAAAGAAGCATCCAGACTATCCTAAAAAATACCCTCTATTGCTGAATTAGAATTATAGAATCTATGGGAATGTACACACTGCTGAAGAATGCCCATGAAGTTTCTTTCTAGACCACTCCAAGTGTTGACAGTAGTATATGAAAGGCTTGCATCTTTCTCCTGGCCAAGGGTGAAATTGTCAGAAAGGAGAGAAGAACCATTACATCCAGTTCCTTTAGCAAGTTTCCTTATGGCAAGCAGTACTAGCCAAGTAACAAGGCAGCCTGGTTTTCACCTAGCTCCATCCTGTGCTGAACAATCAAGAATAAAAGCATCACTAAAGCTCCTCAGCAAGTTGGGGTTTTTTGCATATAGGGTTAGAAGAGTAACACATAATTGTCCATGTTAATTGCAGTAACAATAGAGTTGAACTTTGTCTATTTTTGCATTTCTTGAGGGTGAGGGATCCCAATTTGAATTTCCAGGAATCTAAATTTTTTCCTTTTCAACTGGATTGGTAATCCACTAACCTTGTGACTGCCACTTACAGAGCCTCAAAGCTGTGCATGTGTGTTTGCACATTGTACTGCTCTGCTGGAAGAACAGCTTTTCACATGTGCTGAAAGCTTTGCCCTTCCAGTCCTTTTTTTTACTGATCCCATTTAACCATTCTGACTGAGCAGATCAAAGCCAGCGTCTTCTAACTTCTTAGGCCACAAAAGAGTTCGACTCTCCTCATGCAATTTCTCAAAAGCATGGCAAAGACATGCTCGAAGGCACCTATTCATCCCATTTCATCTATTTTTCAAGAGCTTTGCCTATCCCAAGTTTAAGACATTGAGGCTGGAGAGTTTTCTTTGCTTTTATCTGGTGAGCATTCTGCCTCTTAGCCTGACCTCACTGACAGAGTTTCCCTTGAAGTCAGCCAACTCAAGTCTTTTTTGGGCTTCAACTAGTTTTCTTAAATGTATCACCTGCATGCACACACACACACACGCAAATAAATGGGAGAAGAGGAGGTAGGACCACACATGGTCCTGAGTGTTTTATACAGGAAAAACCTAGGCACTTTGCAGTAGAATGAGAGTTTTATGACTTTCTGGGGCATATCTCACAATTTATTTTGAAAAATAGAGGTTTCTGTTTTAAACTTAATGTTCATTAAACGTTTCTTTGTAGAATGGTGTTTATTAATTGAAATTTTGTAATCTCACAGTATATTACAGGTAGAAATTAATTAAAAAAAAAAGAACGTCACAATAGAAAACATTAAAAGGCTCTTATTGAAAAATGTACACTAAAAGTTTAGTGTTGGTATACATTTCAACAATTTTCCCCCATGTCCAACATATGATAAAATCTATTGATGACATTGATCTTCTACAAATCTTAGGCAAAGAAAACAGAGGAAATCCCACAGAAAGAAAATAAAATATACAAATACATATTTGTTTTCAGGAATTAAAATAAAGGAACATGTATCAGGTTTGGCATAATCATTTCGTACAAATTGAACATCATCGACTTAAAATGGTCACTTTCTATCTCGCACTAGATAATAAAAAAATTTCAACATAAAGTAACATTTACAAAAATATATATGTACCTTGAAAATATGTTTTTCTGCTGAAGATAAGCAGAAGGACTTCAGTCTGTAATATAGTCAAAAACAAAGTTTTTTTACTATAACACTTGTACATGGATAACAATTTGGGCAATCTAAATGTCTAATTTTCTAGTAGAAATCTGTCTATCTTTCTGATTCATTTTTGTGCCCATATTAACTAACTAAAGTACATTTTAAAGCAGAAGAAAGAAATATACAACTCCAAAAACTTGAAGAAAATTATTATATTTTCAGGCAGTTAGGGACAGTCACATCTAGCAAACAAGAAGATAGAGTTGCAAATTAATTAAAGATACTTTAAAATAGCAGTGACATGTACCAGTATGTACCAGTGCATGTGCCAGTACAGTGTTTATTTCTTCTTTGTTTACATGTTCTATGCTTTAATATTAGCTTATTTCTTTGTGGAAAAAATGAAGCAGAAGCAAAGCTCCTGTCTACTTTTTTGGCATAAACTTAAGAAAGTGAGAATTGCATATCTGAAAAGGGTGGGGTGGGAGTGGAGACAGGGACAGAAGGGAAATCAAGGAAACAAGTATAACTGAGTAAATCAGATACTGAAGTGGAGCTTTGGGAAATCTGGTCCTATTCCCAATTCTTCTGCAAGTTTACTTGACGACTTAAAGTGAATTACTTCACTCTAAGGTTTGGTTTCTTTAACTAGAAACTGCAGATGCGGTCTTGCAGTCATGTGTTGGGTGGATGGAAATGGATGGAAAAAGTATTACTATAATATTAATACTCTTTTCTCAGAAAACCCTTATTGCAGCCATGTGCTAGTTGGTGTCAGTTGGTTGCCTGATGGATTCTAGCTATTCACCATTGACAGCAGAGCACAGAGATACCCAAACAACAACATGAAAGAAATTGTAAAAATTATAAATAATTGCTGCAAAATATTTAGCAGTACTTAGCACAAAATCTGCTTTGAAAATTAGCTGCCTTAACACAAAATGAATAACGCAGAAAAACAATTGAACATTTCTTTCATCCTTAGAAATCAGAGGCAGATGAGGCAAACATGACTGCCATCAGGTGCTGAAATACTGTGGAATTCCCCAAATGCTTGGAATGAGTTTCCCACACAGTACAATTACAGGATTCTTTTTTAAAGGGAAAGAAAAAAAAAATCCAAACACAATTTTTTATCCATTATCTCAATTCTCCTTGCACACATTATATTCCTATTAAGATATAATTTGCAGTTTGCTGTCTCTTCTTGGGCCAGTGCTGCCAGGGTACCTTCTGCACTGAGAACGTTCCCTCCTCAGAGCCACTCAGTAACTCCTACGGCCCACCTTCCGCCCAAGCCTGGATAGAGTAATCAAATCGCCACACCAGAGAGAGAAACAAGAGGACTTCTTGCTGAATCCAGAAGGGCTTATTTGGGGAAATCTCTGAGGGTTAGCCAAGATACAACCACAACTGAAGGGAAGCAGAGGCAAGAAGCCCTGACTGTGGGAGGGGTCAGGGTATATAAGCAAGGGGAAGGTAGGAGGGGTTTGGGGAGGAGTTAAGGTGGGGTGACATAACTGGGGCCTATGGGAGAAGGAGGTGGGAGTGGTCTTGAAAGGGGAGCCAATGGGGAACTGAGAAAAGCAGAACTTTCTAGAACAGAGGAGTGGGGAAAGATAACTGACTTTTTCACTCTGCCTGGGAGCATGAGGCATGATGGGAGCTTGCGTCAAGCCCTGGTACTTTCCCATGGCGTTCCCATGCCTGCTTCCCCCTGGCCACCTCCCACAATAATTCAGGTAGTGTTGACAGTTTTGACACAATTCATTCATCGAGCACTCCGAATTGCATATAAAATAGACTCATTGCCTGGAAGCTTCCTCCAGAGATTATACAATTATTCCTCTAGTCCATGGCAGGATCTGTACGCAACAGATGTTTGCTGAACTTGTTCTTAAAGACGTCCCACGATGGAGTTCAAAGGCTCATGTGCACTTCAGTGACTCTTTGCTGTAAGAAGAAACCCTTTATGCAGAACTTACATGACAAAAAGTAGGGATGTCAAGTCATAATGGAAATACAAGGTTAATAAATGGAGAAAAAGGTAAGAAAAAATTTATTTTAACGATTAATTTCATTAAATTCTTAGGTAAATTTACCTGAAAATGTAAAGTATTAACTAAATATATGCACAACCAGTTCATGCAGAAGAGCATATTTCTATTTATTCATTTACAATGGACCATTTTCACTAAAAGAGAAACAAGAACAAATTTTAATTAAAAAATCTGCTTTTATTTTCCCCTATGAGAAGAAGCCATTTTTACATTACATGTGGAAAAATATATTAAAATAATTATTTTTACTGTAAATGTCATGCATCTCAGTACATTTTAATTTCATGAATTCCAAATCACTCCTACTTCTTAAGACTTTTAATGTATGGTAAAATATTTGTTTTAGCAAGAATCAAACCTCCCTAATCTTGTTAACCCCATCAATTCTGTTGCAACTCCAAAAGACTTCATGGAAGATACCTTTTTCTTGCCTAAACTTGCAGCTGCAGCATGATCCCAAAAGATCTGCCTGAATTCCCTGAGGTCAAGCAAAATGTATGACCTGGATGTCTTCTCTGTAACTGCTCTAGTGGGCATCAGAGAGAATTACATGGTGCTCTGAAACAGCCAAAACAGCAAGCACTCAGAGCTCACATGTCCCCACATTTTGTTCCTTTTACCCGTTGATATCCACTTAGCTTGCATGTTTCTTGAGCACCAGACTTTCAGGAGCTTTTTTAGGTGTCTCATTCTCTTAGTCTGCATCATCTTCCTGAAGATAAGATGATGTTACAGAGTCTGGGGTACCCGAGGGACTTTTGCAGATGCTGCTCAAATGCACTTGACTGGGCCCAGCTGACTAGAAGTGAGAGAAAAAGACAGTGGCTTGTTGTGCTTCCTAGTGTTTCCCAGAGCCTGCAGGGTACCCTGTGGCACCCACCTGCCCTGCAGTACCCACCATGGTTAACCCTCTCCTCCCATCGTCCTTCAGCCAATTATAGTTGAGCATTGATTCTGCAAGTCATAGAATAGTATCACAATGAGCATTGGGTTGGAAGGGGCTTTTAAAGATCAGCTTGTTCTAACCCCCTGCTGTGGGCAGGTGTTAGGGTCTCTGAGGTCGAGATGACCCTGAGGTGTTAGAAAGTCTCTTTTTCCCAGCCCCGAGACCGAAGAAAAAGCTGAGATGCATCAGTTGTGCTTTTCAAGGCTGTCTATTTTTCCTTATCTATAACATTCTTTCTCTGACCTGCAGAGGTCTGTCTGGCAGGTCGGTTTGTGGCACACTGACCACCCCTGAGGCAGTGTTAGTTTTTTATACAAAGAACTATGTATGCTTTATTTACAATAATTTTCCAATACCTATCACATATGTTAGACAGTCTGTCTCTAAACCAACCCAAAAGTGTCACTATCACGGCAGAAGATGGAGCACAAGAAGGAGGAGAAAGGCAGAACATGCCCAGATTCCTCCATCTTGCCTCTTGAACCCTCATTCTAAAACACCAAAATTCTACTTTTTCACCACGTGATAAATTACCTATCATTCTACTTAAACTCTCGTGGCTTGTAAATCTTCACACAAAGCTGGTAATTTTTTCCATGGTTTAAAACAGAAGGCAGAGGTGTCTTTGTGCCAAGGTCTCTGAGCCCCTTGCCAGGGTCTTGAGCCATCCAGGGCAATAAGAGAAATGTCCTGGGTTCCGACAGGCAGGAGCATCAGGTAGCTCAGAGTCACTGATGTTTATCTTATCTGGTGTTTTTATACTGGTGGAACATGGGGGACAATGTTTGTCAGTTGTGGGCAGAAGGTACTGTGCATAGAGAGTATCAGATGAACCTGGGACAGAAAACAGCCTCTACGTGTTGCAATTACTTGTGGAAGAGAATTTAGATTGCTTTTCAAGTGCTTGTGTATTTTTATCTAGTTCTTGTGCAAATCTCTTCTTTAGTCTTTTTTTTTTTTTAAATATTACTTCCATGACCATTCAGTTAGGCCCCAAGATATGTGTGTGTAGGGGATGTTGTTCATAAATATTTAAAGATCTAATTGTTTGCTAGAAATGAATTCCTTTCCAGCTACAACACTAAACAAAGTGAAGCTGTCACAATGTGAAAACCTCCTACACTGTGTAATACTGTTCTGTCATGGCCATTATTGTGCCTTGTCATCCTATATCATACCAATTCTTTCAAAACCCAAGATTTATGTGATTTCATGTGGTATAAGATGCTATGTATGTTAGCAATTTTAAAATGTGTTTTAGACAATCTGATAGAACATGTCTCTACAAGGACTTCAAAGGGAAAAAATGAAAAAAATGCATGTTTTGCTAAACCAAGCATCCTGCCAAAGCCCAAAACCAGCATATTAAAAAGGATAGAGAGGATTTATATAACCCACACTTCTTGTTATATATTGTTTCTTGAAATTAAAGTAATTATGCTGTTACAGTCAGCAGTTAAAATGAACATAAAATTGTTTAGAAGCCAGTGGAAGCTCTCCAAGTACAAAAATTACTGGCTTCTGAAATATATTTACCTGGCATAAATGCTTTTAGCACAAGGATGAATTAAAGGCACACTTATACCGAAATTAAAAATAGGCAAAAAACCTGACACCTTACCCTCCTCCAGATGCAAGTTTAAATATGAGAAATACAATAATCCTATGTCAAATATTTTACAAAAATACAAAAAAATAGGCATTGTGTTCCTATCCAATTATAACCAATATTTGTAATGGGGGCGGGGAGGGAAACTACTGCATTTTCCACAAAGGCAGCAAACTCATTTTAAGTGCAAGAAAGCTTTTTTCCCATGTAATGTAGTGGATAAGTTTCATACTAATACAAAAAAACAATGAGTTATAAAAGTGCGCCAAAGAACAATGTTCTTGGAACAACTCCAATTTCTGCTTTTGCAACAGAACTAATTCTATTATAAAATTGTTATTTAAATTTGAAATATATTCCTCTCAGCATTATTTTATATACTTTTTAAATCTCAGTGAGTTAGTTTTCTTTGCTTGTTTTGTTCTCTTACAGTGGAATTATGTTCACAGTAGCCACTTACTTAGGTTAGTGTTATCCATTAGCTTTCAAGTCTTTCTTTCTGATGCTGGTGTAGAGAAAGAGTGTTGTTTTTGATGTCATCCCAAAATTTGTGCTGAAGATATATCTGATGGGTACCTGTGACGGCAGTGCTACAATTAAGTAACATGAATCTCATTTTGTGACAGCCTTTAAGACAGGGTTTCTCTGTGACTGATTTTAGGACACAAACAAACATGCAGAAAATAAAACTATACCCTGAAATTCCCTCTTCATCCTTCCTTTGGAGGTCCAGCAGTTAAACATAACCCATCTGAGTTCTCAGATGAACAATGCAGGCTACCTTTATCATCTGCTACTGGCTGGTTTGCTCCATAAAAATACTGACTCAGAAAGAACTGATTTTTAGGGAAAAAAAAAGTATTTCCAATGCTTGTGCCCTCTATTTGGCAAAAAGATGCAGAAAGAGAAGAATATTGTGTGGAAGTCTCCTCTTTCCATAATACTACAAAATTCCAGGTTAAAAAGTTGTTTATTTTTAGAAACAAGACAACTCTTTGACTCACTATTGCAAAAGCCTCGACGTAATTACATGTCTAAGGGGCAGCAGATTTTCAGGGGATCAGAGGCAGGAAGTGCATAGTGGCCTGTGCTCTGCAGAAGGTCTCATTGTTTATCATCCATTACTGCTCCAAATAGATGGAGCAGTAATGACATCAAATGTTGACATGGTTTGTACACTCTCAAAGAGAAACAAAGGCTACATATGAAAATACAGTAAACCTTTAGTTTCTTTACTAACTGCTTTAGTATATTTATTTTTGTATGTTTATTAAATATTAATTTTTTATCTGTATCAAGTCTTCCCATATCTCATATTTTCTGGCAGAAGTCCAGTGCAGTATGCTGAGCTATTTTTACCTGTTATTTGGCCCTAAGCAATGGGACCACTGAGCAAAGAAACACGTTTCTGACTCTGTGTGAGAGGTACACTCATGACATTCACAGAGGCAACATTAAGATGTGGTAGTAAGATCTTACTGGACAATAAAGAACCCAGAAATTATTTGGGCTACACACTGTCCTTCAGCAGGAAATACTTATATTTGAAGTGTATCCAAACATTAAAATGACATGAAGCAGGATGTGAAAGTTTGTGGAAAGGGATGTTCATTGAACAAAGTCAGTCAATTTTCCCTGAAATATAGTGAAGTATTTGTCAATGTGCAGCTCACAGTTAAGGGCACAGACTTGTACCTGCAAAGCTTTAAAAAGTCCCACAACAGGAGACACAGATAATCTTCCAAATCTACACTGCTATGAAATTGATCTCCAGATGAGTTCCAAGCTAATAAATGAAATTCGGTAGGATTGATACCAGTTGTTTTTTCCAGATCTGCCTAAATTGATGCACCTGTGCTTACACTTAAGCCAGTCCAAAACAATCCATGCATAGCACTGTGGAAAGTCAATGTGCTCTTCTGTGAACATCAGGTATGCTAAGCCAAAACAAATGTAAACCTTCCTTTTGGGGAATAAAGGGGTAAATGTAGACTCTATTCACTCTGTCTATCTCTACTTTGTCTATCAATAAATGGTCTTAGAGAAGTTGTACCTGGCACTGAAAAGGGAAACACAGACTTCCTTACTGCAAACCCCACTGTGACTATTTTCACACACATTTACACTGCTACATAAATCACACAGAATAAATCTGAGTCAGCTCCAGCAGATTTTGACCTGAAGTCCATGAAGTGGGGATGATGCAGCTGGCTGTGCTGGTCAGCCAAAGGAGGGAGACAATCACCTTTGCCTGTCCAGCTGACGCCAAAAATATGTCTTTCACACAGGTACCAATATCCAGCACAAATGTATTTTGAGAATACAAGAGACAGGATATTTTTTTCAGAACTTGACATGCATTATCTGAGGAATAGCAAGTGAAGTCTCCACAAGTGTTACAGGTGGCCAGGAGCGCCCAAAGTCAAATCTTTCTGGGTGCCCAATGAAAAGAAGTGTCAAATCTTATTAGTGTGTACTAAACTGTGCTATTTTCTCCCTTTTTCTTCTCATATTATATTAATAAACCCATGAAAGTACATTAGACACAGGGGTTATTTTTGCAGCATGCTGCCTTTATTTGCCAGCCACCACTCTAAACGCTTCATATTCAGTCTAAGCAAGCCAAAACTTTCTCCCTCGATCACTCCACCAACTCTACCTGGTGAGGAAGCTGAAGAAAAGCTCCTTCAAATAA
Source organism: Motacilla alba alba (assembly GCF_015832195.1). Lineage (NCBI taxonomy): Eukaryota > Metazoa > Chordata > Aves > Passeriformes > Motacillidae > Motacilla > Motacilla alba. The sequence goes on from NC_052018.1 coordinate 13,918,419, forward strand.
TAAATATCAGAATCATTTTAATTAAATATATGTTTGACTTTTGTTTGGGAAATTATATGGTGAATGTCAGAGAGACGTTGTGAAGCTTAAAAGAATTGTGTTACTGTAAGAATCCTTGCTTCTGCTTCTAGTAAAATTATTAAGAGTAAACACATCATGGACTGTGTCAGAAACATGCATAATTACCTAAATGACTCAAAGGGACAGAAAGCAAGAAAATCTTAATCTAAATCTTTCTTCTTTTTTATTATCTTACCACTCTAATTAATTTTACTGATGGTTCTATAATCTGTGATGATTGTAAGTCCATGAATAGTCAGTTAAATAATTTCAAATAACCAAAGTGAATTTTCAGATCATCATTTTGCATCCCTGTGGAGCTCTCTAATTAACATTACATATCTTATATATGTGGAAGTATGTCAGTATGATGAACAGTCAATGAACAAAAATGTACTTAATAATAATTGGTGAGAATAATATGTGTATCGCAGATCTACTTCACAGTATTGCACATCTTGAAAAATTAAGAATCAACTGATAGCTGTGACTGAATAGATTACAACAATAGCAACAAAATACATTACAATAATAACAACATGAATTCACTTGGAGGGAAATAGAAAAAGAACCCATTGGACTAGGAAGGCTAGGCTACTCTTCCTGTTTCCAGTTCAGAGGTAGGATTGATATGTAGAAACTGTTGATTCCTGGTGTCCTGCTCAACCTATCTTTATTACCCAGTTATGAACACATTTATTCCTTTAATTTATTCTCAAAATGTTTTTTTAATACAATTCTTCCCATATCTTGGAACATGGTGATAAAGTGAATTTTAAATAGAACATGATATAGCATGAACTTAAGGCCAAATTTTATATCTGTTATTATTCTGGCTTAGTACTGTTGCAATTATCTCAATGGGTCTATCTACAGCATATGAACCTATAGGCTATGAGCTAAAGAACTGTGTAATGTATTAAATAATTCCACCCAACTTTGATTTTATTTATTAAACTAATTTGCATTGGAAAATGTCAATTTTCAGTGAAAAAATCCATTCCACAATATCAATTAATTCAATGCTTGAACGACTCTCTAAGCTACAGTCTATTAAAAGCAACTTCAAACGGGAAATTACAACTTCTTATCCATGCTTGTAGTAGAAAGCTTAAAACACAAAGAAGATTTACATTAGAATGTAGCACAATTGTCTAATGTTAATAACTGAACAGCAGAGGTCTGACATGACCTATCTGAAAAGGCTGTATGGATTTTGTCACCAAAGGTCTTTAACTGGAAGAGCATTTGCTAAGGATAGTCCTGTCTTGGGGTACGAGGTAGAAAGATGATTCACCAAAAGCCCCATCAATCTCTCTTTTTTGAGAGAAAAGGGAAGCAGCAAGTTGCATCATCTATTATCTGACATTAGCAACTATAAAAAATATGAGGAGCAAAATAAAAAGACATAACAAACTCTTTCAACATAATACTGCTAAGAAGAATTTTTAGTGCAGAAAGCCCTATAGACCTTAAAGGGAAGGATAGGCTCGTAAAAAGAATTTAAAAAAAGAATCAGCAAAATATTTGATCACGATGGAATGGTTGGATAGATTGACTATCATGAATTTAAATTAAAAAATGATAAAGTGTTATAAGCAGAAACTCTCACTGGAAAGTACTAAATTTCACCTGCTTTACCCGTGCATAAACAGATTTTGACCTCACCTCTTGCATTTCTTACAAGGCTGAGATAAAACTTTGAAGTGTGACAGCATTTATGTCATGAAAAAATAGAAAAATAATAAAAGTGTGGGAAGACAGCTTCACTCAAGGATGCATATTCAAAGCTCTGAACATAAAAAGTAATTGCTAGGTGAGCATGGCCTTATATTTTTAACTTCAGAATGAAGCAAAGAAACAGGAAAAGGTGTTTTGTGTTTGATGAACATATTCATTTCCCACTTAGGACTCTTAGAATTATCAGCAAACCTAAAACCATGATAATGTGTATGAAACTTCGTTGAGAAAATTTCCTAGTAACCTCCATGGTGTTTCCACAAGATCTTTGTATTTACTTTAGCAGACTTATATCACAGTTGTTTTTTGTTTTGTTTTGTTTCCCCTCCACAGAAAGGCAAATCTTTACTCATTGGATATGTGTTTAGAGTCTTGCAGAAAACAAATTTAGGTCTTCTTTATGAGACAATTGCTTCACAGACATCTGCTTGGTCAGACCTGATAGCCCGAGAAAGCAATCACATCTGCTTTAACTCTGCTGGGGTCATGCTGTTCCACATTCAGGATTTGCTTCACTCCCACTGAAGAGGTACAGTGGAGGAACTTCCTTTGAAATAAGATATAAAGGTTCTGTAACTTTCTAGCTACTCTTTTCCTTCATTATTAATCTGCTTTTCCTGTCCTTTGGATCTCAGCTGGAATCTGAAGGACAAACACACAACGTAACCTTTAAGAAAATGCTGCAAATAGTGCCCAATAAATCATTGGCTAGTGTGACATAATATTTGGTAGGAAGCTGGAGAAAGTTCTACATCATGTACTTAGAGATAATCCTTGTTTGATAAAAAAAAGTCTGTACCACCTACTATGTCATTTTTATCCTTAACTTCATGAATTCCGTCATAATTTATAACTATTAAAAAAAGAGATGGGCAACCGAGTCTTTCAAAAAGTCTGGGATGCATATTAATCTCCACGCAAGGCATTTTATGATTATTCATTTAAAATTAGGTAGAGAACCTAGAAAAAAAATGGTTTGTCACTTCTGGAAGAACAGTCTTGTCAAGGAGAAATTTCCTATTTCTTAAAGATGCCAACTGTTGGAGAACACATTCTGGAGCTGACCTGGATGTGGAGCCAGAGAGGAAGAGAAAGATATGCTCTGTCATCCACTTACCCAGCTTTGTGCACAGAACCCTATAAGAAGGTGGCTTGTTTGTACACAGAACCCTATAAGAAGGTGGCTTATTTGCCTACAGGAAAAACAGAAACTATATTTCACTGAAGCTTTATTTTTCCTTTATCTTACATTATTTACCTTTCCTGCTCTATATACACTGAAAGCCCGTTACTATCCAGCCAAATTCTTCACATCTCCTGTCTGGGGTTTTTATGACCCATGGCTGATGTCCCAAAAGCAAGTTCAGCAGAAAAATTTATTACCCAATCTTCCATCAGTTGGTGGTATGTAAGGGTACTTATATTCTGTTTTGTGGGCAACTTTATCCATTGCAATGTTTTCTGAATGAGGCCATACTCCACAAAGCTAAACTGAAAGTATGATTTTTTTCTTAAGGAACTTCTAGGAGGTGCTAGTACTTGTCTACTTAATAACTATTGGCAGCTCATTCTCTTGCCAGTGCAGTGGGTTTTGGCCTCTGTATATTTTTTCACCTTTGGGCAGAGTGGAAACTGGTCATGAAGGTTTGAAGTGGAATTTTTTTGTAGGAACATGTTTTTTTAATGAACATCTTTGTTTAAAAACTCTTTTCAAGGAAACAGCATAGCCAGAGCCTTCTAATTTGCATTTATCGGGGTTTTTTTCTGCTAATATAAAGCCTCATACAGAAGCAGCTAAGAAGTCTTTAACAGAAGAAGGCCCCAAGGCCCATTTCACAGCACTGCAATATATAAATTGTCCTTTGGTTATATAGTGATATTTCCATATTTTAAGGGATATTTCATCACTACCTGTTATAGCTGCAACACTGTAGAGTAATGAGATACATATTTTGTTTTTGAAAAATCTGCTGAATATTGATTTACAACATTTTTGGGGTTACTGACATACTCAGAGATCAGTTATCCTAATAGACTGCAAATAGTATTCTCAACATTTGTAAATAGATACATCAAAACCACCTATCAGGAAATTGCTTGTTATGTACAGTGTTATTTGTCAATATGACCTTTGGAAATTATTTGGAAATAATTATTTTCCTGTTTTCAGCTGGGAAAGATTAAATATATTTGCTTTTTGAGTTCATAATTTTGCACTGTAAGTAATTTGTAATGGACACTTCTTAATATGCAGGTCTCCTAATTTTAAGAAAACGTAGCTGCACTGGCTTCTAAAAGACTAGCTTGCAGTTCACCACAGTGAGGACTCAGACTTGAACATTGTTTTCTTTACCAGTGTGCTTCATTACTTGGTTTTAGAGGGCTTTATTTTTCTTTTTTCTTTTCCTCCCCTGTCGCTTTCTGAACACATCAGAAAAGGTGCTGTGGTTACCAAGCATCCTCCTCTAGGTATAATATAGGTGGAGGGTGTCCCAGTCACAAATGCTGCAGGGGTTCTGCTGGCAGGCTGCTGCAGCACACTGGCTGTTCTGAATGCTTTTCTTCTACCTCAATTGTTTACAGGAGAATTATTTATCCTAAGTTTAGTGTCAGTGTTTCACAAATTCACACATTTCAGCTGAAAGGGGCAGCTCCTTCACTCTCTGCAGCACCTGAAATTTCAGACTGTGCGTTTTTCTTGCTCTGCTACCTCTTATGTAAATCTTTCTATGGTAAATATGTTTTTAGTTAAACTGTAATTTGCCTCTGTTCAGTTGCAGTGCACTTCTTGAATAGAACTGAGAAAGCTTTTTCAGGCTAGAGCAATCATCCATACATTATTCTCTATTTGGCCTTCAATTACCTGTTTGTTTTTATTCTGTTAACTTGTCCAAGTGCTTTGTGCTACTGCACACTCAACAAACCTTTTATTTTTCTGCACTACTTGCATTAATGCAAACTCTTATTCTTCAAGTAATTGGTTGTGCCCTAAATGGTATGAGCTGCTTTTCTTCTCTTGTCTGTGTCCTCTGACATAATGGTCTTTAAGCTATAATTAACCTAGAGGCAGGGCATTTTTCATCAGTTTTCTCCATATCTTCACAATTTTGCATTTGCATACTGTTATCACAACTTTATACTTTTAAATTTTCTTATGCAGAGATTTTGATGTCTTGCCCCCTTTATCATCATGTTTTCTTTTTGCTTCTATATGAATTATCTTTGTGTTTATTCCCCTTGTGCTTTACATACAGATACAACTTTATTCTGCTTTGTCCTGTGTCAGCAGCTTTCAGAGAAATTACTGTGAGTGCTGCACATTCTTATTCAGGATCTATTAATTTATACTGAATTATTTTCTCTTTTTAACATTATTCAATCATTTTTTATATTTTGTCCACCTATAGGAGTAATTTTATTTCCCTGGATTCTTGCTTATTGTTTTCAAAAAAGCTGTCTATTGCACACACATATCCTATTTTGGACTAAAAATGCTTTTACTATTCTTCTGTGCAGCCCCAGCCATCTCTCCATACAGGTTGCTGACACAGGAGATACTTTTGATTGTTACTTACTGTACTTTTTCAGACTAGGCAGATAAGACATGCAAACACACAGTATGTTGCAGAAAGTGTGGTTCATATTCCTTCACTCACACTCAGGAGTTTTCTATATTCCAATGAAATTCAAAGGAAAATTTTCTAATTAAATTAAGAATTCTAATCCAAATGAGAATTTTCTAATTCAAATGAGATTCACAGGAGGAAGGTAGGAGGGAGGGCATGAAAAGGTCTCCACAGAACAGAGAAACAGGCAAAAACAAGTGCCCTAGAAAGCAATAATTTAAAAATTACCCCATGCTATTCCTTCAATACATAGGACTGAAGACACTAAAATGTAAGTAAATGTCATTCTGGCATAAGAAGTATAAGAGACTGGTAGGAGAAGTCACAGCATCTCTGGATAAAGGATTTCTCACCTTTCTGGGAAGAAAAACATCCCCTCAAGGGAACACATTGGTTAGGCATTGGCAAAGGCATCAGTGACAAACAAAAATTTAACAAGATTAACATCTACTTAAATTTCTTATGTGGAAATGGGTCTTCCTGCAGATTTGGGCCTATCTTGGACACAACAGGAAGAACAGATTTTCTTAAATTTTCTTTTGAACAAGTGAAAAATGCAGCAGTATTTGGACCCGGTTTTATCTCTCTATACTTGCATTCCCTGTCTTTGAACTGAACAATGTTTGCAGCTAGTACACTGCTAGTTTTTCTTTTAGAAACATTATATCACTTTGTCAGGAGCTTAGTGGACTGTTAGCTAGTCACACAACCTAATGGTTTATATTAAAAAAATAGAAAAAGAAAGAGATGTATGAGTTTCCTTCTAAAAGTTTATTTTTTCCTATCAGGAATAAGTGAGAGAGAGAGCAAAAGAAATTTGGACCACTTCAGAAATGTTCCTTTGCTTTGTTTTTTCCATTACTTTTGTAATATAGCCAACATACTATTTTTATGACTTTAACAGCACTCTATCATCTTTAAAGGCAAGTGAAAAACAGCTGAAGTTGGTCAATGGAGGTTTAGCTGTTAAAAGGAGAAATAGTTGTGTGCTATATGTGGAAGCAGTGCCCCTTATTTTAAAACACACAGAACCCTCTGGACCAGAGGTGCCAGATGCAAGCCCAGGTGGCAGTGAACTTGAAAGCTTATTCTCATTAATAGCTTTGCCAGTACCACAGGGATTTTAAGTAGCATAGATCACATTAATGGCCTTGCTGAATTGCAGTGTCTGTTCCAGCTCCCAGGGACATCATTCTATTCAGTGAAAAGAGAAGATCTAAGCCAACTTCATTCAAGTTGTGTTGCTATTTTCAGATGCGGAGGTGACACACTTACACTGTGATGCAAGTTTGAGGACTAAGCAGTACTTTTATACAGGTGAATAAATTATTCAGGATCCCAAGTAGTGTTCAGGTATCAATTATCTTTACTTAAAATTGGAGAACAGAGATATAGACAGTCAAAAGGTGATAATGAATATGCTGCAGGTGTATTTCTACAGAAGGCCACACTTACATATAATATTTTTGTATTCTTTTTCAAGTAGGGGTCCAAACAAGAGAGGACAGAACTGCCTAGAGACATCATAGTAAACTATTCAACTCCTCTAAAAGTCATCACTTATACTGCCTTCCTCTGTGAGGTTATTGAAGGTTTTCCAAGATAGTCAAAATGGATTTCAACATCTGGAATTTGACAGCATTTGGAGTGTCAGAAAAGAGCTGACTCTGAAAGAAGGATGAAAATAAAACTTACTTCCTGTTTTTTAACCTGCTTTATATAACACTTTCATATTACAGTCCCCACCATAGAATTCCCATAAACCTGTTGTGTAGAATTTTAATCTCCTACTTTGCTTAAGCTGTTTTTATTTACCTTTGAACACTTACAGATTGTAAATGCATGTGAAGATTCATACACATTATTTGCACAAGATGTTATTTAATAGTAATAAATAGAAGAGTACCTTTTAGTATGAAAAGGACAAGACAACCTCGATTTATTCTTTTCTTATGTAGGTTCTAATTTTGTGGAAACAATTTTGTTCCTGCACTTTAGGTTACTTTAAGATGTTTGACAAATCATAAGGCAAGATGACTAAGTCAGTTAAACTGCAGGCAGAAATAATTGCAGCCAGGAGTGGCAACAGCTGCCCCTGAAAGAAGAAAGTAAAAACAAACAAACAAACAAAAAAACTGATTTACTTGAAAAGTTTTAAAACTCCTGGTGCTTTTCTCATGTCTTTAGAATATTCTGACAGTCTTAAAGGTATTTTATATAATTTGGAACAAGACTTCTTTGAAGGAAAAAAGTATTCTTTTTCTTAATGAGAAATTAATTAAACCACATGGAAATGTTTTCTAATTATTCAACCTAAAAAGAGCCAAATCCCAAAATTATTTTGTAGCTGCTGGGGTCCTGCCACTAGTGTAGTTTCAGAATGTTTTTCAAGTATTTTTGTAAACTGAAAGGAAGTCTTATTAAGTCCTCTGAATCTCAAAAGAACCTGAGAGCACTGAGTGTTCACTACAGTTATCCCTCATAGAGCCAATGACAATTGGCTGCTGGCTGGGGATGTGCAGGGTACCACAGAGACCAGTACTGACTGCTGCTCACTTTGATATTGTGGTCAATGATTTGGTTAATAATAGAAGTTTTAAAAGAAATTTTAAAGAGGATTTACTAACTGGGGGGAAAGTGGTTCAACAACATGTCTGAACTTCCGTTCTGTATGACATGGATGGACATGGAGACTGGACCAACAGGAGCCTCATGAAGTTCAATAAGGAGGTGCTTCCACCTTTGCACCTGCAGCAGAATAGCTCCACACCACAGCATAGGCTGAGGGGAGCATCCTGCTGACACTGCTGTGGACACTATGTTGAATTCAAGGCAACAAAAGTGCATTCTCCTTCCGTAACACTAACTTCCAACAAAACTGCATTAGAAAAAGGAAGCAGACGGAAAGAAGTTATCATCCTGTTCTGCTTCCATTAAGGATGGGTGTGGAGAAACGGGAGAGGGTCCACAGGAGGGTACTGTGTAGGAAATCTAGACCATGAGGAAAAAGGTCAAGGAAGCTTAGGTCACATATTCTGGTGACAAGAGGGACTAAGGTCCTTCTAATAACTATGTACATCTACATGAAAGGAATGACAGAGATGAAGAAGTGGCAGACGCAACAGCAAAACCAAAACCACATGCTGCTGTTTGTGACATACAGATTGAATTTCAGGAAAAACTTCACTACGAGTGTGGTGTGGCACTTTGACTTAGAAGAACCAGGGTCTCTATCCCTGCAGGTTTCCAAGATGCACCAGCACAGAAATCATGACTGACATAGTGTCCATGGGAGTTCTGCTCAACAAAAATCGTGACTGACATAGTGTTCATGGGAGTTCTACTTCAAGAGCAAGGCTAGAGTAGATGACTTGCAGAGGTCCTTTTTAACCAACGTGATTATATAAAACCAGATGTTTTACTGTTATAGAGGAAGAGCTGCATTATAATAGCTCTAAAAAGCTCTTTGATTACTGATGTTGAGCTGTATGTATTTAAACACCATAACCATAGGAAAATAGAATTAAAACATTTATTAAAATTCATACATAGAGTAGAAGCTATCATTTTAGATACTAGTCCAAGAAGTGTTTGCCCACTAGTCAGTGACTGTGGATTTTCAAGAAGTGAATGAAATAATGCACTCCTTACAATGCTCTTCTGAAAATTTTTCAGCAAGGCTTCAAGAACATGTTTTTGTAATGCCACTTTGAGGCTTGGTTTCTACTCAAGGCTTGATTGTGTGATAAATGACAGCTTGACAGAGATGCATAGCTACTAGTGGTTTTGAAAGCTTCATTTAGTTCTCATTATATACTGGGTGCATCACTTTGGTTTTATTGGACTTTTCAGGAAAGGGCTATACCATCATTCTTTAATTCTAAATAGAAATGGAAAGCTGTAAATCTCTATAAGGAATGACAGCTTACAAAATGTGTTCACTTCAATTCACTTGGCAAATGCACACTTCAAAGTTGAAAAAGTAAGAGAAGCAGCAGGTCAAACCACTAGCAGTTTTGATGATTTTTCATCCTGGAGAGGTAGACAGAGAGGTTTTAATCCCTAATGAAATGCTTTAGCACACTTGTGCAGCTTCATTACCATAAGTTTTTATGGGTAGCCTCAATAGGAAACTAATATAATTTCAAGTTGAAAGAAATAAAGCCCATTCCTTTCACAACTGGTACATAATATGAAATGCAAATGGAACAACAAAAAAATGCCATTGCTCCTCTGACCTAAGCCCATTGGTTGTAATTTGAGGGCTTGAAAGGTTAGTTCATTTGGAGTAAGAAAATTGCAGACATCAGTCAAAGATACAATTTCATGTAACTTTATTTTTTTTAATAAAATACACAAAGTTCTCTTCCCGAAGCACAACATGAATAGAGGCAAGCAGATCTACAGCTCTTAATTATCCACATCTGCATCTCAAACTGCTACCCAGTCACAAAGCCCCATCTCTTTTTGTCCTTCTGGCCCATTTGCAGATTTCCATGTCCAATGTCTGCCTATCCTCCATTTGTCTCCCTAACAGAGAAAAAGCTGTATTGCCCTGCATGACAGTCCCTCAGAGATCCTTCTTCCCTTCTTCTGCTATGACCAGATGCTTTCATGGCATAAAGCAGCTTCATTATTTCTTTTTTTTAAAACCTTTAATGAATGTGTTGGCATACTGGAAGAGGTTGCCCAGGGCAATAGTTAAGTTACCACCCCTGCAGGTATTTCAGAGATGTGCAGATGTGACACTTAGGGACATGGTTTAGGGGTGGGCTTGGCAGTGCTGAATTAATGTATGGACTCAATGATTATATAGCTCTTTTCCAACCTAAGCAATTCTATGATTCTATGTAATTTTCACTTATAAATCAGAATACCTATCATCATTTATTGCTATTACTACTATTGCCCTTTAATTTTGTTCAACTTTTTGATAATATCTTACTTCGCTCTCCTGATATAAGATTTTTTTACTGTAAATAATCATTTGCTTTGTATTGTCCCTTTAATTTAATAACTCAGCTGAGAAAAAAAAATATAAGCTTGAGTGTCCAAAGTTGGAAACTTTATTTTATAGAAGTGGCAAAACAATCTCAGAAACAATTATTCTTTTTTTGGATGTGAACAATCCTCAGTTAACTAAATACACTTCAGCAGCAGCACAGCTTTTTTAATACAATACATGCACATTCAAAGAAATCACTAAAATTAATTATAAGATTTTGATTTATATTGTTCAGATCACTTAAGCTGTTTTGTTAGCAGTAGAGAGCAGGGGAAGCTAACAGGTAGTTATTACTAAAAACAATGTCCTAACTTTAGGACTTATTTAGAGTAGTGATTGATAGTGTTTGGAAGGAGCATTGGAGGAAAGAAAAAACTCATCATTTAATCACAAAATGAGGAAAAAATAAAGAAGCAGTTCTTCCTCTACCCTTAGACCAAGACCAAAGGGAACACTCAGTCCTACCTTAGACCTTTGTCATCTGTTTCTTCTAGAATGGTTGGAAACCATCATATTACTCATTAATCTGATCATCTTATTTGAATTCCTCAAAGTCAAGGTAGTTAATGGCATGAAGCAGTTTCTGTCAACTGGGAAATTGATAAATATTTGAGGGATTTGGGAATCACTGTAAATTTCATAATATGTAAACTCACCGAAGCATGTCTAGGTAAATTCAAAAATGCTAGTTCACAGAGATTCACATAAATATCTCATTGTAGAATGTAGCTTCTATACATAGAATAAAAAAAATATATCATTTCTCTTGATTTTTTTTTTTAAGAAACCACTAGGAATAGAAAATAAAACTTATCAAAAGAGGAAATTCAGATGATATTTCAATCAAAAAAGAAGTCTAAAATATCTTTATAAATTGGTCTTGTCAGACCTAAAACAGGCCCTGAAATGAAAGAAATAACAAAATATGATATAATTTCTTCCATCTCTCCTTATTCTCTTAAAAGTCCCATTGTTTTAAATTACCTATATAATGGAATCATAGAATCGGAATCATAGAAGCATAGAATCCTAGAATCATAGAATGGCCTGAGTTGGAAAGGACCTTAAAATCATCTAGTTCCAACTCCCTTGCCATGGCCCAGGACAGCTTCCACTAGACTCAGTGTCCCATCCAACCTGGCTTTGAACACCTCCAGAGATGAGGCATCCACAGCTTTTCTGGGCAGTCGTTCTAGCGCCTCTCCCATCGCACAGTAAAGGATTTCTTTCACATATCTAACATAAATTTCCCTTCTTTCAGTTTGAACCTTTTACTCCTTATCTTGTCACTACAGTGCCTGATGAAGAATCCCCCTCCTGCTTCCTTGTATGCCCCTTTTAGATGTTGGAAGGTGGCTATGAGGTCTCCATGCAATTTTCTGTTTTCCTCTCTGATTTTTCTTTTTAGAGGAAATCAGAATAAGGGCTTAGTTTAGCTGGTTAGTTTGCCACACTCAAATCTGCCTGCTACTTGTCAATACATTGTAAAGTTATTGGGTAGAACTAACCTTTAAATCCCTTCCCTTATTTACTGCAATTCTAAAAATTGAGAGCTGGATAATATAAATGTGATCTTCTCCCCTACATTAGCTTTATACATTGAAGAGGAGGAAGACAAGCTGACAGCTGAAAGAAAGAGAAAAGGAGGCCACACAAGGTCTGCTCACAGAACATTGCCTTCCTATGCTAAAGCTGCAAGAATGCAAACCATTGATTTTTCAAGAAACTGAAAATATAGATCCAGAAGCATCAAGGTGTAAACCAGGGGTAGACCTCTACCAAGTTTCTTTGGCACAGTAACTTCAAGGGCTTTGTTTCATAAGATCATTTTGACAAATTCTTCCAACAACTGCCTCCAGAAGTCTCAAGATTGCTGTCCAGTATAGTTTTTGAACTTAGAAATAATAACCAAACTAGGCCCATTCACAACCTAGGGATTACATCCTGAGAACTGACAGGTAATTTTTTATGTATTATGATATTCAGGAGTATTTTGGACTCTGACCTGCACTTTTTTTTAACTGAAGAAATGAAAATGTTTTGTTAGGATTTTTCATGGAATTTTCCCCAATTATTGACAGGCAATATCACATTAGTAATATCAGTGTTCTCCCAGAAGAGCACCCAAGAGAGAAGAAAGTATCTGCTCACCATTTTCTTTTATTGTTGACCTTGTACAGAGGCAATAGTAAAGCTTTCTTCCAAGACATTTATTTCTGCTTCCTCAAGATTATTAGTCTTTCCCAGCCCATGATTTATAGTTGTTAAAAATAGCTGCCAATATACCGACTCCCTCAACACACTCCTGTAGGATTAAAGGCTTCTCAGAAAAGTAAAAGACAAAAACCCACCCAATAAAAACAACCTTCCATCCCTTAATTTCACCAAGCATTTGACTCTTTTTCATCCTAAAAGACATATAGCGAGGCATATTTGAAATGAAGCAAATCCCACAGAATTCATAGAGGAGCTCCTACTCCTCAGTGAGGCAGCCTGTCAACCCAGACTGGAAAAATTGCTGTTAGCTATTGAATTCTATACACCAAAGAAAGATTAGAAGGGGCTGGTGTTTTCTCTGTCTTGATGGATTAACTCTTCCTTTATCAGAAAGGAAGACTTAGAACTGAAGAGTTTTTAAAGGTTGCTCATTCAGAGATCTCTAAGATTCCTTCCACTGCATCTTCCTTAAATTTGGGTAGAACAAAGATCTAATCCCATAGGGACAGAATCTTTTTAATCCTCAATTTTTTGTCAGCATATGCATGCCAGTATAAGTATAAAGTATATGCCAATCTAGTGCCAATACTATGTTTTGGCTTTACCTAGTTATGCTACATTTCAGGGGGAAAATGCATTTTCAAACATTACTCCCTTCCCCTGGGAAGGCAAATTCAACCATAGGCCAAGGTAAATACAGATTTCAATGTTCATAAACAAGAAGTTTTCCACTGCCCCTGAGACAGAATCCTCTGTGATAAAATTGGTTGTGACAGTCTAATTTAGTAACCCTGGGATGCTTGTTTATATCTTGTTCATGTGAAATATTTCACTAAGCCCACTATTGATTTACTTACAATTACACTCTAACTGTATCACTTCTCATGTTTTTCCCCAAATATTTAAGACTCTGATGGCAGAAGACAACTAAGCATTACACAGCTATCAAGACTCCTTTCCATGAAAATAACATGAATGGATCAAAGGTCTTATTTGGTTTTGTAACACCTTCCTTTCCTAACTTGAAAACTCTTTTATGTTATTTGAAATCAGTGAATGCACATAAATTCAAAAGCAACTTCAGTCCATGTTAGAACACACTCCAAGAGAAAAAGTGCCATTAATTTCCAATAGAATAATAATATAGAATAAGAATAATAAATAGCATCACTAAGGTTGGAAAAGACCTCTGGGATCATTGAGTTCAACCTCTGAATGAACATCATCTGGTCAATTAAACCACAGCACTGAGTACCATGCCCAGTCATTTCTTGAACACCTCCAGGAATAGTGTTTTCACCACTTCCCTGGGCAGCTCATTCCAATGCTTAACATCCTGTTCAGTAAAGAAAGCATTCCTAGTATCCAATTTAAACCTTTCCTTGTGCAACTTTGGGCTATGTCCTCTTGTCCTGTCACTGGCTGCCAGTAAGACGCAGACCCCACCTGACTACAGCCTCCTTTCTGGTAGTTGCAGAGAGAGATAAAGTCACCCCTGAGCCTCCACTTCTGCAGGCCAAACACCTCCAGCTCCTTCAGCCGCTCCTCATGTGACACTCTTTAGACACTTCAGCAGATCTGTTGCTCTTCTCTGGACATGCTCCAGCCCTTGAAAGCTTTTCTCCAAGTGGGGGGCCCAAGACTGGATGCAGCATTCTAGGTGTGCCCTCATCAGAGCCAAGTACAGGGGAACAAACACTTCCCTGGCCCTGCATCCACACGTTTAAAAATAATATCTTGCAATTACTTACTTAAATTTTCATTTTGTTAAAAAAACTATTTTCTAGTCAGAATAAACTAGAAGTATAAATAAGGTGATAAAAGAAGTGTAAGAATAAATACAAATATTTAAATCCTCATTCAACTCTTACACATATGCAAATGTCAGAAGTTCTATTTGACAATGATAGGGATGAGGTTAGTTGCAACAAACTGATTGGCCAAAAAAGTATGGCAATAGCAACCTCTATTCTTCCTTTTATCCTAGTGAGTTACAACTATGTGTAATTTATAGGGGCAGGTGATCACAGTAGGAGGCACAACAGCTCACAAGCAAAATATGAATGAGATTGAGAAAGAACTAAATTCAGACCAGAGGCCTTTTCTAACATTGAAAGCTTTTGCCTATTCTGTATAATGGACAAACAAATTTTCATGTTAGGATTCTGAGAGTTGCTTCCCATAATTTAGTTAACAAAAGAAAGTTTGCCTTAGGAAACTATCAAAAATCAAACCAACCAAAAACCCCAAAAAAACAACCACATCTTGCAAGGTCCGGATGCAATTCCTTTTGAAATCATCATCATATCCAACCTTTTAAATCAGGGGCAGACTGCCCCAGAATCCCCCACTATGGAACAGAGAGAGTCAGGTCTACCCTGCAGCTTTGTTCAGTTAACCTCTGAGTCACTCCTGGCAAAAGCCTCTCTCACAGTCTCTCTACCTACTGTGTAAACAAGTTACAGGGGCTATGCTCCCACCTTTGACATCTCTTGCTGCCAGCACAAGACAAAGAATCTTGAGAGCTTTTGCTCAGCCTTCTTTTATATATGTGCATGAACCACACATATAATTTGGAAGAATTAAATCACAAAAATATAGTACCAAACCACAGTTGTCCTGCACTACAATTCACATGGTAATTATCATATTGGTCTCAATACAGAGCTTTATTGCATCAAAGTCTCTGACATGGGAAGAGTAAATCTATTTAGAATTCCTATATTGTTATGCAATTCAGTACTGTGTTGCATTTGTC
Organism: Motacilla alba alba; assembly: GCF_015832195.1. Lineage (NCBI taxonomy): Eukaryota > Metazoa > Chordata > Aves > Passeriformes > Motacillidae > Motacilla > Motacilla alba. The sequence goes on from NC_052018.1 coordinate 13,933,825, forward strand.
AAAAGCAGGAAGCGTCTTTAGAGCAAGCTTGTGTTAATTCAAGTTCTGCTACTGGGGTATTTTTCAGGGTGGGGGGAAGGGGTTGGTTTGTTTTTGTTTTGGGGTGTTTTTTGGGTTTTTTTTTGGTTTATTTCTTAGATTGCTTCCACTGGCAAAAATAGTTTAAAATCCCTTTGGGGGCCAGAGACTTATGCGGTAATTAGGGGCTTGCATATTACTATGTGCAAAACACAACACTGAAGCTGAAGCTTAAAGTCCAAAACACTGAGTCAAACCTTGTGCTAGTGTTATTGATTGTTTTCTATAGAAATGTTCGTGTTAAGAGCAAGACTGAATCCTCCTATGTGATTTGTCTACTTTTCCTCAAAGCCATTAAAAAACGGTTTCTCCAAACTTACAAATTAAATTAACAGTCTCCCACTGATGCTATCATATAAAATGTTCCAAAGATTTTATCCTTTCATCCCAATCAAAAGTTCATCCTTGGTAGCATATAGTGGAAGATTTTATTTGCTGTGGCTGTGGTACTGAAAGTGGAAGCTGTACACATAGAAGGAAGGCTCATTTTTTAAATTTTTATTTATGTACACACAAAAATTAAGATTCCCTACACTTTCTGGGAATGTGTCATGGAATAGGGGGTAAGAGTCCTGAAACATGTTTATGATGGTCTGTTCCAGAACTAAGGAGAGCAAAGTGAGCCCAAACTACTCCTACACATCCTGCTGTTGATTCCACCGGGAAACAGAACTGTGCAACAAAGAGCATCTGCTAATTCTGAGCAGCAGGCCAGCTAGAGAGAGTCTTGTCATCATTTATTTAAAACAAAACAAAAAAAAATGTCATTGATGCAAACTTCATTTCGGTAAAATGCTTAAGAAAGTGACAGTTTTGTGTAACCTTGGTCTAATCAAACCATGCATAGAAAAGCCAGCATTGCATAAGATTTCACTAGTGTTAAACAAAAATGACACGTGAATACCAAAAAGAATAAAGAATTGTCAAGCAAGAACAAGGAATTATTTTACAAGACTAATGGTTTGAAAGTGCTAGTGCAAACATAGACTGAACATTTGCAAAGTTTTCTTCCTGGCAAAACCTTGAGCTTCTTTAGCATAAAAGTCTAAAACAATCCTTCAGTTCTCTGTTATTAATTAATTGTCATTAAAACAGGATTTTTCCTTCCAACATAGATGGATAAAGCATACTTTAAATAATTAATAGGTAAACCTCAACCTCTTATATCCAATTCTAAACATTAATTCCTGACTTGTGACTCTGATGTAGGACATGCATTGGCACATATGCATACTTTACCTTTTTGTCTCATTGCCTAATAAGAATCCTGCCCCTTCCCAGTTTCAAAGCATGCTGTGATGTCTCAGTGAGGTGCGTATTGTTTCTGAAGAATGCTATATTAACATGCTCATCTTCAGGAATACTAACCAGCTGAAGTGTGCCCTGTAGATTAAAGCACAGCATGCAGATTGCTTCCACCCTGGCAGAGGCTATGGGGGACATCCTAGGATATATTAGATGCACTAAACCCTTGCCTAGATTAGGATAAAAGTGCATTTTGAAGACAAAATGCCTGACAAATTGCAGCTATGTCAACAATAGCTAGTAAAATGCTAATGTCTAAGACAGCAGCTAAGGACCGTGAGATTTATGTTACCTTTTTTGTTATGTGAATGCTATCCTTTTGCAGGAAATTTAATTAAAACACTATTTGGGGAATTAGGGGACAGCTTTTCTTTGTTTCAATTCTTTGCTTATGATTATAGCTGTTCAACATTTCAAGTGATGCAGAACGAATGTTAATGGTAAATTGCTGGAGTGTGATAATTGATTTCTTTATTAATAAAGGAGGTCTAATGCTCCACAAAAAACCTGCTTTAACTCACCATTAGAAATTTTGCCTTAGGAGTCATGTACAAAGTACAGTTCTTCACCTTGAAGGCTGTTTATTCCTCTTACTAAGCATAACTGTCTTTGCACAACTGCTCATCATGTGTGGGATGAGATATTTTGAACTGCTAAGTGCTTAACACTGACATTAACTTCCCTTGGAATTGTGCTCAGCACTCCTAAGAGCCAGCTCTGTGGAGAATGAATCTCTTCTGCCATTAAACCTGTGGACGACTAGAGCACAAAGAGACCCACAGCAGGCTCATGAAGAAGAAAAGCAGGGGCAGGCATGTCTCGCTGTGAAGGTGGATGCAGTAAGGCTGCGTGACGGGTTTCACACAGACAGAGAGCACGGCACACGGCAGCGCCGGAGCCCTGGCCATGCTCACACCCAGCACCATCCACGGGGCAATGAAGGGGTGCAACCCACAGAGACTCACAAACTTTCCTACCCTGTTCTAATATCTTAATAAGAATGGATATCCCACATAGATACAAGGTCACACATTTGCTGAAAACATATAAGAGGTAACAAGCACCTACAGAAAAAGTACAGTCACAATCTCCAAAAGAAAGAGAGGGTTTGCTGCACCATGACCTCTCAGTCTGCAGAACAGCAGACCTGCCCTTTCATAGGATTATCCCACCTTTATTGGACAAAACCACTTGCTTTCTGATTTACCCTTCATCACATTTTTTCCTCTGCAGACTCAGTAATTGCATGTACAGCATCACCTTTACTATGTCTTGTAGTAATGCATTAGAAATATAAAGAGTCTGTTCATGTGTGACTGTATGTCAAAAGGGCAAGTTAGTCAGTATTGAAGAGCAAATCTGGAGAAAATATTGTCCTTTTATTCCAGCATAAATTGCCACACTTCGTGCAGTACCAGGACTGAAAATATGCCAATAGAAAAAAATAGAAAGAAGATCCATGCCTTTCAATCAAAAAAAGGGGGGAAAAAAAAGATAGTATTTGAAATTTGCATATTTTCAGACTCCACCGAAACAACCCTCTTTGTTTAAATGTGTACTTCCAAGATGTTATTGATGTGAGCCAAGCTTTCATTCTGAGAGACGTTATCACTGCCCCAGATGCGCTGTGTGCACACACTCCAAGGCGGAGTTTGTTTAAATCACCTCCAGCTAACAAGAGGTGATATGAGACTAATCTGGGAAGTGTGTGAAAATTGCCTGAGGGCAATTATGAATGCTATTTAAGCAACAGTTTTTCCAGAATACACTGAAGGACTTCCATAAGGATGCCACAGAGCTACTCCAGAGGCATATGTAGGATGCCAAAATGTTTTTAATATGTGTTACAATATGAAATATTTATTCCCTGCTTACTACTTGTGTAAGAATTATTAAATCTCATTTTAGAATTACTAATGACTCATGTCTAACAGACACAAAAATGTTAAGAACCAAAGCTCCAGCTGCTGCAATTCAACAAATTGAATAAATGGAGCCTCAAGTGCCATCTAGCGTAGACCTGACTCTACAGTTCTGGCATGAGTTCACTCCTCTCATGTTACTTAACTCCTTAGCACGTCTAATAGAAGAGGTGCATGGCTGGTTTTGGTTTCTACAGACACGTAAAAATATAGATAGCATTCCAGAAACCTTAATTATACTCAAATTTGATTTTCATTAAATAGAAATTTCAGAAAGATGTTGTTTTTAGTTAGATGTTCAAAATGGGAAGAGAAAACATCCTTACTACCCATGTATGTTTTTTGTTGGTCAGGGAGCAGAGTTTATAGCACAGGCAAGCACATTAATTTATTTCAATTAAACCCCAAAGATTAAGACAAAACTGGAGAGTCTCATTTCTTGTGAGTATCTGTTCTAGGCACTCAAATACCCAGTATTCTAAGTAAAAGCAACCTCTTCTTTCCAGTAGCACTCATTCAGTCTTTTTCTCTAGCCATGTGAGGAATTTGTTCTCTTTAAAACCTCTTCATAGTTTGTTAAATGTGACTAAAATTGTTCCACACATTCAAAGAAATGCTAAGGAAAGTTTAGCAGGCAGTACAAAAATAAAATAAAAAAAAATAAAAGGAGTGCAAATAAGTCACTCAAATAAGAAGAAAAGACCACACAGATAAAATAATAAGAAGAACAAAAGTCAGCTATGATTGTAGTGCATCAGAATTGCGACCTGGAACTACAAATCAAACAAATTCAAATGTTATCAGTGCCGTTATACTGTACATAGTACCAGGAATTATTTTTTTAAAAGAGTGGCAGCTTGCTAAACTTCTTTGAGAAAAGACTATTTGATATTTGGGTTGTTTTTTTTTTATACCGTCTGATATTCATAATCTCCTATCCATTGAGAGTAGCCTGGGAATTTTGAAATTACATTTTACCACTTATACATCTACATCTTATAGCTTGCTTTCTCTTCCTTTTACAAATGACTGTACAACATATTGTAAATACATTTATAACATTACAGATAACATAAATTGCATACATATAGAGATGAATATGAATGATGAGAATATTTGCTGAGAATATTTACTGTTTGTTATTTAATTTCACCAGGTACAGACACACTTTTTTTCTACAATAAAAAAATATTTCCATAAAATCCGCTAGGCATAGAATATGTTTCTCAGTCAATTAATTGTTTTTCCAAATTAGAGAAGCAGACAGGGAATGAAAGTTGAACAGGAAACAAGGAAAATACTACCTGCTCAGTCTGCATACCGAATTCCAAGACAGCCTATCTTGCCATTTGCATGCATTCATGCCCTTATGAGAAGGTTCTGCTTGACCTTCACCAGACACACAAGCAAGGGAGAAAGCCTACAAGGCAGAAGGAAACACAAGGATCTAACCGTTGATTCCAAGAATCTTTTTTTTTTGCAGGCTTTCAAATTTACACAATGTTTTTGGATGATTTCTTCTATTTCTTATTACAAAACAAAAAGCAAATCAGCAATTTAAAATGCTAGCTTATAATTTGAAGTGCTGCCTGAAATAAAATAGAAAGTACAGGAGAAGAAATACCTGTTCAAATGCTATAAGTGTTTTGTTTCAACCCTCTGATTCATCAGGCAGTATATGCAGATGTCAAACTCCAGCTCACGGCAGTAAGAGTGCTGTACTTGGAAATGTAGCAGAATGCAGCACTCTAGATTTCTTCCCTTTTTATTAGTTAAATATATGTAAAAAATCAGAAACTCTTCTAAATTTTCTCAGTGGGCCATCATTTCTCACTAGTGATTGAATAGAAAGCTCTAACTCAACCAACTTTGTGGCCAAAAGTGGATTCTAATAAAATCAGTAGGATGCTGCTGAAGTTTTTAAAGAGAGTTGAGACATATTCACAGGTAGAATGATTATGGTACTATAGCATGTCTTCATTCTACCAGTAGTCTAGGACTGGATTCTGAAACAAAACTACAAATTCATGTCACATACGAAGTGGAGTAAAACCGTTTTTTGGCTACTGCTGCTTTCAGCATGGGTATAACAAACATTCATAGCCCTATATTTTATACTAGTTAAGAAACCTACTATTTACTTCAAATGCCAGAGCAGGGAAAAAAAAAAAAAGCTTATAATATGCTCTATGGTAAGCATTAACAAACAGAGATTTTCTGCAGCAACCAGATATACTGCATGCAACTTGCTTATAAGTTTTCAACTGTCTAAACTGCCCTTTTTACTTGCAGTGGAGACAGGTGGCAAATTAAAAATAATAGCAATTAAAAAAACAGTCATGGGGTGATATCATTCTTTGTTTTATTATAAAAATGAAAAAAGGAAACATGTTTATTTTACTTAAAGCTTTAATTTTGCTCCTGCAAACATGGTTATTCTGGTAAAGAGAAAATAAAGCACAGTAAGTTAAAAGCTTTCCTTGTCATTTTTGCTGTGGCTTCTTTACTTTCATTTTCATATCTGATTTGGAGAGCTGATAATTTGAAATCAATTACTTATTAACACTCCCCCTTTATACAGCTCCTAAAGTGCTCTTACCATCATGTCACATAAAACTCCCATAGACCATTCCCCATGGAATGAGCAGACATGGCTGCTCTCTGAAGTAGCTCATTGCTCATTTTCTATGCAAGTCAAGAAACTTAATTTTCACCTTATTTAAGTGAAGTCATACATTTCTGCCCTGGTTTATTTCTGTAACTGCAGGTGTCCAAATGCTATTTGGTTATTGGTGTTTTTTGTGGATGGTTAAAATTAATAATAATAACTTAATTATCATCAATACAAATTGTATAACATTTTTATATATGCATATACGTATCTATCTATATGTGCTTTTCACCAGTTAGAGGTTAATGATGTTTTCTGAGCTACATAAGAGAGTACAATATGGTATTTTAATCTGGGTAGAATGTCTTTTCCTTTTAAAGCAGGCCCAAGAGTCTTGCTTGATTTCTCATCTCTGTGCACTCTGTTATTACAAAGACTTATGAATTGATCATTTCTTCTTGAATCACCCGTACACACTATCTCTTATTACAGCAGCAATGCATGTTTTTTATGCTTAAGGCTCATTACAATGTGCTGCTTGTCCTCACACCATTCCTCTTCATTATGCTATCTTGTATGCACCCTGTTATTCACTAATATTAATATTCTACTCCAGATCCTAGAAACTGATAGAGTAAAACGTCATCACTGGGACACATTGCCAACCAGAACAAGCAGATGTCCTTATGAAGAGTAGAGTTTATTTAAAAAAAAAATCTATAATGGCTAAAGGGGAAATTAAAACAAAATAAACACATCTAAACAGACAGAAATTACACTGTACTGAAAGAATATAACCACACTCGCAGCCAAAGTCATTGCAGACACAACTTTTTCAGCTTCAGTGGAATTGAAACTAATAGCCACAGGAATCAATTTCAAATATTTTCTATATTTCTACATTTAGTCTTTATTTAAAATGTCAGAATTAAGAGGTCAGAATACAAAAAATTATAATCTATTTAGCTTTCTTTACATTGCTTGGTTTCTTTTCATTTTTTGATTTTTTGTTTGGTTTTTTGGTTTTTTGTTTTTTGGTTTTTGGTTTTTTGGTTTTTTTTGGTTTTTTTTTTTTTTTTTGCTGTTAGGTTCTGAGTGTATTTAAGGGGGAAGGAGAGGCATTGTGTTTGGTTTGGGGTTTGGGGGTTGGTTTTTTAATCGGCTTTTATGTGTGTGGTTAAAACTATCCCAGCTCAGAGTTTATTATGTTTGTGAGTGTCAAATTAAATTGGTTCTGGAAAAAAAAGGTATCTAAAATTCAATGTAACTATTCAAGAGCATCCATATAATTCCATTTTTTACAGAAACACACAATAAGCTGAGTTGGAAGGGACCCATAAGGATCATCAAATCCAGCTCCTGGCCCCGCACAGGACACCCCAGGAGCAAAAGCACCTACCTGAGAACATTGTCCCAATGCTTTTTGGACGCTGGCTAGTGCTGTGACCACTCCCTTGGGAAGCCTGTTCTGATGTCTGACTGCCCTCTGGGTGAACAATATCTGACCCAACCTTACACTGGCACAACTTCAGGCCATTCCCTCAGGTCCTGTCACTGTCACCACAAGAAGAGATCAGTGTCTGCCCCTCCTCTTCCCCTCAGGAGGAGTTGTATTTTTCCCTTACAAGATCATTGCAATCATATCCTCTGGAGACTTCCTAGACCATACTGTGCTTTTTGTCTTAAAATAAATTTCCACTTGAAGCTGTAGCTAGGTGCTCTCTTTTCTTCAGGGAGCCACCCAGAAAATTGCAGTCTGATGATGGAAAGGGCATCATGGTCAACTTAAACCAAACCTTACACTAAAAATCCACTAAAATGCTGTTTCAGAGTTTCTAAAAGTAGAGGTAATGATTAAAAATTATATTTAAATTTAGAAAGCAGAGAGATGATGGTTTCACTGTCAACATACACAAGTCTATTGGGACACAGAGGTGTAGTGAAAACTCATTTGCAGATACTTTTAAAGATGTGTATCTGAAACAAGAAGTTCTAATATATAATTTTGATGGTTTAAGTTCAAACTTAAATCTAATTCATCAAATAGTTCATTAAATATAGGCTTTGAATCAAGATTATATACTGAACAAAATACTTATTGGCCAGGTACATTAAAAATAAATACACTAGATGCAGTTTTTTTTTCTAACCATTGGTTGAGGACTTTTTGTGTCTCATTACTATACATTCTACAGTTAATGTAGTTTTAGTCATTTTGTGCAGTAGTTGCAGCCCAAAAATCTCTGAGGATACCTGTCAAGAAATACCACTTAGCATTCACTCAGCTGAATATTTGCATGAGTGAAGAGAGACCATGGTGGTTTGCCTTAAAAATTAGATTTATGTGAGTTGGAGGAGGGGAAGGGACATGGGGGTTTTCAATGCTTACACTGCATAACTAGTTATGCTGTATCCTGTTTCACACTACATTAACCTTAAAATAGCGATTTCAGATTACTAAATTGGTGGAGTTTTTCATTTTTTTTCCCTTAATTTCCAAAGTTGCCTTTCATAGTTTTACACAGTGCTCATCCTTGATCAGACCTCATGCCACATCCAGAAGATTTCCTGCCAGCTTTCAGCAGGAGATGTACATTCACCTACACACAGCACTATATTTACTTTGCATTAAATTAAATATCCTTATGAAAGAAGACAGAATCTCTTAAGGGTGCTGTGAAATATTGCAGAAACATTTTGTGTTTTAGGTCAGCATATCCACGAACTCCTATTTATGCACATGTACACTTCACTGCAACATAAATGTAAAAACACATGTTTAAGTAAACATCTAATTTGTAATTTATCAACACTATGCTCATATGAATGCTCATATTTTTATTATTTTTCTTCTTATCATCAACAGTGATAAACATGTTAACAATAAGCATTATTTTATATGTTAATTCAGGTAGAACCAGAACTCATGTTTCCTCTCCTGCCCCTTTTCCCCAGCATCAGGGCCTCACAGTGGGATTAATTTCACCAAATTTGTACCTTAGTCATAAGTTTCTTTTGTAATCAACACAAGGTAAAACAGATCTCTACATCACAATTCATCTGATGTGTTGAAGCTGAAGAATCTTACTCATTTTAGGAGGTCTTGCACTCTCTGTGTATTTAAGGTCACACTTGGTCCTTTTGATTCTCACTACCCTATGTTTGCGCACACACACTTCCAGGTTAAGTTAAGATGGGGATATTTCAGTGGCTTGACTGAATATGAGTTATGATTATGGACCCCTAATACAAATTATCTATAGTCTTCAAATCTACCAAACTAATGTAAAAACTAATCCCTCTTTAATTGCCAATCCACAGAAAAAATCACTTTCAGCCTAGAATATATTTTTAGGGTAGAATTTCTACAGAATAAAAGCATAAATGTCAAGTATGAAGGCATAAGAAGTTTTGACTGTTAGATTTAAATATAACTTTGAGTAGTGAGAGAAGCATTAATCAATATAGTTTAGTGACCCAACTCCCATATTTAAAGCTTGGTTTGCATTTTCCAGGGTAGTCCGAGAGGGTACAAAACAATGTGTTCATCAAGGTGAAGTCACAGAGCACAGTCTGCAAATGGTCATTGGACCTGTTCTGAGGAAAAGGGGTCACTTTTTACTCTCTATATTGGCATGATATCATAATCCTATCAGGGTTTACTATGATTTTTATACCAGCTTTTCTCACAGTACTTATTATCACATGCAGACAAAGTATTAGATTTTTTTGAATAGGAAAATTTACATGCCATTGTTCATGGGCGTGTAAATAAAGGTTTCTAGTAGGATCAGGGTAAATAAGTAGAGAACAAAGTCACAATGAGGAGTGAGAGCAAATGTCCTTAGTTAAACAGCCTGCATTTTGTTAGAGCTGTGTGCACTGTTGATCTCTAGTGATTTTTCCATTGAGCCAGTTCACTATCTATTGCAGCTACAGAAACTGCAGCAATTTTTTTTTTTATTTCTGGAGGAGGATGGTGAAAATTTTGGCCTTAGCTCCCTCAAAATGTGAGAGGAATATGTAAAACCTGACTCTTTCACAAATAGAAAGAACTTTTAAAAGACATAAATATCATTATCACACAAACAAATGCATCTTATCTGAAGGTCAATCACATCTTTTCTATGTACTCTAATGTAGGCAGGAAAAGTTAATAAAAGACTATGAATATTAGCAATGGCATGAGGGAGGGCACTAGTTCTAAAATAGATGTAAAATAGCATGTAGACATTAATGCCTGTCTATGGTGTCAGAAGAACACTATGTTGCTTACATTAAACACACAAATTTCAGTTTAAAAAAGCTGTCAAATTTACTCATAAAATCAATGATAAACTGCTTTGCAAACATTTGAACAATTCTGCAAACATTTGTTTTGATCATAATGAAAATCACAAAACTCCAGGGGATCTACCTATTTTTTCCTCAGAAATATCATATTATGCCTCCAGTGCTTTGCAGTTCTGAAGAAATGTTGCTTCCCTCTCATCATGGATATGTGGCAAGAGAAGGAGTTCAGGGAGGTGAGAGACTCTAACAGAACAGCTCTAGCAGCACACCCAGGCTGGTCTGCCTCGCCATCCTTATCTGCTGTTACGAAGAAGAGGAATGAGGTTGGCCTTTTTATCAAGCCCAGTGGCCTAATACTGAGAAATAGCACAGGGCCAGAGACAGTGCAAGCTGAAGGGGTTTTCCAGAAGTGCCCATTAGAGATCATGCTGACATTTTTTGGAGATTATGAGAAATGCACGAACTGTGAACAGTAAATGTCGACAGAGTCATTATAGAGGAGCTTCTACATTGTCTTGGGAGAGATAAGCAAGGAAGTCTTTGCTTTTATTGTTCCTTGATCTCCAGACCTCCACATGTCTTCTAAACTAACATGCCAGATTCAAATTAAACATTTATTTAACTGGAGAAGAAAAGCAAAACAAAACAAACAAAAAAACTCAACCAACCTTCAAAGATTCTCCTCCAACCTTATAAGAAGTTTCACTAATATGTATAAACATATCATTTGGAAATTTTAGTTCATTTATGAAGGTAACAGATTGTGAACTTTAAGCAGACCAAACATTCATCTCAAAATCATTCTAAGAAAATCACATCTTCATTCAGTTTAGGAGTTGCTCCCAAAGTAATTTCTGAGTTTAAGATTCTGTATGAAAAATGATATGCAAATTTTTAGGAGAAAATACATCCATTTTAGCTTTGCTGGGGAAATATTAGGAGCACTTTGACAATTAAACTAAATTTGTTTCCATTTTTTAACTATGAACAGACTAAAAAATCTTGAGAAGTAAATACTAAGATACATAATAGAGGTATTTTTTTTCCAAAAAATATGTTAAATTTACTATAGTATTGTCTTACATAGAAAAATAGCATTTAAAATATCATTACGGGGTCAAATGCAAAGGGCCACCAAGGATGAGCTGCATGCTAACCTAACCTTAACTCTGCCATTTAGGCAAATTGTTTGTGTTATTAAGTAATAGATTTTAAATGTTACTTGTGACCTAATGCCATTCTCAAAAGTCACTTCATTAGGAAACATAAGATTAATAAGAAACTAATGATGTGTGGGTTTGTAACTCAGTTGTTAAGCTGTATTGCTCAGGGGTTTTAACTACATCATTGTCAGCCAACAATGTACTTTAAGTTCAAGTTGAATTTCAGCTTCAACTGGATGGTAAAGTTATTTACACACGTGCTTTTTTTATTGGCTGCAGCTTTCATCCCATATAAAATCATTGATAAAATTATTTTATGTGGAATACATTCTTTCCCAAGCCAAGGCAAAACCAATAAACTTCAGAGCTAAACTTAATTTAGTAGCAAAACTTATTGTCTGACAGTTGGTTCAAACTCAGTTAAAATGTACATTGAAGGAAATATGTCACAGAAGGTACAAAATCTCACAAAACCAAAATGTCAACTCACATGAGCAGGTGTGTTTAAATTTGCAGTAGAAAGGCAGGAAGAAGCAGTGGCAGAGCACTCTGTCTGGATAAATGTCAAGTCCTTGCTGTTATATATAGGAAAGTTTGGAACTGTAAATTGAATGTATGTTGAAGAAAGCAGCCATTCTACAGTAAGTAAACCATCTGTACCAGAAAAAAAATAAAATTAAAAAGTAAAAACAAAAGTAAAAAAAATTACTTTAAAAAAGTAAAATTTAAAAATCATCATTATTGTCACTAGAGCACAAAAGGAACAGTTGTGAGTAGACCCTGGCTGGATGCCAAGCACCCATGAAAGCCTCTTTATTACTTCCCTCCACTGCTGGACAGGGAGAGAAAATATAACAAAGGGTTCATGAGTTGAGATAGGGACCTGGAGGGACCCCTCACTAAATACTATCACGGGCAAAATAGACTCAAATTAGAGATAGTAATTGAATATGTTACTAACAAAATCAGAGCAGGGTAATAAGAAGTAAAATAATATCTTAAAACCACCTTCCACCCCACCCCTTCCTCCTTCCTAGTTCTACCTCCTACACCTGTGTGATGCAGGGAGACAGGAGAGGAATTTTTGGTCAGTTCATAACAAGATGTTCCTGCCACTTCTCAGGGAAAGAAGTCGTTGTCCTGCCCCAGTGTGGGGTCCCTCCCACAGGAGACAGTTCTCCATGAACTTCTCCAATGTGAGTCTATCCCACAGCAAGAGTTCTCCACAAACTGCTACAACATGGGACACTCTCTCACATGATACAGTTCTTGAAGGACAAGCTGCTCCAAGGTGGGTCCCCCACAGAGTCACAAGTCCCACTGGAAAACCTGGTCCAGCGTGGACTACGCTCTCCATGGGTCTGCAGGTCCCTGCCCAGAGACTGCTCCAGCATAGGCCTCCCACAGGGTCACAGCCTTCTCTCAGACATCCACCTGCTCCAGCCTGGCTCTCCTCCATGGGCTGCAGGTGGATCTCTGCATCCCTTTGCTCCTCCATGGGCTGCAGAGCTGCAGCTGCCTCACCATGGGCTGCACCACAGGTTGCAGGTGGGTTTGCTGGTGTCTGCTCCAGCATATGGAATGCTTCCTGCTCCTCCTTCTGCACTGACCTGGGTATCTGCAGGGTGTGTTCCTTACACATATTCTAACCCTTCTCTTTGGCCACAATTACATCTGCTCAATAACTTTTTTTTTTCCTTTTTCTGAGTCATATTATCATGAAGGTGTTGCCACCATTTCTGATTGGCCCAGCCTTGGCCACTGGAAGGTCCACCTTGGAGACATCTGGCATTCACTCTGCTGGACATGAGGGAAGCTTCTGGCAAGTCCTCAAAGAAGCCACCCCTGCAGCCCCCTGCTATCAAAACCTGGCCATGCAATCCCAATACATCCATCAAAAGATTCCAATCAAATTGGGATTTAAACAGCAGTGTAGTACCCACAGATGCCTCTCATCCTTACTTAGCAAAGCACCAAAGCAATTTTACCATTTTTTAGCAATTTACCTCTGCTTGTGTCATATATGTAGGAAGTTACTAAGGCTGAATTCTGAAGGACAAAGATGACTCGTGAATAGCATTTGCTTTAAGTATGAAGAAGATATGTCCTGAGCATAGGACGTAACAACAAAGGAAGAATTTAATAATGTTATGTTTTGTGATCCTAGAGGTGCATGTGGAGGCATAGGTAAAGAAGAACAAAGACACTTTATTACATTAATTATACTGTCATGCTGCTGTGTCACTTGGATTACATGGTTCTACTTTGTGCCACCATCAGTTTGAGGTTTGGAGTATTTTCTAAGTTTGTGTAACTGTAAACAATGGAATTTACAAGTCAATTAGCTTCAGAGAAAAGAATTTATAAAACCTGGGCAAGACATATTTTTCTGTGTTATTGCTCTTCTCTTCCAAACACACAGCCTAGGGAAATGATATGCAAAACATCTACAGTTAATGAAACAATATCGACCAGTAATACCAAAACTGGAAATGAAAATCAGCAATGCCAGAAAGTTCCAAAGCCACAGTTTCTTCCACAGTTTATAGTTAGCATCCTTATCTGTCTGTGGAATTCTTCTTTTAATTTATGTGTTAAATATTCACTCTTTTAATGTGCTCTTGTTTATTAATAAAATCAAACAGACACAGTGCAGACAGTTTTCAGTGCCCTTGAAATGCTAACACTGCTCATTTTTCAGAAAATTTCACTGCAAACTCTTCAGTAGTCATAATATTAAAGTTTGAGGTAGTCTAAGTAGAATTTATACAAAGAGTTTTTGGGTAAGGGAGCTTATAATATGAGAAAACTATAACCTGTATTTTGTACAACTACACACAGTAACACTTTACAGTGTTTGCATGAAAAGTGGCAATCTACAGGGAAGTTCAGACTGAATTGCTCCTTTTGAAAGGAGCAGGAAGAAAAATAAGAAAGGATGTGAGAAGGTATGTAGGGAATATCTGGTATGAGCTTCCTACCCTCCTCAATGTCAGTGCTGCAGGCAGTCAGATGCTGCAACCATGTTCAGCTCTGCTGAAAGAATTGGCAAGAGGGGCAGATCCTCACTGTGTGGTGAGGTGGATCTAGGTAATGTGTTATTAGTTCTTCTCTCATTGGCAAAATTTACCACATACAAAAAGCAAGAAAGTGAAAAGAAATAAAGGGAAAAAACACAAGATAGTGGGAATAATAGTCCAAATGGAATACTCAGCTCAGAAGAATGAGTGGGACACTCAGCACTCCAACACAGAATATCAGAGCATAACTTCCACCACTTTTTTAGCAAATCCCTATCGTCACAAATGCCACATCCTTCTTTAGTGCAATGAACTATATATTCACTTTTGGATCATCTCCCCCTCTGAACTAGTTACCGTCCCAAAGACTGACAGAGGATGGCTCCAGAGATAAATTAATGTCATGCAACTACTCCACCTGGCAATTAAAAGGCAATTTAAGCTGCTTCAGATGCAGCCAAGTAAAGCTCACACATCTGCAGGCCATGGGGTGGTCAGTCAGGATGCATTTGACCTCAGCAGAGAGAGGCACTCGCCGCTTGGCCAGGCCTCCACATGCAGTGTGCCAGCCCTGACAGAGCCTGCTTGAACTTCCCCGTCAAGAGTTTCACCTCCTGTCTGATTTGGCCAGGAGCGAAGGAAAACTTTGACTGTTTGCAATGGCAACCAAGCCATCTGTGAACAGCTCTGCTGTAATAATCTTCTTTATAAGGAGAAAAATAGTCTCTAAAAGTAATAAGACAACCAGTAGCATTTGAAAACCTCTATAAATAATGCATAAAAATAATATCCCATAAATGTAAATTACATTGCTTCTTGGGGTGAAACTGGAGTTGATTTTACTCATAGCTTATCACCTACTAACTCCAGTGTTTATGAGCAATTTTAAATGTCAATACGTAAAGTATACGGCATTTATTATATTATTCATTAAATGACATTTACAGACATCTGCTTCTGATTTTTGATTCAAGAAGGTGGGTTCTGTCAATGTGAGTGTACTTTAATACCTATGAGAGTAGTATTCAATGTATTTGGGTGTTTTTGTCATTTTGTTATTCTGTGGTTCTACCAGCCCTGAAGCCTGGCTTGTGTTACAAAATATGAGTGCAGAAGCGTACAAAAATTTCATAATGAGTTTTAGTGAAAATACAGATGGGGTTGATACTAAGGCCAAACTCACAGTCAAGGAACAAATACTATGTCTGAATATATTAATTGTCTCCAAAGTTTCCATCATGCGTATGTTTTTATCATGAATGCTGCCAGTGATCCAACAACCTTTTTCTAGAGCGCTCTGGGATAGTTTCAGCCCTTCCTGTCTAATCACTTCAAGGCAGTAATGATACAAATTTGCTTGATTTCTTCTTTTCAGAGGTCATTGCCTCACCATATTATCTATGTTTAGGTGCTGAGAAAGGACTAGGGATTCTAGTTTTGGTATGAATAGCTTAGCTGAATTTTGAGTTACCTTTCTAACATTATAAGTGACACTACAGTTAAGCAACAAGTTTTTTTCTAGCATCCATGGTCAGCAGGTTCAAGAAGGTGATTCTGCCCCTCTGCTCTGTTGGAACTCCACTTGAAGTGCTGCATCCAGCCCTGGGGAAGACACAGCACGGATTGTTAGACCGAGTCCAGAGCAGGCCACCAAAGTAGTTAGGGATGGAACACCTCTCCTAAGAGGAAATGCTAAGAGAATTTGGGGTGACCTGATTGCAGCCTGCCAGTACCTGGAGGGACCCCACAAGAAACACGAAGAGACTGTTTACAGGGACATGCAGTGACAGAACAAGTGGCAATGGCTTTAAATTGGAAGGAAGTAGGTTTAGAGTAGATATTCAGAAGAAATTCTCTACTATGCAGGCATTGAGACAGTGGAACAGGTTACCCAGGGAAGTTGTGGATGCCCCATCTCTGTACGTGTTTATAGCTGGGTTGGATGGGGCATTAATCAATCTGGTCTAGTGAAAGGTGTCCCTGCTCATATCAGTGGGATTGGAAGTAGCTGATCTTTAAGGTCCCTTTCAATCCAAGCCATTCTATGAATCTATAATCTCTCAGTTACTGAGGTAAAAATGAAAAGCAGATATCTGAAACTGATCCATAACTCTATGGAACTATTTACTAGGAGGAAAGGTAGCAATATAAGCTTCATTAATAGCTACCAATTTCTACAGAAGAAATTACAAAAATGCATAGATTTAGAAATAGATTCTCTTAATTTGAATTAATTTTAATTTATAAAAATAATTAACTCAGTTACTGTATTTTATGATCCATTATATAAGTGCCTATATATCAATTGAATCACATCCTCATCAAGAACTTTAACTTTTAAAATGTATCATGCAGCTTCCACCAAAAAATGTACTATTATACATACAATGCAAGCCACACACTGTCGAATTATTTTCCTACAATAAAGACCCTCAAGCCTGAAGCCTAAAAAAATAATCCAACAACAAAACATAGGACAGAATAAAGAGGCAGCTGGTATCAGTCATTCAATTTGACTCTTGCCATGAATACATCTGTGAGAAACAGAGCTTGTTTTGAGAACTCATCTGTACCTCTTGTGTATAAATATTATTGATGTTGGCTGATAAAACAAATGTTAATTAAAACAGATGAATAAAAAAACACCAATAAAACAAAACAAATATAAAGAGAATCTATTCTGCTAGATGCAAATGGATGCTTTTGGGATGAATCTCAGACTTTTCAAGAAGGTATTCTTTAAAATAAATATATAAATTCAAAAACAGTCAATGAAGAAAGCTAGCTTTGAAGCTCATTAGAAGAAAATATCTGCCTACATCTATATCTACCTAGACTTCTATGAGGCCTTCAACATGATCCAACAAGATATTCTTATCTCCTAACTGGAGAGACATGGATGTGAAAGGTGGAACAGATGTATAAGGAGTTGGATGAACACAGCAAGAGTTGTGGTCACTGGCTCCATGTCCAGGGTGAGGTCGGTGTCAATTGGTTTCCCTCAAGGTTCTGCCTTGTGAGTGGTATCCTGTGATATCTTTATCAATAACAAAATGAGATCAAGTGGGCCCTGGGCAAGTTTGCAGATGACACAAAGCTGAGTGGTGAAGTCGACGCAACAGAAAGAAGTGGTGAGATCCATAGAGACCTGGACAAACTTGAGATGTGGGCCTACAAGAAACTCACTATGTTTAACAAGTCCAAGTGCAAGTTCTTGCACCTGGGTCCAGGCATGGGTCTCAACCCAAGCATGAATACAGACTGGAAAAAAAAAGTCATTGAAAACAGCCCTGTGAGGGAGAACTTGCGTGTTCTGGCTGGTGAACAGGTGGACATGAGCCAAGAGTGTGTGTCTGCTACCCAGAGAACCAACTGCGTCCTGGGATGAATCCAAAGCAGCATGGCCAGCAGGCTGAGGGAGAGGATTCTGCCCCTCTGCTCTGGTAAGACCTCTCCTGCAGTGCTACATCCAGCTCTGGGGTCCTCAGAACAAGAAATATGTGGATCAGTTGGAGCAAGTTCAGAGAAAGGCCACAAAGTTAAACAGAGGATTGGAGCACCTCTCCAATGAAGACAGACAGAGAGTTGGAGTTGTTCAGCCTAGAGAAGGCTCAGGAGTGACATCATTATGGACTTCCAGAGCTTAAAGGGGACTTACCAAAAAGAGGGAAAGCAACATTTTTACACAGGTCAGGTATAAAGAGCAGAGAGCGATGGGTTAGATATTAGGAGGAAATTCTTTACTGTAAGGATGGTGAGTCACTGGCACAGGTCACCCAGAGAAGTTGTGGATGAACTGTTCAAGGCCAGGCTAGACAGGGCTTTTAGCAACTGTGTGTAGTCGGTGACATCCCTGCCTATGGCAGGGGGATTAGAACCAAATAATCTCTAAGATCCCAACCCAACCCAAGCCATTCTATGACTTTATGATGCTTTGAGGCTGGAATGTCTCACCTACCTTTACCTATTCAGTAGTAAGGAGACTCACTTAGAAAGATGAGTCAAGGTCCATCTGCAGCCAATGCAGAGAAATGGGAAGGTTGGCACCCATACAGTAAATGTCATCTATGCCTGTTTAGTTGTGCCCTGAGAGAAGCTTTCACTCCAATGTCTGTAACATGGCCTAGATTAGTGTTTTAGGCTTACACCTAATCCTTGAATGTCCACAAACACTTAAGGCAGGTTACATCCTAGGTGCTAAAATTTAGTCAGGTAGGACATCCTTTGGGAATTACCTACCTCTCTCTATCTATTATGCAGGGAATGGGATCTATTGTACTAGGTCAAGTGCTTCCTTTGGCACCTAACACAGTGTTTCAAGTCAGGAAGCTAAAACTTAATATATTTGGAGCTACAAATCTATATTCAAATGCATGATGGTTGTGCTGCATTTCTTATGTTTTGCTGAGAATAGCTTCATTTAAATTTCACTGATAATTCCAGTAAGACTCCTCCCTTCTTTTAAAACAAAATTAAATTGGATTTTTCTCTTAGAGTTTTCTTTTCAAGCTTCCTTGATGTAGGCTTAGATTAGAAAGAAATAATTTAAATATATATCCCAGACATCTGTGACATACTATCTGATTTATCAACTTTTAAAGTGTATAATTATAAACTGGATCATCCAGGACTCTGTTCCTCGCAAAATCTCCTTAAAGACAATTCCAGCACAGAATATAACCTATCCTATAATCAGCACACTATCTCCTTTGTAGGTCTATATGAAGTCAAGCATGTTTACTTCTCTCTGTCCCTTCCTCTTTCTTCTATCCAATATTCAGTGTTTCTTTTTCTAATCCCACAGCAAAAGATGCACACCCATTTGGTGCTTCAATTTACCACTGTACATGGTCAGGGTGCAAATTGTCTGATTAAATGTAGACATCTACACTTTAACTAATCACTTCAAGTTCTTTTTCTGGTCAAGAACAAATAATATGTATGGTTAGTACATGATTGCTCTCAATATGCCTGTTTCTCTCCATAGATTGTAATGAGAATTTAGGGTGACAAGCTCAAAGGCAGACAACATCTATGCAGATCAGAGTATTTCCCAAAATGGATCTCACACACAAAATCTCTTGAGAGGAAAGAAGGGTTTACTCTGTCTCTCAATGTCATACAAAATTCAAAAAGACTCTTTATCCTGTTGGTATGGGTTAGCTTCAACTAGGAGCTCAGCCCCACCAGCCACCTGGTCATCTTTATAATTCTAAACTCTTGCAGTCACTCGACTATCAGACACACTAGCTGGGGGTGATTTCTTTATTTCTTAATACATAACAAACACATAGACTGATGCTCTAAAAAGTCAACAAATGTATTAATCTGTTCCTTTCCAGAAAAATAAACAGCAAATTTGTATTCTCTTGCATCCCTGGACACACTTTTTTTCCTTCTTGCATTTTAACTTCTTTAGAAAGGATAATGAGGAAGAAAAATACATGGAGAGAGAAAAGAGCATGAAAAAAAAGACCTAGAAAATACCAAAATGAAGTGCTGATCTTTTTGCATAAAGAACTGCCATATTTTTTCCAGGTCAGTTTAAATTTTAGCTTTTCTTACTTCATTTAATCTTCAGCTAAAGCCAGCTCCCTAGATAATTGTTTAATGATTGATGTAAAAAATAAATTAAAAAGCATGAGGGTGCCGTAAGACAGATGAACTGATTGAATGATACACCCATTATCATCAGGAGCTACACTAAAAAACCTAAAACTTCATGTGAATATTTTTCTAGATTTTGGTTTGAATCTCACTTTGTGGCTAAAATTTCATGCCCTTTTACTAATTATACTGCATTCTTAACTAGATGAGGATTGGATATCTGTACAAGTGAACTGTAAATAAATCCAGAATGATACTGATTCTAACAGTAATCTGTGCAATAATCCATATGTCCATTATACAAAGAATTTTAAATTTATATCTGTTTGAGTTATTAATAATGAATTCAGTAGGTAATCTTTCCTCTGAAGCAATATTTTGGAAAACATCATAAGATTTTTTGTCAATCTGTCAAGCTATATATTATTTTCTTATTAAATTGACATATGACATCAGTTTCAGGAACCAAACTAGGATTGCATACTTTGATTTTCTACAGGTAAATGTGAAAGGAATCCATGTATCATTTAATCTCTGTCATCTGGTTATTCTTCTGTCAATGGCTAAAAGTATTGCAGACACAATCTCTTGGAAGAAATCAAGCATAGACTTTTCATTGTTTCATCTGAAAATACGTTACACAGTCACAGAAATATTATCATTTCCACATATGTCATGTTATTCTAAAATCTCAGGTAGTCCAAAATTGATATCAGACTTATTGCTTTACTGTGGTTATTACTCCTCTTTTACTCTTGAAATTTGTGGTCATGTATGTTTATCCTCTGAAGGCAACAGAGAAGTTCAGAACTAAAGGTGAAGCCCTTCCCACCCAGTATTGAAAAATATGTTCAAAATCACATGCCGCACATACAGACTTTGATGTTTTAAACCTTTTACTTAAATAATCTAGT
The DNA here is from genome assembly GCF_015832195.1 of Motacilla alba alba. Classification (NCBI taxonomy): domain Eukaryota; kingdom Metazoa; phylum Chordata; class Aves; order Passeriformes; family Motacillidae; genus Motacilla; species Motacilla alba. The sequence goes on from NC_052018.1 coordinate 13,954,738, forward strand.
TGCTTTCTTTTTGAGTCTACATATTGAGCCATTAGCATGAAGTTAATAACAAAAAAAGATTTCTCATGAAGGAAGGTGTACAAGTACACCAACCTTTTTTTAGTAGTGAAAACTTGCATTTCCTCATGTTAGTCTTACTCTTTTTAGACTTATACATTGTGGCACTACAGTTTCGACTCATTATCTTCTCAAACTCTTAATGGAAGAATATCAGCTTGCATATCAATATTAAAATAACTAAAATGAATAGAAATCCATGGAGAACATTACAGAATTTAAAAGGGGAAGATTACTTAATTCTACTCACCAGTAAAATATTGTGGAGTTTTTTCTTTATTGTAGTGTCTCTACAGATTAGTAAATAGAGCAACAAGTTAATCAGAATTCAAATTCTTATACTTGAGATATTGATTATTAGTATAAGAAGCCTATTGTGCCACTGAAGAGAAATTAATTTTAGAGATAATGTAAATATTTGAACACCTTTTTGGATTTAATTTACACTTAGTAGGCAACATTTCAGTCCCAGAGAAAGAGAGTCTTGCCATAAGTTTCCATACTGACATATGTATTAGGATAAGTAATAGTCAATGACATAGCTCCAGGCTCATTTTGGTATTTCTGCTCATTAGTTTAGCTCAAAGATAAAAAAGGCAAGAAAATAAATATGGTTTCTATACCAACCCATAACTGCACTACAATAAGATTGTTTATAGGTTTTTAGTGTTATAAAATCAAAGCAAGAGAATGAATGTGATCTAAGTGTCAAAAAATACATTTTGAACAAAATCAAATCTCTAATTAGGCTGTGATTTATTTTTGCTTGAGCTGTGATTTAAAGCAGACCATTCAGCCAAATATGAAGAACATGATGAATAGCACAATTTGGGCATATATAAATCAGATAGCACTCACTACCTCTATGATATAAATTCAAATAGATTTTCCTCTGCAAATTTTTAATCTACATTAATTTCTATGAGAGATGGGCCTAGATGATGCATTTTGGATGTGAATTTGGACACATTTTGTCCTGGATTTTTGGACTGACATCTGTGTCTGAGAATGGGCCGACTTTTCATGGTAATTCTGAACTTTCCACTTTTACATTCTCTTTGTTTATTCCTTTGTTACTGTACAACTCTACTTACCAAATGATGCTATAGTTTTAACATTTTTTATTGTCCACTATGCCTTTGAGACTATTTTTGGTTGTTTTCTTTCCTCCCTACTCCAATCTGTGAACTATGGGAGGTTTGATTGCTGTGTCTTGAGAAATTCTTTTATAATCTTTCATATTTTGTCTGAATCTGAACAAGGGGCTTTTATAATATACTCCTTATATAATAAAATTAAGAAGTATTAGGGAAAACTTCAAATTCTACTGCTTGTTATGTCTACTGACTCTCTTCTCTCCTACCTACCAGTTTTTATTCTTTCATCAATGTAATTTTCTTGTCAACTCAGTGATGCATTGACTGTGTGATCTGTAGCTAGTAGATTTAACGTTGTTGCATTGTTCTAGCTTGTTTACCTCATCTATGGATGTTTTCTCTGTGTTACTTTTAGAATGAAGTCAACCCTTTGTAGAATTCGGTTTTTATAATTGATAGAAGACCCAAGAAGACTGATTCTCAGATAGTTTAAACTGTTGAAAACATAAAAGTCTCTAAGAGCCTTTTTTTGGACAAAGAGATCAGAATATATCTGGATAATGTGGCTGAAAGAATTATTTCAAGAAAGGCCAGAAGCACGAAGACTCTTGAAAGAGAAGAAATTATGCATTCCTTTTGATTATCTGTTTTTCTTTTCTTTGTGTTGCAAAGTGGAAGGAAATTTATCTATATATAACTTAAAGTGATTTAGAAATAGCATTGAAATCAAGTAACTGTTTCCTCTTAGACAGATAGATGGTAACATTTTCAGTGTTAAGTGGATCTTCATCTCTACAACCTGAACTGGGTGAACCTCAGGTAAATAAATTCAGCCCTGACCTCTTGAAGAATAATTCGCCTTGTTGCCTAGCCCAAAATGTTTATTAATAATTTCCTTAGATAGTTGCTTTCTGTTCATTGTACAGCATCTCAATCTTGACCACACATGGCATTATATGGAAAAGTTTTTGTAGGGAGGTTTTCTGTACAGGCTTCTGTGAGAAAACACAAGAAGCCATCCCCATGTCAGACAGAGCCAGTTCCAGATAGCTCCAAAATTAACCTGCCAGTGGCCAATTCTGAGTCCACCAGCAGCATGGTAACATATTCAAGAAGGTTAGAAAAGGTTGTGCATCAGCTGTAAGAGGAAGGACTAGGAAATGTGTGAGGAAACCATCCTGCAGATGCCAGGGACAAAGAGAAAGGAGTGCTTGGTGCCAGAGCAGATTCCCCTGCAGCGTGTGGTGCAGACCATGGTGAGGCAGCTGTGCCCCAGAAACCTGTGAAGGACCCACATTTGAGGAAGCGGATATTCCCTGAACAGAGCTGTAGAGCCAGGAGAATCCATCCAGAAGCAGGTTCCTGTCAGGACCTGTGGCTCATGGGGGCCCACAATTGAGCAGTTTGTTCCTGAAGGACTGCATCCTGAGGAAGGGATCCATTCTGGAGCACTTCTGGAACACATGAAGCCCATGGAAAGAACCCATGTTGGAGTGCTCATGAAGCGGCTCATTAAGTTCTCCCAAGGGAAGAACTCCACTCTGGAGCAGGGGAAGAGCTCTCCTGGGAAGGAAGGAGAAACATAGACAATGGGTACAAACTGACTGCAACCCCTATTGCCCTGGACTACTTGTGGGGAGGAGGTAGAAAAATTAGGAATGATGTTGAGCCAGGGAAGAACCCTGGAGGGGTTGGGGGAAGGTGGTTCCAACATTAATTTCTCACTATACTACGTTTTTGCAATTTATTGGCAATAAATTAAATTCCCCAAGTTCAAATCTGGATTTGACTCTGATGGTAATTGGTAAGAAACCTCCCTGCCCTTATCTCAAGTAACGAGTTTTGCTGTAGCTTTTCCCTTCTGACCCTTTTTTTGATAAAGGGGAACTGATAGAGCATCTTGGTAGATGTCTGGCTGTTAATCAAGTTCAATTCACCACAGATGGCCATACAGTACCTGTCTCATTCCCAAACATCCCACATGGCTAAGAGTGAATTGCCACATCTCACATTTGCTGAGTACAAGAAGAATCCAATTCGGGGCTCCTAAGATAAATGACAAATATACGTCCCCATTGTGGACACAACCACTTTTTAAAACAAAGTCAGTCCAGATTTGCAATTGTTCTTATTTCTTGTAAAGGTAAAAAATCTAATTCTCACATACCTATTCTTTCACTGTTTTTGCAAAATTACTTTGGAGCATGGATGTTAGTATTAGTACCTTAAATGGTTTCACAACCCTCTGAGAAGCCTGAAAAAAGTGTGCTATGTAGCCCCAAATCTCTCTGGCACACAAATAATTTAAACAGCACTCAGAACACATTAAAAAAGCAGACCACTTTTCTGCCTGTCTAAGAGGAAGATATCTCCTCACTGAAGTTCAAGGAGGAAATTTACTCAGAGGCTATATTTTTGCACTTTTATTTTACACTGAGAAATTTTAGCATCTCTATGAGGTATAATGAGGGTGCGTTTGTCTTAAACAAAAAATGTGGGTTGAGAATCTGATATTACAAGGTGGTAACTGGGAAAGATGTTTCTCACTCTGTGAACTTTCAGGCCGCTCTGCTGAACAAAACAGATAGTATTTGCTTTAGAGTAAATGAGTGTATCAAAATTGCTTGAGACTTTAATTTGGTCTTAGATACAGTGCTCAATAGAAACTCTAAATCTTTAAAATGACACTGAAAAGTGAAAAGGGTTATTAAGGTTGTTTGGGAAACAATGCTATAACTGATGTTTGTTCTCATTTTATGTATCTTAGTCTGTCATGTAGACAGAGATTATGCATTTTATGTGTGGCCATCAGCTTTCCTCACATACAGATCTCTAGTTCAAATACAGGATAACAACTGAAATGTTAGATAGAAAGGGGGCTTTTATAGACTACATCCAGATTTCCAGCTTTCAATTTGAGAGAGAAAATAAATTCTCATAAAAATAGAGAACAACTGCATATTTTAAATGAAAAATATTATGTAACCATAAAAAAAGTTGTAAAATTTGAATAATGTATATTCTATTTATCCTTCCACTATATTTTAAATTATGAGTATTTTAAATTATGAGTAAATGTTTAATTATAGTTAGAAATATCTTCTATGAAATATGCAAAATAAATTAATAAGTATATAGATTGAGTCAGATAACAAAGCAAGGACAAACAACAAAGCAATTAGAAAACTGACATAGCCTTAAATCTCTCTTTTTGTCCTTGCCAAATTTATTCTTAGTATGGGAAAGCACTTCTTAACTTTGAGAGTGGGAGAGAGCTGGAACAGGTTGCTCAGAGAAGTTGTGGAGTGTCCTTCTCTAGAGAAAATTAAACCCCATCTGGACAAGATCCTGTAAGACCTGCTCTAGGTGAACCTGCTTTAGTGGGAAGGCTGCACTAGATGATCTCCAGATAGTTCTTCCAACCACAACCATTCTGTGATTCTCTGATTCATGTTAGATCTAAATTGCAAAATCTCCATACGAGTAAAACATACCAGTACAAAAATGTTCTGCACAGTAAGATCAGAGAATTATTCTTTTGCCTTTGTGTCAATGGAATACAAAAAGGACATGAACAAAGAAACAGGAGCTTAAAACACTGTGATCTTGGATAATATTCACTAAGAGAGAGCTCACCTCTTCTGGAAACTGGTAAAGAAGCACATAATAGAAAAGTTGTTCTTCTGCCCCACTCTTTTAAAAATATTCTTCAAATTTAAATCTCTGGTATCTTCTAAAATGTTCTTCCCTAATGCATTATTTACAAAATCTTTAATATCTTCTTTTAAGTCTTTTCATGATATTACAAAATGTGAGGGAAAGTAGAGTAGAACAAGGTGATGAATTATAGTTCAAAAGAAAATATGAAAGTTACAATGAAAAGTGTTGTGAAATTGTTATTTGTAGGAAAAAAAGTCCTTAAAATGTGCTCTAAATTGTACAGATGGACCACAGATATTCTGAACACTTTTGCATATTCCTAAATTCCCAAATTTCAGAATAACCATAGGGGCTTAAAACAACAACGATTCTTCCACCTATTTTGGCTCAGATAGAAAGAAGATTCTCTTCTATTGATCTTAATCAGCAATAAATTAGGTCAACATCAAGGCCTTTCTGATCTATCTGTATCACAGTCAAAAAGAAAGTATTGGTTAGTGACTGCACTCTGCATGCCAACGTCCAAGTAAAACATTTTTTACAAAAGATTTCTGCTGCCTTTGGTGCTCTTGCATCCACAGTCAAAGTCTAGTCCTTGGACTGAGCAGAAATTCTCTTCTTTGTTGCCAATGCATTTATTATCCTAATAATGAACAATTATACAGACAAAACTGATCAAAAGGACCTTGGAATTATGAGAAAATAATTCTTCCATTTTTACAGAAACCATGCTCTTGTCAACATAAAAGGGGGAAAAATAACATTAATAAGACCACATTCACTGGAATGATAAAGCAGGTGGTGCACATCTGGTACTGAACAGAATTATTCAGCAAAGATTAAGTCCTCAGCTGCTGGTGGTCCTACACAAGAGCAGGAAATCAAAAATGAAATAGATAAATACAGCTAAACATAAATATATAGATAATATGAACTATATTCTAATATTTGTTGACATAAATACAGTCAATATGATAATTTCAACTTTCCTGATTTGGGACCTCACAGTACTGATCTCTATACAATCTCCTAACCCAATTTCCAAAAAATATCCAGTGCAAGAACAATAATCTTCCCTTTCTCTTTGTACTTAGACCACATAATCCACTTACACTTTGGCTGCCTTGTCACACCCTGTTGTGATAAACCTTTTTGTGATGTTTTTCTTCCCTCCTTTTGCAAAATAGTAACTGTAAAGTGGAAGAGACAGAACACCACTGATGGTTAACAATATTGAAAAGCCCAATCAAAACCCCCCAAATCTTTCAGTAATGGAAATAGTAAATGAAAATGAACTTTCAAAATAGAAATATGAAGTTTGACATACCTGAAATTTATTATTATTGCTTATCTCACAATCTTGTGTTAACGTAAAAATACCTTATTCATGTAAAAATACCTCATTCATGTAAAAATACCTTATTCAAAAATACCATTCAAGACGTGGACTTTTTATTGTAAGTAAATAACTATTTTGTCTACATGATTCCAAAATAAGATTTTACTGTAAAATGAAACTCTTTAGGTAAATATGTAGTAGCTTTCAGAAATATGAAGTTCTTTGATTTACCAAAATAGATCTGTTTATTACTGACATGTCTCTCTGCATCATTCTAAAAGTTGTGTAATCATTTTCCTTTCCTTCCAATATCTACACTCTAGCTCCTTGTATGAAGATCTATTACCAATAAGAAAATGAAGTCAGATATATCTTTCCCCATGAATTATTCAAAACAAAATCTCATGAAAGTTGTCAATATCCACAAACTTCAGGTAATCAGAATGAAGTTTTGATTGATCTCTTGGACTGAGATTAAGGGAAACAAAGTCCTTGTAATTCAATTATACAGGACTGAAAATTTTTTTGAAGACCTTTGGCATTTAACCTGCTAGGTGACTATTTTTGTTTCCTTTATATGCAGTGTTTGACATTGACCTTTCCCAGAATGTGAAAGTATCTGACTGCTAGATTTGACTTCTTCTTCACTCTGTGTGTTTACTTATATCCATACAGACAAATCCATATGTATTTACATTTATCTCTGTATTGGTGTGGAAGGGTACATTAAAAAGGATAGAAACATATTGAGGGGCAGAAAGAATATAAATCAACTTAAATTGGAAGACCAGGCAACAGTTCTTTTAGAGGGGAAACTGGTCTTAAACAGGCACTGATTTTGTAATGAGATTATGGAACAAAATTAAAAGTGGATTCTAGATAAAAGCAAGTTTTAGAAATAATTTGAAAAGGAATAGATTAATGTTTCAAGAAAAACATAAGTTCTAAATATTTTTTTTTCACAATAATGAATATCATCCTGAGGAAATTTGTGAAATATATAAAGATTGTTCCATAAAAAATTTAATTCATCAGAAATGATATGGTGGCTTCTGCATGATGTTAAAAGCACCCTTCCCAGCAGCACTCTGCTATTAGCACACCTTCTGATAGAAAAATGTCAAAGGAAGGATGAATTTGTAAGTCATTGGATGCTTAATATTCTCATTTTCATAGATACATTTTTATGGATTTTGTTCTGATTTGTTTAGGGGGAGGGGTTCAGGTTTTTTTTAATTGTAGAGGAGTGGTAAAAGGAACTTTACTGGCTGTTCATAAAGTACAGCATTCAATCTTCGATATTGTCACGTGTCCCAGTTTACAAAAATAACATAAATTTTCTCACAAAGAACAACCCTACTTGGATTGCTCAATATCATGGATATTAATTGGCAATTGGTATCAAGATCCTGAGAGAGCAGGGCAAAAATCAAGATAACCAAGCTCAATTTCAGAAGACCAGAAATTGCAGGCTGCAGGAATATAACTGGAGGAGTCCCATGGGATAAGACCCTGGAGGGAAGGTGGGCTAAAGAAAGATGATATTTAAGGATGACCTTGTCTGAGCTGAAGAACTGTCCATCTCAATGAACAACCAAAAATGTCAGGAGGTCCACACTGATGAATAAGGACTTCCTGACAAAATGCAAATGCAAAAAGGAAGCGTGGAGAAGGTGGAAGCAGGAACAGGCAATCTGGAAGGAGTATAGAAACACAGCATGGCCATGTATGGTTAGGAAATCCTTGCCCCACACCCAGAGCTGAGTCTGGGAAGGGATGTCTAAGGCAAGATGGGTTTTTGCAAGTACATGAGTGACTGAAGGAAGACTGGGGAAAATGGGGCCAAATGGGGCAGGACATCTGGTCACCCAGGACTTGGAGCCAAGGTACTGAATGCCTTGTTTGCCTCATTCTGTACTAGCACGACTAGCTTTCAGGAATTCCAGGCTCCAAATACCTGGGGGACAGTCTGGAGGAGCAAGTCAGGGAATGCTGAAGTAAACTGGACATATGCATGTCTATGGGCTCTGATGCATCCATATGTGCTAAGGGACTGCTGATGCCAGTGTGAGACAACTTTTGACTGTCTTTGAGTGATTTTGGTGACTGGGGAAAGTGCCTGAAGACTGGAGGATTGTGATTCTCCAGTCTTCAGTGAGAGTAAGAGGAGTACCCTGGCACTGCTCACCTCCCTTGATTCCTAGAATAGTAATGGAGCACTTAACACTGGAAAGCATTTCCAGGCACATAAACTGGAAATTAATTAGGAGTAGTCAGCATGGATGCACCAAAAAGTCATCATGCTCCATTAACTTGATAAACTTCCACAAATAAATGAATGGCCTGGTCTATCTTGATTTTAGGAAGGCCATCAACTCTGGCTCCCATAAAATCCTAACAGGGAAGTTGATGAAGTGGGGTTGAATCAGTAGGCAGTGAGGTAGATTGAAATCTGGCTGAATGTATGGTCCCAGAGGATGGTGATGAGAGGCATGAAGTCTAGTTAGAGGCCAGCAAATGGGAGTTTATCTCAGAAATCAATACTTTTTCCAATCTTATGCAAAATCTTAATTCATGAGCTGGATGGTGGAGCAGAGTGTATCCTCAGCAAGTCTGCAAATGACACCAAACTGGAAGGAGTGGCTGATATGACAGGGGGTCATGCTAACGTCCAAAAGGACCCCCTGGAAGAAGAGTTGATGGGAAATTCACGAAATTTAATGAAAGGGACTGCAAAGTCCTGCACCTGAGGAGGAATAACCCCATCCACTATCTCATACTGAGGGCTTCCCTCTTGGAGAGTAGTTTGGCAGAAAGGGACTTGCGAGTCCTGGTGAACAGCAAGGTGGACATAAGCCAGCAGTGTGCCCTTGTGACACAAGGGGTGAGTGGTCTGTTGGGCCGTGTTAGGCAAAGGATTGCCAGCAGTTTGAGGAAGGGACTGAAAGACCTCTCATAAAGCAGAGCTGAGAGAGCCTAGAGAACTGAGCCTCCAGGATATGTCTCGGGTGTATGTAAATACCTGCTGCAGGAAGAGTAAAGAAGGCAGCTCTAGGTTCTCTTCAGTGGTGCCTATGAACAGGGCAATAGGAAATGGGCATAAAGAAGTTCCAAATGAACATCAGGAAACCCTTTTTTACTGAGAGGGTGGCTGGAACACGTTGCCCAGAAATGTTGTGAGGTATGCAAAAGCCAGTGGGCATAGTTCTGGACAGCTCGCTCTAGGTGGCCTTGATTGAGGAGGGAGGGTAGACAAGATGATCTCCAGGAGTCCTTTCCAACCTGAACCATTCTGATTCTGTGATCTGACCTACTTGTCTCCATTAGTACTTCTTACACACTGAACTTTTCTTAATTGTATTACTGCTGAAAAACAGTAATTATTGTACTTAGGGGATACCAGACATCCCTCATTGAATGTGATAACCAAAAGTAGGAACATAGAAAAGAAAGTAGGAAAATATGTATTTTCAACTAGAGTTCATCTTCAGAGTTAGACGTACATAGCTCCTTTTATCTGCATCAAAGAATTCAACTTCTTCAAATAGTAACATTTAATCCCATCTGGTCTGTATGAATACAGGGTCATTGACTTCAAACCAATTTTTCCAGTATACAACAACAAAAGATTCTCCTACCAAGTTAAGAACATCCATCTTGCCAATAGGTATGTCAGAGGTACTACTGAAAAAGTAGTAAGAACCAGGGTTCATGAAGGTTTGCTACAGAGATGCTGTAGAGAGGTAAGATTGCTTTGATGAGCTCTCAGCTTATATTGCTATGTCAGCAATTATTGATTCTGAAATAATGGAATTATTCCAGAAAGTATCAATTCTATATCTTGAGGTTATAGTTCCACAAGAGTCATCCAAATGTCTTATAACCACCACAGTTTGTGTAGAAGACATGAAGCAGAAACATCTCTGAACACTAAAAGGTCATTGGGGAATATTTTCTGAACAGATTCAGTATTGCTTGCTTTAGCAAAATGCAATAGCCTAGTAGAACACTTTGGACTGTAAGATTTGATACATTAGAGATGAAACAACTTATTTCTTCATTTTGAATTTTATGCCTCTGTGATACTGAAGGATTGTGCAGCACAGGTAAATAAAAATTAGATGGTGTGAAAAAAGAAAGCAAACTGCAGGAGAGAGAAAAGCCTAATTTTTAACATAGCCCCCAGAACGGGTGAAACAGTTTGTGCAGCAGACAGGACCCTGCAGAATTAAGGAAATCCCTACACATCAAAACTGATGCTAGCTGAACAGTGCACAAGCCAGCTAATTATGTGCAAGTCTCGGATATTTTCTTTGGCTTTCAAAACGTTTTTTTAAGCATATACAGGGGCGCATATTCCATAAAACGCAGCCAATAAAATTTTCGTTTCACTGATCTCTGAAGCCACACAGAGCCGAAGTTTGCATAACACCTAAATTATGGTGCTGAGTTTTCATAGAATCATTGTGGTTATTTACATTTTTCTCAGGGTCAAAAGGCTTCTGGCTAACTACCTGACCAAGCTGCTTCTGAGAGTATCCAGAATGCTGACCTTGGAGCTGTTCTGGGACCTATATCTAATACAAAACAGTCACATTGAATGCAGGAATATTAGACCCATACTCACATGTAGAAAACAGCCTCCTCCTGCACAGCTAAGTATTTCAGTCTTGGACTTACTTTTCTCTTCAAAATTTAGTTCCAAGGCTAAACAATTAATTTATCAGTGTCTTTTACTTAGAATGGTCTCACTAAGATAAACATGGAAAGTTTTACGTGTTGCTCTTTATGACTTTCAATAAGGTGTAGATCTCTGCTATAAATACTTCCAAAGAAGACTCCAGATCTTAGCATTTTTCTAGTTAGAAAGCTTTACAAGACTCCTGGCAGCCTAGGATCCTTCAGCCCCCCTATTTCTCCTGCTGCTGACATACCCCAAAGCCATAGATCACAAAGGCGTGTGGAGGTGTCACACAGAAGAAGAAATAGAGTAGACATCATTCAATTGCTTTGTTTCTGTCTGCCATTAAATCAACATACAAAGATAATAATGCTCAGCAATACTAGATAGCATTTCACTGTCACCTGCTTTGACTCAGCTAATAATGTCCCTGTAGCTGCTTCAGACTATGATTCATGATGAAATGTCTTTCCCCAACACTGTTAAGGAACCATTTAAGATACTGTCAATGGCAGATTTAAGTCCTGTCATTACTGTAGACAGGTTTCAGAAAGAAAATAAGGGTTTCTTCTGATGAAGGTTTTAGGACAATTTTATGATCACATTTTTAAAGATCTTGCTTTGAAAAAACCGAGAAGTTGATTAAACAATTTTTTAAAGTTCATCTTGATGGGTTTTTTGTCATAATTGGTCCTAATATACCTTTTTGATAGTCTACTTTTTTTTTCGTATCCCCCACATTAATAGGGTTTTTTTAATGTATAAAGGATATCTTTGTACTACCCAATTCTACTGCAAGAGAACATTGAACATGTACAGCACATCAAAATTGATTTCTCATGTTCTGATTAAAATAATATCCCAAATTCATTGTGATATTTCTTTGAGTATTTTGTCTTCTTACATTTTTGGCATTTTCTTTTCTGGCTTCTGGATTTGTCACATATCTGGGAAGGGTGTTTGAGTTCTCTGCTGAAGACTATATGGTCTTTTTGTAATAATACCTAAGTCCTTTATTCTGGTCCTTTTTTGATGGTATATTACCTTTTCCAGACACATTTAGGTGTTTGGCTCCTTACTTTATTGCCTTCCTTTTTTTACACTAAATCAAATAAACTAGGTATTTGCTCATGCTGTTAGTCTATTTTCATCTTTCTGACTCTGGTTGCCCTTCTTTATGGTGACCTTATCTGCCCTTCAAACACTTTGCTTTCCTTTCAATTTAGTTCTTTTATAGCTTAATCTTTTCTTGAGGCACAAACAGCTTCAATTATGAGCCTTGAACTTAATTTGATTTTATCTACAATAAAGACTTTTATGCTTTCAGAACACGTCTTGTTTATTTAAGATAGATCAGAGCATATTACATTCATAATGGTTTATTAGATTAGTATTTTCCGTGGTAGAGAAAAAAAAAACAAAAACAGAGAGACAAATATAGTCTTGGCAACTTCCTGTGTTTGCATAAATACCACTAGACCTAATAGGCTAAAAAATACTTTTCCACAGCATTTTCCTCTTCTATTCCATTCATATTCTAGGGATGCCACTTGTTCATTATTTTAGCCTTAATGAAGAGTACTTAACTCTTTTGATAGCTTACTGTTATTTCAGAAGCCCTAGCTGAGGAGAAAGAGTGATCCAAGCTGAAGCTGGAACTGAATCTGGCAAAGGACATAGAAAAAAATAAAGGCTTCTACAGGTATGTTAACCAGTGAAGAAAAGTCAAAGAAGGTATACTCCCTCTTCCCAATAAGCAGTGCTGGAAAATGGGTAACAACAGAGGAGAAGGCTGAGGTACTCACCAACATTTTTGACTTAGTCTTCAATGACAGCCTCTCTTCCCCCACATCTTCAGCAGGTGGACAGCAGGATAGGGGTTGGGGGAGAAAAGTTCATAAGCACCTAGGAACCTGAATGCACATTAAGTCTATGCATCCCAGGGTCCTGAGGAAAATTGGATTATGTCAATTCCAAGCCACTTTCCATGGTGGAAAAGGATGGATTTGAAAAGTCATGACAGTGTCAGGAAAAAGGAAAACGTTTTATCCTTCTTTAAAAAGGGCAGAAAGGAGGATCCTGTCAGCCTCACCTCTGTGCATAGGAAGATCATGGGACAGATTCTCTGAGAAGCTGTGCTAAGGCACATGGAGGACAGGGAAGAGATTTGAACAGCCAGCACAGCACATGGAGGACAGGGAAGTGATTTGGAACAGCCAGCACAGCTTCACAGAGGGCAAGACCTGCCTGACCACCTCAGTAGCCTTCTATGATGGTGTGAGTACATGAGTGGACAAGGGAAGGGCTGCAGAGGTTATTTATCTGGGCTTCTATAAAGCCTTTGATGCAGTTCCCTGCAAAATTCTTCTCTCTAAATTGGAGAGAGATGTATTTCATGGGTGTACTATTGTATCGATGAGAAAGTGGTTGGATGGTCAGATCCAGAGGGCAGCAGTCAATAGCTCAGAGTCCCAAAGGAACATCAGTGACATGTGTTGTCCTTCAGGGTCCATTTTCAGAGCACTGTTATTTAATATCTTCATTAATTATATAGAAAAAGGGATCAAGAGCATGCTCACCAAACTTGCAGATGGCACCAAGCTGTGGTAGCTTTGATGCATCTGAGGGATGGGATGCCATCCAAGGGACCTGGACAAGCTGAAGAAAAGGGGAAGTATGGGTTTAGCAAGACCAAGTCTGGTGCTGCACCTGGATCTGGTCAACCCCTGGAATCACTCAAGGCTCAGGGAGGAACAGATGCAGAGTAACCCTGCTAAGAAGGACTTGGGGATGCTGTGGGTGAGACGCTGGACACGATCCAGTCATGTGCCCTTGAAGTCCAGAAAGACAAATGTGTCCTGGGCTGCATCCAAAGCAGTGTGGGCAGCAGGTGAGGGAGAGGATTCTGCCCCTCTGCTCTGTTCTACCCTGGTGAGACCCCACCTGCAGTGCTGCATCCAGCCCAGGAGTCTCCATGAGCAGAAGTCTATCAGCCTGTAGGAGTGAGTCCAGAGGAGGCCACCAAGATGATTTGAGGGATGGAGCACCTCTGCTATGAGGAAAGGCTGAGAAAGTTGGGATTGTTCAACCTGGAAAAAATAAAGTTTCAGGATGACTTAACTGCAGCCTTCCTGTACCTGAAGGGACCCTACAAGAAACATGGAGAGAAATTATTTACAGGGTTAAATTAAATACTTGGAAGAAATTCTTTACTGTGAGGGTGGTGAGGAACTGGGACAGGTTGCCCAGAGAAGTTGTAGATTCCCTGGAAGTGTTTAAGCCATGGTGGATGGGGCTCTGAGCAACCTGATCTGCTGAAAGGTACCCCTGCCAATGGCAGTGGGGTTGGAACTAGATGATCTTTAGGTTCTATTCCAACAAAAGCCATCCTGTGATTCTGTGATTCTATGATTCTATGATTCTATGAAAAAGTTTATATGGGCACAGTTTATCATGTAAGAGTAACCATGCAGAAGCACTTTGATGAACACAAAAAATAAATGCTGTGCAAATAATTTCTGCTGTCCTTGCTACAACATTAAGGCAGAAGGCCATTCCTGAAAGAAGAAAGTCTTGAATTGCATATTACATTTATTTTCTCCTGTTTGCTGCTAGAGAACAGAACATTCTGACAGATCTTCCCACATGCATTGCTGAAAATATGTAGCTTCTTATTAGCTCATCTAAACTATAACATTTGAAATGAAAAATTTGGGAAAATAATTCTGCTTTACAACATAGTGTCAGACCTGCAAAACTATTAAGATTAGTCTATTGTCCCTTATTTTTCCTCTTTGTGTCATCAGACAGTAATAAAAATAATTCCCAGTACCCTGCAGCCTGTGAAATTTTCTTTCTGGTCCACTGAATACAGTGTTAGTTTCTCAGTCATGGCTTCTCCTCTTTAACTTCACGGGACCAGATGGCACTGGATCAGTTTGTATCTATTTCATTTCAGTAGGGTCACTCCCTTTTATGTCAGCATGAGGTTTTCTTCTACCATATACATTGCTTGGAGCTCCCATAACATCATTCTTGAAGTCTACACTTGACTAAACATTAAATATTTACTAATGTTTGCCCTCTGGAGCAGCTGCTCTGTGTGCTGAAGCCCTGCATCCCGGGAAACATCTGAACATCCCTTGCTGATGAGAAGTAGAGATTAATTTTTCCCTTTGCTTATGTAAACTTTTACTTTTCTTTTTTTACTTTAGTAAACTGTTTTATCTCAATCTATGGGTTGTTTTCCATTTTATTCTCTCTCCCCTGTCCCACTGGGAAGGGAAGTGATAGAGGGGCTTGGTGGGCACCAAGGTCCAACCATTACAATTCCACAGGGCTTTTTTACAGATTACTGATCAGGGCCTACACAGGGTTAAAGCTTTTCTGTCCCTCACCCACACCTGCAGTGAGCAGGCTGGGAGTGCACGAGGAGTTGGAGGGGACCCAGCCTGGACAGCTGTCCCCAGCTGACCCAATGACTATCCCATACCACATGGTGTCATGCTCAGCATATGGAGCTAGAGGAAGAAGAAGAAAGTGGGGAATGTTTTGAGAGATTGTGTTTCCAAGTCACCAGTCTGTGTGATGAAGCCACTTCCATCTTGGGATGGATGAACACCTGCCTGCCCATGGGAAGTGGTGAATTAATTCCTTGTTTTGCTTTGCTTGTGCACACAGATTTTGCTTTACCTGTTTAATTGTCTTTATCGCAACCCACGTGTTTTGCCCATTTAACACTTCCAATGTATCTCCCACATCCCACCAGAGGAAAGTAAGCAAGCAGCTGTGTGGGATTGAGCTGTCCATTTGGGTTAACCTACAATAAACTCTTACCTCAGGAGCAAAACATTTTGTCTCAACACGAGTCTCACACTGCTGCTTGGAGTATTATTTACAGCAGTAGAACAGCTCTTAGTAAAGGAAACCGTATGGAACTGAGCTGTCACCTTTCCCTTTAG